>NC_088641.1:13719197-14050801 GCF_036013475.1 Columba livia | reverse complement strand
TATTGTTTTCCCCAGTAGGTCACAACCTCTTCTACCCACTCCCACCAGTATACCTTATATCAGGCTCCCAGATTTGACAATATTTAAAAGCAAAACATGAGTATTTATAAAAAAAAAAAATCAGTAGAAATCTTTTTAAAAACATTCTTCCTAAATAAAAATTTGAATTTTGCCTTTAAAACCCATTATTCCTTGGTGAGGGACCAAAGAGCAGAATTGTGGACAAAAACCAGTACACTTCATCGATGCTGACCAAGGTGCTTTCTGCTGTGACAGAATGCAAACCCCCCTCTCTCCCCCTCCCTCCTTCAGTATGGAAGGAGTAGACACATCTCCCTCTCTCTCTGCTACTTGAGGCTAACAGCTTCTTTTGTTTGGCCCCAGAGCACCCTGGCCAGGGCCATTAGGAGAAGGGAGTGCCGAGGCGCCAGTGAGCTGCTGGGCACCTGCGGCCAGTGTGGGGGATGTTTGGAGGCTTCAGGGGCACCCACAGCCAGTGTGAGGGTGCAGAGAAGCTTCTAGAATGCCTACAGTCAGAGCTGATCAGCCAGTATAAAAACAGGATTCTCGTCAAGACTCCGCCCATTGTCGCGGGTCTCTCGGAGCACGAGCAAGATGCTGACACCGAGAGCCCCCCTCCCCGGGATGGAGACTCCGCTTGCCTTGCCGCCACGGCTGTGAGTAAAACTTCTCGCAGGTTTGCGAGTATATTTATACTTTCCGTGCACATATGCACGTGTAACTTTCCGTGCTCAATATGAGCACGTGTAAAATTAATCCTCGCAGAATCGCGGGTGTATTTTCCTTCTGTGCACATTTGCACGTGTAACTTTCTGTGCACATTTGCACGCTTACTTTCCCTGCTTAATACAAGCACGTGTACTTTCCGTGCACATTTGCACGTGTAACTTTCCGTGCTCAATACGAGCATGTGTATAAATTATTCCCTCGCACAATCGCGAGTGTATTTTCCTCCCATGCTTCCACATAAGCACGTGTAATATTCCGTGCACATTTGCACGTGTAAGTAAATTAACCCTCGCAGGATTGCGAGTGTATTATAAATTTACCCTCGCAGAATCGCGAGTGTACGCTTCCCGTACTCACTACAAGTACGTGTATCCCTTTAAAAATAATCCCACACCGTGTTTAGGCAAGCATGTACTCCTCCCAGACTCAGAGACGGCTCCAGCATTGTTTTGGGTGAAGCCACGTGCATGCACACTGTGGACCGCCTGTTGTATTAGTTGCTGCCCCTTAATAATTTTCCTCAACTGATATCCGAACCTGTATTTAAGTCACTTTGGAGTGCTAAAACCCTGTTTCTCACCGGTTTAATAAAAGTTGTTTTGGACCCTGTTGTCCCTTAAACTAACCTCGGGGTGCCTCCGTGACACCATGAGATGACTAATGATAAGCTCTCTGTTCTGTTCCAGGAGAAACAAACTTTGTTGCCAAAACAAAAGAAAAAAAAAAAAAAGGAATAATAGTCTGATTTGCCTTGCTGCTTCCAAGATGGGATAATTATCTTGGAGAATACATTATTTTTCTTAGAATAGTCTTCTTGCAGAGAACTAACATGGAGTATCTTCTCCACTGTAACCATTCTGATCAGCATTCCTACAGAGACAAAACTTTAGACAAGTTAGCAATGTCATGATAAAACAGACTTGGAAGACTTAATCCCATCTGTCACTGAATTCAAGGCATGAGAGGATAGATTGGCACTAGTGGAGACTGTTTGGTGTAACTTGGTTCTCATTTAGAAGATGATTCTTTCTTAATGTTGTTATAAATGTGTATAAATATATAATTTTAAATTTACCATTTTTGCAAGTATAATTCTTAAAATTATATAAGTGGAGGAGATAATACGTGGATATAATCATAGAATCATTTCAGTTTGGAAGAGACCCTAAGGATCATCGAGTCCAACCATAACCTAACCTAACTCTAGCACTAAACTGTGTCCCTAAGAACCTTGTCTAAATGCCTTTTAAACACCTCCAGGGATGGTGACTCCAGCACTTCCCTGGGCAGCCTGCTCCAGTGTTTCACAACCCTTTCCGGGAAGAATTTTTTTCCTAATATCCAATCTAAACCTCCCCTGGTGCAGCTTGAGGCCATTTCCTCTTGTCCTATCACTTGCTACTTGGGAAAAGAGACCA
The DNA here is from genome assembly GCF_036013475.1 of Columba livia. Taxonomy (NCBI): domain Eukaryota; kingdom Metazoa; phylum Chordata; class Aves; order Columbiformes; family Columbidae; genus Columba; species Columba livia. Next base: position 14,048,633 of record NC_088641.1, on the reverse strand, counting down.
ACACACCCTCCATGCTGCAACCTCCTTTCAGGTAGCTGTAGACAGTGATAAGGTCTCCCCTCAGCCTCCTGTTCTCCAGGCTAAACAGCCCCAGCTCCCTCAACTGCTCCTCATCAGACTTGTGCTCCAGGCCCCTCACCAGCTTTGTCGCCTCCTCTGCACTCCCTCTAGTACCTCAGTGTCCTTCTTGTTATGAGGGGCCCAAATAATAGTAATAACATGTACAACTGCAATGAATAGCATGTATTAGGCTACTAAACTGCATGTTTCAAGGCCACTTTTCATCTGTTTGAGATCAGGGTGAGATTTAACTTGGGACCTGAGTTTGGGAGGCATAAATAATCCCACCTCAGCCTACTGTGGGGTCTTACATCTCTCAGGCTTCTGGTGTTAACCACATCTGCAAACAGGAATTGGAAGTCTGAATCAGGTGCAGAGCCTTTCTGGTCTGATATCCAAGATCCCTAGGGGAGTGTGAGATCTTTCATCTTAATCTATGTTTTCTTTTATTTGTGTAATAGTCACTTTCATTGCTGTACAGTAAGATGAACCTGAAAATCCATATTGAAATAAATAACTTACACTTTTTCCATGAATAAACAGCGACGTTTAATGCAATTCATTAAATCATGTTCTTTAAAGTATAAGCAAAACAGCGCTGGGTGTGTGGGGGATTTGCTCCGCCCAACACGCACACCTTTTAACAATAAGAAGTGTGCTTAAATATAGTAAGGTATTACATATTCATAATAAACCCAAGAATGCCTATACGTATTCATAACCTTTCCCCGCTTCTGATTAAAATGAGTCTCAGATAACCATTTCCATAGACCCTCCCCTGTTGCGCCTGTGCAGTGTCACTTGGTGGCTTTGAGGAGGGGTCTTTGGATGAAGGCTCCTTCAGCTTTGTCACAGTGAACTTTGTACTTGTGGCTCATTATGATGAACTGGCTGGAACCTGAGCTGCCAAGTCAATTGAAACCAGACTGGCGCCCCTTTTGCTGTAAATCTTGGCTGTCTTGTCTCCTCAAGGTTACAGCTGGTGCTGTAAAACTTCTTATCTCAGCAGTCAATGAGGTTCTGTTTTTCTTAACACACTTGGTTAAACTAGACATTCATCATGTGGCTTAAAGCGTTAGTTCATTAGTAGGCACTCATTATGTGGTTGGATAACCCTTAAAATGTTAGTTCCCTCTATCAATATAACTTCATAAACAAGTTTCACAACTTTTTACATAGGGCTTAACCACCTTTTCTTTCTTTCTGTTTCAGAGCCCGTGCTTCATTTGGTTATATCTGTAAACATTAAACATCTCAGCACAAATCACAACTGCATTTCTCACAGTATGGAGCTTTATTTTTTTAACTAATTAAAATTGCTGAGATGCAACAGCAACCATGCACAGGGGAAGTGATGAGCATCTCCAGTAGCTGGGGGGAGGGAAACACTGCATGGCCTAAGTACAGCCTAGACCCCAGCAGCACATGGTGATAATAATCCCAGAGGGTTGTTGCATGCAATAACTGGTACGCGCAGATGCTTACAGCCCAATTGTCACCATAAGAAGGGCAGGTTTAAGCAGCACTACTCCTTGTTTTGTGCAGGATTGACCTTCTCTGGCTCTTGACATACTCCCTTTGCCCCCCCCCAAGTCCCCTAAGTCCCCTGCATCTACACTGAAAGTTGTCACCTTGCTCAAGGACCTCCAACATAATAGGGTGCAGCTAATAACTGAACCAAAAAGAGATATTCATGAACTTTCTTCCTGCAACCAAAGAGGAAGAGGAAGAACACGCAGCTAATTGATAAACCTCCAGCAGCCCAGCACAGTGTACCAGTAATGACTGGTAACATTACTGATCATGTGTGTTAGGGCACCATAAGGAAGTGGATGAGGCCCTGTGATTAGCTGATGGTTTCGTATCCCCGCGGATTTTGATGCTTTCTTTTATTCATCTGTGCTCTTCTGCGCTGAGTGGATTGTGGTACGATGATGCTATTTCCGGGTGCTGGTGAGGCGGCGGGGGGAGGGGGAGGAGGAAGAGGAGGAAGAGAAAGAGATTAGAACGAGCTAGAGACAGAGTTGCTTGGGTTGAAAATAATAGCTATTTTTGGCCCTTTTCATGCTCTGGAAATTCTTCCACCTGGATATAAAGAGAAGTGGGTTGGGGGACTGCAGGTAAGATAGACAGGCGGCAGCTAGTGGCAGCTGTTTGTGTTGTGCGGGGGGGCGGGAGGTGGTGCGCACGCTCCTGAATTGCGGACGTGCGCCTGGGCGAGTTGATAAATGTGAAGGGGAATGGGGGAGTCGGCGAGTGGTTTATAGTTAATTTGGCTATTTAGCTGACAGTAGGGGGAGTGGGGTGCATGCCTTCTGTGCATGATCTAGGAGTTAACACAGAGGCGGATCAGGTAGCAAGTGGGGTTGTATCTTGCTCTCTGGTATCCTCCCCTTGCATTCCCTTGGGTTGCTGTGAAGTCCTTGTTTTCCTTGCAGTCTTCTGTAGCACTTTGTGCCTTCAATTTGGAGTGTGTGGTGGTAGTTCAGCTGGGCTTGAATGAAATTTTTGCCTGAGCAGTTGCATGGGAGGGGACTGATGTTCTTGCAGACTGTCTTTCATAAGCATGTGTGTGCCTCTGGGAAAAAGGTGAAAAGACAGGTCACTGGGGAAAAAACTTCTAGCTCTGAGGTTTATCTTTAGCAAGCCTGTAGGTTCTGACTTACAGGGGGGAATGCAAGTTATGAACACATCTTTCACAGGCAGCTTTCTGGACATCAGCAACATCTAAGTGATAGTCAGAGTCAGACAAGTTTTGGCAGTCTCTTCACAACATCCCAGATCTGAGCTCCTGACAAGCAGCAAACTTCTCTAGATAACAGATCAGGTTGGCAGATGGGTGTCTGCCCTGTAGCAGGGAGTTTCCCACTACAACACTCACCACTTCCTCCAGGTGGTTGTCATGCTAGTATGGCTTTGTGAGTGGTATAACATGCATAATAACCTAGCGATACATATACTGAAAAATACCTGGGTGCTATACAGTGAGAAGGTCTAGTGACTTCATTTTTGACAGCATCGTATGAATGAGAGGCTCGCAACGCTGAGATATCCCCATTCAGCCAATGCTGCTGAAGTAATGGGGATTAAGTAGGAATACTTCTTTAGATAATGGTGAATATGATTTGTTAAAAAGTAACTGAAGGTTAGCACATGGTTCCTAGAAAGCAGTAGATGCTTTATTTATATTTTTGATTGTATACTTATGTTGTTGTTCAGAAATAATTTAATTATTGGAACATACATTGACTTAAAGCTCTTGTGTGACTGGTAAACCATGATTTGAAAAATATGGTTTTGGTGATTGTTTTTTCTGTTCCTCAGTATGTGTTAAAATGTCTAGAACTGTATAATAGATTGATGTAGATTGCATAACAAGCTTTTTATGTTTCAAGTCATTGTCAGAAAATTAGTTTTTGAAATGAGTTAAATGAGTTTGAGAAGATCAAAAGCAAATAATCGTGGTAAGTCTCAAATCAAATGCAGTATTATCTGTTTGAATCCATGTGGTCCAAACAATAATGGAGTCTGACAACATGTAATAAACCAAAGCTTTATCGAGGCAGTAGGAAAGACTGAACAACAGTGTGTCCGTGCAGTGACTCACCTAATCACTGATAGCAAACACAGGCTCATAAGCAATGTCATGGCTCCACTGGACTGCCAGGGATGTTTGGCAACCTGCCTATGCTGCTGCTGATGTCGGTCAGAGAGCAGGGTGTTGGCAGTCTATCTAGCCTGCTGATATTGGTAACAGGGCAGGATGTTGATCCATTATGTGGATCTAAAAACCTGTGTTGAAAACTGATGTAGTCTCTGTGCAGGTGGCACAACTGACATTTGTTATCATAATTAATTTTTTCTGGGAAAAGACCCTGACCCCTCCCCCGGAGTTAAACTAAGTGTGTCTAGCTTGATCCAAGTGGTGTTTTTAAAGTGTAAGGAAAGGCATCTTCAGAATCAAGGAGAGCTGAGAGAGAAGTTAAGATTCTTGAGCTTTCAGTATATGATTAAGTTGAACTGTTACATTTACATATTAATGCTGTATTGAGGCAGGCATCATGCAGAGATGTCTATGGTTGCTCTTTCCTTTTGGATGCTTACATGTGTTTCACACATCATTTGTGATTTCATTTGTGAACAGAGGATTGTTGAGACAGGAAAAGCTAGCAATTGCATTTTCTTTTGTAAATTTGGATCCCCTCTTGTGGGGAAGACAGCTAATAGCAAAGACTACCAGAATACTGTGAACCCCAAAGGACAGTTTCCTGGGCTGATAATGTGGAAACTGTAAATTCAGATTAATGCTCACCAGTAGCAGCTTATGCTGTTATGCCCTTTGGCTTCATTGCCAGTTCTGTGCAGCAATCAGTAGACAGTACCATGCTTTTTCCCCTTCTAAAATCAGTGTTGCTACCCAACTGTATTTCTTCTTTTATATCCCTCTGTCTTATCAAACAAAATATCTTGCTCTTGTGAATAGCTAGTTCCTTGCATCCAGGTATGTTTTGCTATCTTCCTAAATTCAAGAATGAAGTCTAATGACTTCATTTCCAGTTTTCTATTGATGACTAACAAACATTGTGCTTTCATATAACAGACTAGAAAAGCTTATGCCAGGTCTTTCTAGATACTGACTCATATAAACGTTATAGTACTGACTTTGAAGCTCAAGTGATAAAGGCAAAGAATTAGCAAACAGCAGGGTTCAGCATCTCAGTCTGTGAGACTTTAATGTTCTAGTTATAACAGGAAGCACCTTAACTGGGAAGGCACAACAAAATGCAGGAGTTGAAAGCAAGACATTTGGTAAGAGAATGAAATACTTAAGTGTGATACTATCACTGAGGTGCATGACAGGATTGGAGATAAGTGATCTAGAAGACAAACAACATAAGTAGATGGGCATGCACCCTGCCATCACAGATGGCTTTGGTTGCTGCAGACAGCCGAGTGTGTGTTTTTTGTTTTTGTTTTGTTTTGTTTTGTTGGTTTTTGTTGTTGTTGTTGGGGGGTTTTTTTTGGTGGTTTTTTTTTTAAGTTTTTTTGAATACCCTCTCAACATGCTTCCTGTGGCTAGCAGACTGTACTGTTGTTTTTTACTAGCAAGTTGGTCTCACAGCAGGTTGGAGTATCTATTTGCAGTACTTTTCAGATGGTGATAAAACATTGGATGCTTTCTGAGCCACGTGAAATACTCTTGTCCTTCACTGGAGGGTTGCTGCAACCAGGAGCAGCTTTAGCAGTGCAGTTTCTCTCCTCTTATTCTTAGGCAAGTGGTAACTCCTCTCCATCACAGGAGAAAACTTGTACATGTTGAATTATGCATAAAACCACACTAAGCAGGTGCTGCAAGTGTACTGTGCAAACTTGAATGTCAGGCACTAAAGCCACTAGCTATTGCTTTGCTACATTTCTCAGACATGAAATAAAAGTCCTGTAATGCCTGTCACTTAGTATTGTAGGTGAAATGAAGGTGGCACATTCATGCATTGAGGTTTTGGTTGGATGGAGCAAATCAGTTAAATATCAGTTAAATGGTGATTAAAATTATTTCTAGAAGTTCTGGTTCATGTTCAGTCCGAATACATCCTTAGAGCTGTTGGCTTATCTAGCTCCTTGTTTTGAAGTGGTGTAGCTTACTGAAATGCCAAAAAAACCCAAACAAACAACCCCAAAAAACCCAACAAGCCACAAACCGTAAGGTTCACTTCTCCCACCTGCTTGCTTGTGTAAAAACACACACACACACACACACACACAAGAAAAAAACCCCACACCTGAAACAACTGGAAGGATATTTTTAAATAGTGCTTTTATCACTGACTGTTATCTGGATTTAACCATCCTCTTCAGACCTGACAGGAACTCTTTTTTGAGCTGTGTTATTTCTAGGTCGATCATGAAGCAGAGAAGTGTTCTAATATTTTTTGTAAAATGTAACTTAAACTAGTAGGCCAAAAGTTAATATTTACATGTATCCAAGTATTGGCTGTTTGCCAATAGGTAGGTTGACTTTGGCTGGCTGCAAGGTGTCCACCAAGCTGTTCTGTCAGTCTCCATCAACAGGACAGGAAGAAAATATGATGAAACGCTCGTGGGGTTGAGAAGGGCAGGGAGATTACTTACCAATTACCATCACAGACAAAACAGACTTGACTTGGGGAAATTAATTAACTGGATTGGGTTTTTGCTTGTAGGCAAGTGGTTGGAGAAAGATCTTTTACTATATAGTGGTAAGACTAAATCTGTGAGCATCTTCTCTTTAGTGCAGACAACCTGCTAGATGTTTGGATAAAATGTAGTCACAGAACTAATGGAGGCTGGCTGCAACTATATCAACTTGGACAAAGGGATTCCCTCTTGGAGCATAAAGTTAGTATAGTTTCTTCTTTGCCATCCGGAGATGGAGCCAGCATAAGAACATCTAAAAAAAAGGGCCTTTACTCAGAATAAAATACCTGCCACATCAGTCCTCAGAGTCAGTCTCTGCTGTGGCTCTTAAGAGTAACGTAGCACAGTGGACCAGCCTCACATAGCTGAATGAGGAACACCAGACAGAGGTGGTGATCTTGCTGTTCTCTTAGTCATGGTCCATTCCCAGTTCTCCTCACTCCTCTGTATTGCACTGTGTACTTCTCAGCTCTGGCAGAATCCTGGGCCTAGTGACATCTAAACACAGTCTGTGTTCAGTTGTAAATAGGCTATCATGGTGTTTCATATTTGATATCTTTCTTGTCTCAAATCACTTTCCAGATGTTCCCTACTGTGCTGTATTAAAAGCTTATGCCCCTTATTGAGTGTGGAGTGTTACTAAATGACTTCTTTTGTTCCTCAGGATGATTTTGACTGAGTTTCTTGGAAGAAAACTACATTTTAGGACCTTTTTTCTGTAGCATAGCCTAAAATGATGACATCCCATCTAGTGAAAGTTAAAAGCCACCCTGAGGGCTCTTCCTTCTTGCTCCCCCTCACAGGTTCCAAGTTAAACTATATTTACTTCCTAGTACCAATTTAACAAGATCTGAGGATAAGGGGTGAAGGCTGTTAAAGAGCTTGTCACGGAGGTGCCCCAAAAATCAATTTAGGCAGACAATAAGCTCTAAACAGATTTTATTCGAACCAGAACTGTTTAGCTAAGAAATCAACTAGAAATGAGGTTTATCCAAAATTACTCAGTACTCCAACCACATTATAAAACGCAGGTTTGGAGACCCATTAGGAGTTCAGTTACTACACATTTCGTTGGTCAAAGGCCCTGGAACAGGCTGCCCAGGGCAGTGGTGGAGTCACCATCCCTGGAGGTGTTTAAAAGGTGTTTAGACGAGATTCTTAGGGACATGGTTTAGTGCTAGAGTTAGGTTAGGTTATGGTTGGACTTGATCCTGAGGGTCTCTTCCAACTGAAATGATTCTATGATTTATGCTATTATTCTGCAGTGCTTCCCAGGCATATAAGCCTCTGGGTTTTGCCAGGGTCATGGGCACAGTGCTGACAGAGGGCGGCTTCATCATAACAGGTTGGCCCACATGCATTTTTAGTGGAAGCTGGCCCTAGTTGAATTCAACCCTAGTTGAATCTGAGCTGTGGTCATTTATGGTAGTGGTCCAGAAGCTTCTCTCAACCAAGGCATTTCATTGGTCAAAGGCCCTGTCTGTCGACCAAGGGGCATGTGCATGACCATAGTGGTCCATCAGCCTAGAAGTTTCTGTTGCATTTGGGGGGGAATGCATCTGCCACAGAGCTTTTCCACGGAGAAGCTTTGTTTTATGTTACATTTGTTCAAATACTTGTTCACACAGTATCTTTGCCTATTTGCCTTCAGGTAATGCTGATACAGTAACTTGAGCTGCTTTTGAAAATTTTTACATTTTAACTAAACTGTGGCATAGCCTGGTTGGAACTTTTATTTCTCTGTCTAAATATGAGAATATGCTCTCAAATATTAGTTTGTCAATGACTATTATTAGAAGAACATTGTGGGTTAAAATCTAAAATAAGAAAAGTTACATCAAGGATTAATTGGACCCTGCTTTGTCGTCTTCAAATGAAAATGAAGTCTTTTCTGTTGCCTTTTTGCATAATAAAACAACTGATATTCTCTCTTGGAAGCACTCCTTAGGTGGGCAGCCATTTTTTTTGTTCTACACCCCTGTCAGGCTAACGAATTTATGTATTCTATACTGACCGGTTCACAAATAGCTGAGAAACACTAACATATGACACACGTAAAATAAATCACCTGGAAAATAGACGTGGTCAAGACAAGTTCCTTGGTCCAGACAGAATAAGATTCTGGATTGCCGCTTAAAAGTTGAAAATTAAAATAGACTATGTACATAAAGTGATGGAATATCCTCATTTGAAATTACTTTATGGCTGTCAAGTGTATCTGCAATTCAGGAAAAGGTTGGGACAACACGTTTATGGAGGTTTTTTTGGTTTATTTTGCTTGTTTTTTTTCTAGACACTTACATTACATCATGGCTAAGTATTGTAGGCCCAGTTGTGTGTTGAAATCTACCCCGAATTATCCACAACTAGCACTTGAGCAGAATACAAATGCTGGATTAATCAAAAGGTAAGAGAGAACTAGGGCCAGCTTCCACTAAATTTAGGCTGGAGATTAGAAAGCAATTATTTACAGAGAGAGTGGTCAGGCATTGGAATGGCTGCCCAGGGAGGTAGTGGACTCGCCGTCCCTGGAAGTTTTTAAACTGAGATTGGACATGGCACTTAGTGCCATGATCTAGTAAACGGACTAGAGTTGGACCAAGGGTTGGACTCGATCTCTGAGGTCTTTTCCAACCCAGTTGATTCTGTGATTCTGTGATTCTGTAAATCACTTTCTTTCCCCCCACTCCCCCTCTCCCTCCCCCTCTCCTATTCTCTACCCCCACCCCCATCTTGCAAAATTAAAGAAGGTCAAATGGATAATTGGCAACACATAATCTTTTCCTTTGGAGATCTTGGCTCAGTTAATTTAGGACCCTCCTTTTGACAATTTGCTTACAGGGCTGCCTTATTGCCTTTTTTACTTTGCACTGAAAATTTGCAGAGAGCGAGCTGATTGGCATACTGCCAACACCATTCCTGACTTGACCCTTGGGAGGCAGTCCTGAAGGACAAAGGAGTCCAGGAAGGCTGGTCTCTCTTCAAGAAGTTAATCTTAGAGGCACAGAACTAGGCTGTCTCTGTGTGCCAGAAGGCGAGCCAACAGGGAAGAAGGCTGGCCTGGCTGAACAGAGAGCTGCGGGTGGAACTTAGGAATGAAAAGATAATTTATAACTTTTGGAAGGAGGGGCAGGCTACTCAAGAGGAATACAAGAATTCTGTGAAGTTATGCAGGGAGAAAATTAGAAAGGGCCAAAGCTCAACTAGAGCTGAGCCTGGCCACTGCTGTGAAAGGAAACAAGAAGTGTTTCTATAAATATATTAAAAACAAGAGGAGGGCTAAGGAGAATCTCCATCCCCTGATGATTGTGTGGGGAAACACAGTGACAGAAGATGAGGGAAAGGCTGAGGTTCTAAATGCCTTCTTTGCCTCAGTCTTTAATAGTCAGAACAGCTGTGCTCCAGGTACCCAGCCCCCTGAGCCAGAAGACAGGGATGGGGAGCGGAATGAAGCCCCAGTAATCCAAGGGGAAATGGTTAGCGACCTGCTACACCACTTGGACACCCACAAGTCTATGGGGCCAGATGGGATCCATCTGACGGTGCTGAGGGAGCTGGCGGAGGTGATCACTGAGCCACTTTCCATTATCTATCAGCAATCTTGGCTAACTGGGGAGGTCCCAGTTGACTGGAAGTTGGCAAATGTGACACCCATCTACAAGAAGGGCCAAAAGGAGGATCTGGGGAACTACAGACCTGTCAGTCTGACCTCGGTGCTGGGTAAGGTCATGGAGCAGATGATCCTGAGTAACATAACACAGCACATACAAGAGAACCATAAGATCAGGCCCAGTGTCCTGCTTTTGTTAAAAAACAAGTTTCACTTTTAGTGAATTTGCCTGTCAGCTAAAGCTTCATATTAGCTGCATTTTCCTGGAGAACCAGATACGTTTTGGTAAACATAGCAATGGAATGCAAAGTTATTGATAACGAATGGATACAGGTCTCGCGAGAGGGGCAACGAGAAACAGGTAACCAAGAAACTGACCAACGAAGTATCCCATTCACGTGAATACTTCATATAAAAGTGGGAGATCACGAGGATCTCGTCCCTTTTTTTCCCTTCTGCTTATGGCCAACATTAGCAGAGGACCTTGCTAGTCGTCCCTGCGAACTGAGGCCTAGTGAGAGACTGAATCCAGCTCCGGTTGGCTGCAGAGTCTAGTCCAGGACTTCGGGTGCCGGCTCTGCAGTTGCTGACACTTTCAAGACTGGTTTTGTATATTTTGTATTATTTTCTCTGTTCTTATTAGTAGCATTAGTAAAACATCTTTAATTTTTCCAACTCTCTTTTCTCTGTCCTTTTCCTCCCGATCGCCTGTCCTGAGTGGGAAAGGGGGGGGGGGGGCAAAAGGGGGAAGTGGGGGGGCGAGGAGGTTAACAATACATCTGCCAGGGTTTTATTGTCACCCCGCAATATAAACCCTCGACACCCAGTCAACATGGGTTTATGAAAGGCAGGTCCTACTTGACCAACCTGATCTCCTTCTATGAGAGGGTGACCCAACTAGTAGATGAGGGAAAGGCTGTGGATGTTGTGTACCTGGACTTCAGTAAAGCCTTTGACACTGTATCCCACAGCATCTCCTGGAGAAGCTGCAGCTCATGGCCTGGATGGGTGTACTCTTCGATGGACATAGAACTGGCTGGAGGGCTGGGCCCAAAGAGTTGTGGTGAATGGAGTCAAATCCAGTTGTCGGACGGTCACGAGTGGTGTCCCCAGGGCTCAGTATTGGGGCCAGTTCTGTTTAATCTCTTTATCAATGATCTGGAGGAGGGGATCAAGTGCACCCTCAGTAAGTTTGCAGATGACACCAAATTGTGTGGGAGTGTTGATCTGCTGGAGGGTAGGAAGGCCATACAGAGGGATCTGGACCAGCTGGATCATTGGGCTGAGGCCAACTGCATGAGGCCAAGTGCCTGGTCCTGTACTTGGGTCATAACAACCCCAGGCAGTGCTACAGGCTCAGGGAAGAGCGGCTGGAAAGCTGCCTGGCAGAGAGGGAGCTGGGGGTGTTGATTGACAGCCAGCTGAATATGAGCCAGCATGTGCCCAGGTGGCCAAAAAGGCCAACAGCATTCTCGTTTGTATCAGGAATAGTGTGGCCAGCAGGACTAGGGAAGTGATTGTGCCACTGTACTCAGCACTGGTGAGGCCCCACCTTGAACACTGTGTTCAGTTTTGGGCCCCCACTGTAGGAAAGACATGGAGGTACTAGAGAGAGTGCAGGGGAGGGCAATGAAGCTGGCGAGGGGCCTGGAGCACAAGTCTGATGAGGAATGGCTGAGTGAGCTGGGGCTGTTTAGCCTGGAGAAAAGGAGGCTGAGGGGAGACATGATCGCTGTCTACAACTACCTGAAAGCAGGTTGGAGCATGGTGGGTGTTGGTCTCTTCTCCCAAGTAGCAAGTGATAGGACAAGAGAAAATGGCCTCAAGTTTGTCGGGCATTGGAACAGGCTGCCCAGGGAAGTGGTGGAGTCGCTATCCCTGGAGGTGTTTAAAAGGCATTTAGACGAGGTTCTTAGGGACATGGTTTAGTGCTAATGTTAGGGTAGGTTATGGTTGGACTTGATGATCCTGAGGGTCTCTTCCAACTGAAATGATTCTATGATTCTGTGAATCTCAAGGATGTACAATAAGGTGCCTTTATGACTCTTTTCACAGGCTTGTCATCTAAACACAGAGGTTCTACTTGTGATTTATGTGTTTTTCTACACCCCAACTGCAGTTGGTGCTTTACCACGTCGTTGGAAAAGAAGTAGGGCATAGTAGTCTGCTTTTTACCGGTTGTGGCAGTCTCTCTGTGACACCCCGTTTCTTGGCTCTTGGCAAGCAGGAAACCTCCCTTGACTGCATATCAGGCTGGCAGATGGGTGCCTTGGTGCCTCTCAGCAGGGAGTTACCCCTACCAGCACTCACCACTTCCTTTTGCAGATTTTCCTGTGTGCAAGTGGCATGGTTTATCCCTGTAAGTCTTGCTCATTGGCTTCATCCATTGCCAAGGCTTCGTATCTGTTGCTGGTTGATACATAGGAGGAAATGAGGCGGAAGTGATATCCTGTTGCAATGTTACCAGAGACCATGGCACCTTCTTCTCCATGGTGCTGTCTGTTTGCTCTTGTTGACACTCTTTGTCTGGTAGTTCTTGGAGGTTGTATGGGGATATAGCGGAAGATTTGGCGAGGAGATTAGTTAAATGTAAATACGCTCAAGTGACTTGCACCTGTCTGTAGAAAAAGCACATACATCACACTAATTGCTTTACTGACCTTGTGTGCTTGATGAGTAGGACCTCTGTGTTAGGTAACACCAGGATCTACCAGCAGGGCTGAACTGACCAGCGCCTGCATCCCCGCCTGTGTCACCTCTGCCTGGGAGCTCAGGTGCGACTTCGGAGATCCCCCAGGAGAGAGGGAACTAAAATAAAACTTGCTCTTTGCAATGCATTCCTGGCCTCTGGCTCTTCTTGCGACCTGCCTGCGTACGTGACTGTCCTGGTTTTGCTAAAAACAAGTTTCTCTTTTAGTGAATTTGCCTGTCAGCTAAAGCCTTCATATTAACTGCATTTTCCTGGAGCACCAGACACATGTTTTGGTAAACCTAGCAATGGAATGCAAACTTATTGATAAGCACGGATGGACATCTCGCGAGAGGGGCGACGAGAAGAAAGTGAGCAAGAAACTGACCAACTGTGTATAACATTCCATTCACGTGAATACTTCATATAAAAGTGGGAGATCACGAGGATCTCGTGTGCTTTGTGCTTTTCCCTTTTCCCTGCTGCTTATGGCCGACATTAGGAGAGGACCTTGCTAGTCGTCCCTGCGAACTGAGGCCTAGTGACAGATTGAATCCAGCTCCGGTTGGCTGCAGAGTCTAATCCAGGACTTCGGGTGCCGGCTCTGCAGTTGCCGAGACTTTCAAGATTGGTTTTGTATATTTTGTATTATTTTCTCTATTCTTATTAGTAGCATTAGTAAAACATCTTTAATTTTTTCCAACTCTCTTCACTCTGTGCTTCTTTTCCTCCCAATCGCCTCTCCTTAGTGAAAAGGGGGAAGAGGGAGGGGGAAGTGTGTGGGGGGAGAGGGGGTTAACAATACATCTGCCAGGGTTTTATTGTCACCCCGCAATCTTAACCCTCAACAGTGACTCAGTGATTTCACTAAAGCATTCCATTGCTCTCATCCCATTCTAAAAGAATGTTGAGGATAGACAAATAACTGAAAAATACATGTATAAGAAAATAATTGGAGCAAACTAATCCTGTTGTATAGCTGTGATCATCCCTTCTTTGCTGGTGTGGACCACTGAATAGGCCACATGAGCAAGGGCAGATAGGGGAGACCTTCTTGCTCTCTACAACTACCTGAAAGGAGGTTGTACTGAGGTGGGGGTTGGTCTCTTCTCCCAAGTAGCAAGTGATAGGATGAGAGGAAATGGCCTCAAGTTGCACCAGGGGAGGTTTAGATTGGACATTAGGAAAAATTTCTTCCCAGAAAAGGTTGTCAGGCATTGGAACAGGTTGCCCAGGGAAGTGGTGGAGTCACCATCCCTGGAGATATTTAAAAGACCTGTAGACATGGCGCTTGGGGACATGGTTTATTGGTGAACTTGGTGGTGTTAGGTTAATGGTTGGATTCAATCTTAAGGGTCTTTTCCAACCTAAATGATTCTATGATTCCATATCTGTTCTTGCCGTGCTCCCAAGGCCGTTTTGCCTGCAATTTGGAGGGAGCTGTAGATCACTCCAGCCAGGTTCACTGCAGGGTATTTCCTACCTCTTGAGTAGCTGTAGTACAATTAGCATGAAGTGATAAAGTGAACTGTAGTCTGGAACATGAGTGGGAGATAAGTTTTTCAAGCAATAGGAGAGTCTCTCTATCTCTCCTCAGGAATATCTCCTAGGGAAAAATCCCTGGGCATATCACAAATTTGAGCAATCTCACCTCCCCAGAAATTTTAGGGGGTGTCTCCGTTTCAGTTCATCGACCCCACCTTCTTCATCCTTAAATACCTAATCTTAATTGGTGGTGGCTGAGTAGTTAATTTAGATCATATTCAGTCTGAAATGAAACATCGAAAGCGAAGCTTCTGCTGCTTTGGTGAATGAGCCTGGTATCTCTGACTCCCTAGCAGAAGGAGGGTCTGAATGTTATCTCAGCCCCTTCCCCCATGCTGAACCCCCTTCACTGTGACCACCTTTAGCGCTTACATTCAAGGTGAAGATGTGGGGGGTTGTTGTGTATTGATTTTGTGTTCCGGGCCATGGGCATCAGTGGCTACCAGGTATACTTGTTGAAAGGGGTTTTTAATACCAAGGGGACTTATTGGGGAGTTCAACTAGGACAGGCTGTCCAGAGTGATGGAGAGGGCTTTTGGCATCTTCAGTCTCTCTCACTTCAGGGACTAAAGATGGTGATTTGGGGCAAAATGCAGTAATTCAAGGGCACCCATTAACCCCCCAGCGGTCATTTACTTTGGTTACAGCCTCTGAGTCATGTGAACCAGCCAGGCTCATGAGGTTTCAGAAAATGTTTCAAGAGACCGTTTGTTCTTTCTACTATCCCATTAGCTCGGGGATAGTAAGGAGTGTGAAATGTCCATTGTATACCCTCTGATTTCGCCCACTCTTGGACCACCCCAGCAGTAAAATGGCTTCCGTTGTCTGATTGAATTGATTTGGGCTTTGGCAAGAAACTAAACCACAGTTTCAGTTTTTCCACTGTATTTTCTCCAGTGGCTCGTGACACTGCTCCAGCTTGGAGAAGTCCCGATACTACTTCTACCTCAATGAGTACATACTGCCTCCCTTCTGATCTTTTGAAAGATCCTATGTAATCAATCTGCCAGGTTTCCCATAATCCTTTTCCATCCCGCAGATGGAGTGGAGAATCCTGTAAAGGGTGCTTCTCTAATCTAGTGCGGCATAGCCCACAAGCAGAAATAACTGTGCTACATAATTCTCGGGTGACAGGCCACCCTCTACTCACAGCTTTCTTCAGAAGGTCTTTGACACCTGAGTGTCCATGCTTGACATGCAGCCACTCTAACAGATGTTCCCATTTCTCCTCTTCCCCCTCTTTCGCCAGTGAAGCTAAGCGAGTGAGTGAGTCTACCTGGTTATTCCAGATGTATGCTGGGTGATTACCCCCTTGGTGGGCAGCCACCCACCCCACATATATGGGTTTCCATTTAGCCACAGTTAATATCTCTTCCCATCTTTCTTTCTGCCAGACAGGTACTCGATTAACCTCCCACTGGTTCTGTTCCCAAAAGGGGAGCCACTCAGTACATCCCTTGAACACAGCATATGAATCTGTATAAATGTACACAGGTTCAGTACTGTCAGTTCCCTTTGTGATTGCACTCCAAACTGCTACCAGTTCTCCTGCTTGTGCAGAACCTTCTCCTTCTGTTGTAACACGTTCCCCAGAATCAACACACAGAACTACTGCCCGATACTTCCATGCTTTTCCTTCTCTCTTAACAGAAGCATCAGTGAACCATACATTTTTCAGGTGAGAATCAAATGAAGGGGCTTCCTTTATGTAAGAAGGTGGTGGTTCCTTATCTGTATTTGAAGTGTCTTAGGTGCCCCTTCTTCTACCCCATACATGTGACTGTAATGTTCTAACTGGGCATACCACTTCCTGATTGTTTCGTGTTGTGCCACTCCCACAAGGGGTGAGGTGCCAGCCAATATGGGTTTTAGAACTTTAAAAGGCCCCCGTAAGATGATTCGCTGTTGTATAATTTTTTCAGCTTCCTGCAAGGCTAAGCTGACTACAAAAAGGCCTTTTTCCCAGGCAGAGTATCGCTTCTCTGCATCTTTAAAACTGCGTGAATAAAACCCAATGGGGCGGGTTGGACCTTCTGGGCCCTGCTGGCACGTGTGTATAGATGATCCATGGGTTGCAAAACCCCATTCAATTTGGAGTGGATCTGTTGGATGTATTGGGCCTAGGGCTTGATATGCTCCTGCCTCAAAAACTAACAACTCTAAGGCCTCCTTGTGGATGGAGGTCCAGTTCCAGGTAGCTTTTTTTACAGGTTAAATCATGCAGAGGGCGAGCTACGATAGAGAAATCTGGGATGTGCTTCCTCCAGAATACCAGTAAGCCTAGGGCATGCTGCAGCTCCTTTTTATTCTCTGGAATCTTTATCTGTTCTAAAGTGGTTAAAGTTTCAGGAGGAATACACACTGTCCCTCCTCTCCACCATACACCTAAAAACTTTACCTCAGGGGAGGGAAGTTGTATTTTCTCTGCAGTGCGAGGGCGAAAACTCATGGACTCCACACAATCCAATATGAATTCAAGCGAAGCCATTTATTACAGAAACAAGCCTCCTTATATATGCAGTTATTTCCTGATCACACATCCACGCTCCAAGCACGCATTAGCTGATGGGATATTGTCCATGTTCACGAGCTGTCCACGCGCCCGAGTCTCACTGCTAATAGGTCTGTTGATTTACATCTTGTTGAGGCCCTGTTATTGTACAACTGCCTCACTCCCACAGCAGGTCCTGTTTTCAGCTTTCGAGCTGGCCTTGAAATTCCTTTGGCTAGTTCAGAAATAAATCTCCATCTAATAGAAACCCATCCACACAACAACCTCAAGAAAATCCCTCAAATCTCCCACACTGCAGGAATCTGGAGATCTATTTCTTTTCTCTTCTTCCTATAAGGAAAGAAAAAAGAAAAACTCGGTCCGAAGGACTGGCTTTAGAAAGAGGGAACAATCCACCTAGTATCTATACACATGTGGCAGCAGGGCCCAGAAGTGGACATATTCTGTGAGAAGCAGTTTAAGGGGGGGGGATAGAAGCCAGAGGCTTTAAAGGAGGACTGATCAGTCTGTGCCATGTTCTCCAACAGTGGGTCATGGCATCCCTGGTTAAGCCAGACCTGGACTGCTCCCTGTTGTTGAATTTACTAAAAGATTATAAGGCTTTTCGACCTCTGAGGGTCTTAAGTGGGCCTCTGGATGTTGGTCGTCTCCAGATATTGTAACTCAGCGAATAAGGGACTTGGCAAAAGAAAACAGGTTTAAGCTCGGAAAAGGTAAAGCGATCGTGTGTGCTGTGTTAGGAGCAGCACTGATAGCTGGTCAGAAAGGCAAAGAAACTGATCAGGTGGTGATTAAGTTGTTGCAGACAGAGTTGGCAGCAGTGTGTTCTAAGCCGCATCATGCAGAAAAGGAGTTAGCTGATAACAAGCGAATCATAGAAAACTTGTAGAACAGTTTGTGAGATGCTTTTTCAAGAGAAAGGCAGATAAGGCTGAAATTGGCTAATTATGAGGGTTTGGAAAGTGAGCCGGGGTTTTCCAACCCAGTAAAAGAAACTTATCTTACAGCAAGGGAGTTAACTCCTCTTTACCCGTGGAGAGAATTGGAAGTTGTGTCAAAATGTGATCCTACTCCCAAGCTTCGGCCACTTGTTAAAACTGAAATTGTACATGACGGCGGGGAGGCCGAGCCCGCCATTGTCACTAAAGAAATACCGTATACAGTCACTGAACTAGCAAAGTTACAGGAAAAACATAGCAGGCTGGCTACGGAGACTGAGATGGAATATGTGTGGAGAGTTTCTCTGACTGGTGGTGATAGAATAAAGCTTTTTGAGGAAGAATCTCAAGGATATTGGGGTCCTAGCATATTTCTAACAGTAGAAGATGACAGGGAGCCTTGGTCCCTGACCCAGAGAGCTGTGTATTGGGCCGGTGGTTTAGACCCTTTGGAGAGAGGAGACCCGCTTGCTATTCCTACCTCTAGGGTAAGCCAGTTTACTGAGAGCACTCAGAAAGCAGCTTGTCTTCAGCTGATGCATGATAGGCGTTTGGCTCCTTGCCAGCCCTCCCCAATGTTGCTGTTTGCTGACCCTGACAGGATGACCCCCTTAATTAGAGGGTTACCTGACTCGTTAAAAGTCTATGCCATACAAATCCAGGATCGTCTGAGAGCCACCGCAGTGGGGGGGGCTCAGGCTGGACTGGGTCTCTCTTGGGGAGAGATTGCACAGGAGTTGATTAATTATGGCCGGTGTATGGGGTTCGTCGGGAAAAAGGTTAAGTCTCAAGTAGTGGTGCACCGAACTGAAACAGAGGTAGAATTCCCTCGCCCCCGAGACAAGAATTTTATGGGAGTAGGTTCGAGGCATCAGTGTTGGAAATTAGGTCTGGATAAAGTTATTCCCCGGGAATTGATGGATGGTTTGCCCCTCCCCAATTTACAGCTGCTCGTAAAGATGTGGAAACCAGCAGATACAGATCAAACAGGAAAGCAAGACACTCCCATGGCCCCTGTAACTCAGGTGTCAGCCGTGCCAGTCATTCCCACAGCTCCTAGAGAGGAATTCAACAGCCCCTCAAGGCCGGAAAATTTCCTTCGCCATCTCTAGTAAGTGAGCCGGGGGACGGCGAATGGATATATTTCAGACGGCTCACTGAAAATAAGGGGGATCTGCTAGTAACTGGGACTCCCACAAATATTCTGGATTTGGATTTACTGAAGTGTCTGGTGGCAGCTCAAAGCACCAAGCACCTGGACAAACAAACAGAGCAAGAAACGGTAAAGGTCCTACAGGACCAGTTAGCTGCAGAACGCAATACCACTCAGCAGCTCCTTACAGCTCTGTTAGATGCATTAGACTGGGAGAAAATCTTACAATCTGAATTGGAAGAATATAAGCGGGCAAAGTATTACCAGTCAAATCTTGATTCTGTTCCAGGCAGTGAGCCCGGATTTACCAGCCCAGCACAAGCGGCTGAGGAACAGGGTCTTAAACTCCTGTATCCACCTAAACAATTGGAAATTACCCGGGAACTATCTTATCCCGAGAACAAGCAGGCAACAATGAGGCCCCTCATTTAAACTGAATCTACTGACAACAGCCAAGAGGGGGCGGCTCTGCAAGTTGCCACCCAGCAATACATTCCCTGCGGCCAACTTATCAGAGATTCAGGAGAAATATAGTAACTTAGCCCAAGAAACGGAAACAGAATGTGTTTTAACTGATGGCGATGAAATTTTGCTCTCAGAGAAGGAAGCACAAGGGTATTCGGAGCCTGGTGTGCTTCTGACTGCTAATGATCAAAGAGAGTCGTTAACGAGCCGTCTATTGGGCGGGGGAGCTGGATCCTTTAGAAAGGGGAGACCCAGTATGCATTGAAACCCCCACTGTAAATCACCTAACTGAAAACTTACAGAAGTCTGCCTGCCTCCAGTTAATTCACAACACAAGCCTGCTTCCCCAAGAGCCTTCCCCGGTGTTGGTAAATGCAGATCCTGTCGGGCTTCCTGACCCACTGAAACTGCGTGCGGCATGGCTGCGGGACCTTTTGGGGGATGCGCCGTCTCCACGGGGTGGGGGGTGTGGTCCCCGGGGTGGTCGAGCCGTGGCTTGAGGGGAGGTGGCTCAGGAGCTTAATTGTGGTAGCATGGGTCTGATGGGGGGAATCACAAAAACAAAAACTGCTGTACCGAGAGTGGAACAGCAGGTAAATCAAACTCCTCCCCTAGGTGTCCCGGAGACAAAGAGAAACCTTTTGTGGCCTGAGGTAATAGAGAAGGGAATTCCCCAAGATGTAATAGATGGAATGTCTACCCTGGCCCTGGAAAAGCTTATCAGGGCATGGAAGGCACTGCATAAAAATGAACTGCTTGCTTGGGGGGTGGGCATGAAAGCAGAGCCCCGAGCCGGTGGGACAGCGATTTTCCCTGAGACGCCCATTACTCCTGAGGGCGGATAACAGACCTGCCACTCCCAGTCAGCGAGCCGGGGGGCGGCCAGTGTGTTCATTTAAAGAGGCTCATCATAGAAACTGTTCAGGGGATTTGCAGATCGCCTTTCCCCTTAACTCCTTTAAAATCAATCCCCCACTGCTGGGATGGTCCAAGACTCAGCCAAAAATTAGTTCAGACCAGAGCAATTACAAACATTAACTCCGTGCTGGGGTGTTATCTTCTTGTTTTCAAACTAAGTCCAAACAATGACCGTGCTAGCTATGAAAATGAAAGGTTTCTAACTGCATGAATGAAAATTAACTAGTTTTCAGTCAAACCGGCACAGTGGAACAGGTAGCAATTTCCTCCTTGTATACTCCTGAAGATGAAGCTTGAACAATTCAGACTAAAGTTCATTTTTTTTCAATAAGAGAAACAATTTGTCACAGACTTTGTTGGCTTCTTCACAAGTAGAAATTTTACATCAGAATTGGATGGTTTACTGAAGAGGTGTTTTAGTTTGAACAGGAATTAACAGGAACCACATTACATTATTCAGCTCACAGTAGAGCATCTTGTGACATGCTCATTGTGGTGTTAGCTATTATACTATATTAACTCAATAACAGATTCTGGTTTGGGGGTTCTTTTGTTTTTGTGCTCCTTCACAGGGTTGCCAGCATAAGTATAATATCAGTATGGTAGTGGGAAATCAAGGTAAGTTTTTGCTCATCTGTCTCTTAGCCAACTTTTTTTTTTTTTTAATAACTGTTATCACTGTGATCTAAGTCAAACTTCATCCATTTTTTGCATTAGAGCTTCTTCTGCTTTATTTTATAGAATCATGGATTTTCCAGGACACTTCAAGCAACTCTTTCAGCAGCTAAACTACCAGAGGCTTCATGGCCAACTTTGTGACTGTGTCATTGTGGTGGGAAACAGACATTTCAAAGCCCATCGCTCTGTTCTGGCAGCTTGTAGCACACACTTCCGAGCTCTCTTTACTGTAGCAGAGGGTGATCAAACTATGAACATGATTCAGCTGGACAGTGAAGTGGTGACAGCAGAAGCTTTTGCTGCCCTGATTGATATGATGTACACTTCTACACTAATGCTTGGTGAGAGCAATGTAATGGATGTTTTGCTGGCTGCTTCTCACTTACATTTGAACTCTGTTGTTAAAGTGTGTAAACACTACCTTACTACCAGGACATTACCAATGTCTCCACCTAGTGACAGTGTTCAGGAGCAAAATGCACGTATCCAAAGAACTTTCATGCTTCAGCAGCTTGGGCTGAGCATTGTGAGCTCTGCATTAAATTCCACTCAGAGCACAGAGGAACAACGAAATACCATGAGCTCATCAATGAGAAGTAACATAGAACAACGTACTACCTTTCCTATCCGGCGTCTCCACAAGCGTAAACAGTCTTCTGATGATCGAGCCAGACAGCGAATCAAACCTACTGTAGATGAGTCCATTTCAGATATTACTCCAGAGAGTGGGCAGTCAGTAGTTCATTCAAAAGAAGATTTTTTTTCACCAGATTCACTGAAAAATGCAGACAATTCTAAGGATGATGCTGTTACTGATAAACAAGCGAATAATACTATTATGTTTGATCAGTCTTTTGGTGCTCAAAAAGATGTTCAAGTGTCTAGCCAGTCAGTCAACAGTGGAGGAAACATTTCACAGATATCCATCTCATCTCAGGAAATACAAGTGGAAACCAGTTTTGATCAGGAAGCTACTTCTGAAAAAAACAACTTCTCATGCAAAAATCCAGAGGTCAGTCTAAATGAAAAAAAACACACGGGGGTGGTGGTTAAATCTGAGCCTTTGAGTTCCCCAGAGCCTCAAGATGAAGTGAGTGATGTCACTTCTCAAGCAGAAGGTAGTGAGTATGTTGAAGCGGAAGGAGGAGCAGTGAGCACAGAGAAAATAGAACTGAGTCCTGAAAGTAGTGATCGTAGCTTTTCTGACCCACAGTCCAGTACTGATAGAGTAGGAGACATCCATATTGTGGAAGTGTCAAATAACCTGGAACACAAGTCCACTTTCAGTATATCAAATTTTTTTAATAAAAGCAGAGGTGGTAACTTTGGTGCAAGTCAAAATAGCAATGATAACATTCTGAATACAACAAGGGACTGCAGAATGGACAGCGATGCCTCTTACCTATTGAGTCCAGAGTCTGAGCCTGCTAGTAGTCATTCCTCTGTTACAGTTTGTCATGTAGAGAATTCATTCAGTGAGTCTGCAGACTCTCATTTTGTTAGACCAATGCAGGATCCAGTGGTTCTTCCATGTGTACAGACTTCTGGGTACAGGGCTGCAGAACAATTTGGTATGGATTTTCCAAGGTCAGGCTTGGGCCTGCACTCTTCATCAAGGACAGCAATGGGATCTGTAAGAGGTGGAGCTAGTAGCTTTCCTGGCTATCGTCGCATAGCCCCCAAAATGCCTGTTGTGACCTCTGTCAGGAGCTCCCAGCTACAAGATAACACTTCCAGTTTCCAGTTGTTAAACAATGGGACCACTTATTTTGAAAATGGACATCCTTCACAACCTGGTCCACCACAGTTGACAAGGGCATCTGCAGATGTTCTTTCAAAATGTAAGAAGGCCTTATCTGAACATAATGTCTTGGTTGTTGAAGGTGCTCGTAAATATGCCTGTAAGATCTGCTGCAAGACTTTTTTGACCTTAACAGACTGTAAGAAGCACATTCGTGTGCATACAGGAGAAAAGCCTTATGCTTGTTTAAAATGTGGCAAACGGTTCAGCCAATCCAGCCATCTATATAAACATTCCAAAACAACCTGTCTGAGGTGGCAGAGCAGCAATCTACCTAGCACTTTGCTTTAATCTCCCCCAATCCCTAGCCCCATGGGAATACTAATACAAACTAATGTTCCTTTGTTCAGGGCTAAATGTTAAGAAGCTGCCCTGGTAGATTAGTAAATGCTTGCATGTGATTGTGCTGCATTCTCAAAAGTCTTGGTTCTGTAAATTGGTGATAATGCCATATTTACCTTACAGGGGTGTAGCGAGACTTAATTTTTTATGAACTATTTTAAGATCTTCAGAAGGAGGCACTGTAGACAGTTAAAAGTTATTGTTAAATGCATGCAGGTTTTGGGCTTACAGGGATGTAATCTCTAAAACCAAGTAGTTCCATTATAGGGCAGACAGGTGGGGGTTCAGTGAGAATGTAGTTAACTCATTATGTTGGAGTACCATATTTCAAGAATGAAAAACTGAAGGGCTATTTCTTTTTTTTTGGGGGGGGGGATTTGTAAAATCCTGAAAACTTCTAAATAAAATATCCATAAGTTGGTAAGTAGTGTATGAACAGTAACGCAAAGAAATCTTTACAGTAACTAATACAGATTACATATTCTTAAAAGAAAACCAACTTTGGATGCACCTGTCTGCCATAAAATGCTTTAAAATGTTAATCCTGAAGGTAGTTTTAGGGTTCTGAATGCATTTTTGGCTGTTTCACAGTGAAGGACCATGCATAATGAAGATACTTAAAATAAGTCCACAACAAGTAACTTCTGGACTGTTAGATGTGTATATAAATACTTTGAATATAGCAAGATCTAATAATTTCAGCATTTTTTCTGTTTGAGTAATAAGTGAAACACTGTTTCTTCTTTGTGCTATTCTTAGCAATATTTTAAACAACTTATGTTTCATATGTTTAAATTTCATAGACATGGAAGCCTGAAATGAGCTTGTCTATATCTACTTTGTTTTGTTTTAAATGAGAAATTATTTGTGGTGGCTCTTTTTACTGGGTAATGTAGTTTCTTATTCCAGATGCAGATAGTCAATCTGATTCACATTACTGTGCAAGCATACTATCATTTCCTCATTTCATCTTCAGGCTTTAATTTCTTCCTCCATATACTTGCTGTCCTTCTTAACTATAGATTGTTCCTCAGATCACTGTCAGGAATGAGCCTCACTTGCCATATTTATGGATGTCTCTGTATAAAATATAGCTATCAACACCAATCCTTCAGTTTAGAGTAGTATCATAAATGTACTTTTTCAAGTAAGTAAAAATCTAGCATTAATTTCATTAAAAATATAGCATTCTACACTTTGTAAAGCAGAAGTTCAGTGATCTGTATTCTTCAGGTGAATCACATAGACTGTGTTTTAATTTCCTCTTCTTAGAAAAAACTGTAACTAATAATGTTTGTAGAGTTTGTTTTGTGGTTTTTTTTTTTGTTTTGTTTTGTTACAGATGGCCATGAACTAACAACTGCCTTTTAATATATTAGGTTTCTAAATAAATTTTGAAGTACTTATGTTGTCCCAAAAGCAAGGTTCTTTACTCAGTTCAAGCAGCTGAATATACACACAGAGTCGAGATATTGTTTTATTACGTAATTGTACAATGACAAGTGCTAGGTGATAAAACCACAAAGCTAGCACACCTTCTTCACAGTACTTAAATAATTTATACTGATAGAGGGAACTAACATTTTAAGGGTTAACTAAACATATAATGGGTGCCTACTAACGAACTAACACTTTAAGGCTTAGCCGCACAGTAAGTGCTTAGTTTAGAGCTTTATGTAAACTTATGTTAAGAAGAACAGAACCCCATCGAATGCCAAGATAAGAAGTTTTACTGCACCTAGCTGTAACCTTGAGGAGACAAGATAACGAAGATTTACAGCAAAAGGGGGCGTCAGTCTGGTTTCAGTCGACTTGGCAGCTTGGGTCCCAGTCAATTCAACATAATGAGCCAAGGGTAAAAAGTTCACTGTGATGAAGCTGAAGGAGCCTTCATCCAAAGACCCCTCCTCAAATTCACCAAGTGGCACTGCGCAGGTGCAACAAGGGAGGGTCTATGGAAATGGTTATCTGAGACTCATTTTAATCAGAAGCGGGGAAAGGTTATGAATATGTATAGGTGTTCCTGGGGTTATTATGAATATGTAACACCTTACTGTATTTAAACACACCTCTTATTGTTAGAAGTTGCACATGAATGGCGGAACGATCCCCCTTGCGCCCAACATCAAAATAAACATACCTGCTTTATAACTTTGTGTGTTGTAAAGTTTTATGACTTGATAGGTTGTAAAGTTGTTTCCGCGTGTCAATTTTGGCGACCAGGAAGGGACAAGCTCTGCCTGGCTGTGCAGACCGCCTGAGAGAGGCGGACCTCCTAGATGCGTCCCGAACCTTTTGCTACGGAGGGGCTTCGCTCCGCTCCGGCTGGTCACCACAGGGGCAGACAATGACCTTTTGCATTAAGCGGATAAGGTATGTTTATGTTTTACTGTAACACGGGCCTGTAACATGGGGGGCCAGTAACTCGCGAGGGACGCCTGCGCATGGCCAAATTCCCTGTATTGGTGTAAACAGGTACCTAAGAGGGTTACTGACTTGACTCAACCAGAAGGGGGTCAGCTGCTAGCGATCTTGGGGGTAGATCGAGTAACCCTGAGACTTCTGTTGCGTCTCGATTATGGGATCCAGGATGGACCTGCTAATGACTGTTATGGAAGCGGGAGAAGGGTAAACAGAGTCTCCAGTTGTGGGTTTGAGTCCCCATGGCAATTGACGCTTTATAACATCTTAACCCATGGGAACTGAAATTTATATTGCTGTAGCTGTAATGGTGACAGTTACATGTTGTTTGATCAAGTTTTTGTGCCCGGTACCGTGTTTTGTGTGAATGAGTGCCTGAGACACAGTCTGACTGCGAAGCGAGTGCGGAGTCCCGATCAACGGTTCCGTGTTCTCCGCGAGGAGACCGGCTGGAGATGGACAAAGCGAATGACAAGTGTTTGTTGAACTAATAGCTAGCATGGTAATCATGTGTGTTATCTTTATAAGTGCCTGGGCATTCCATGTCTATTGTAATAATCTTTAGAGTACAACCATCTGTATGATGAGCAATTTAGCTTTTAATTGTGTGCATGTGGTGATAAGGTTTTGTGTGTGTGATAAGCTGTGTCTCATCTCAGCATACCAAATTTAGCTTTTTGTATGTACACCAGGTGAGAAATCCTGTTTTGGGATAACAGTTGTAATACCCCAGATGAGACACTGATAAAAGCCTTGCCCGGTCCAGCTTGCTGAAGGAAGCGGGGGGGCGGGTGCCGATGGGGCTCCAGCGCGCACTAACCTATTTTGTCAGGGATACCAGCGGTACCTCTACCCAGCTGAGCAGTAAGCGGCTCAAAGGTGCAATGCTAAAATCAAGATATTGTCTTGAATGAATGTAATTGTGATCTGTTCGCATATTTGAGCCTGGTATTTGGTTTGCGTGTCTGAGCTCAGTATTTTAGTTTGTATATTTATATTTGGTACCAAAAGAATTTTGTTTGGGGAGATAATTACAAAATGAGAACCGGATCCATTACTCAGGTACCACCTTGCTCCCCCTTAAGATGCATCTGTACACATGAGAGTAAATTAGTGGGGGAAGTGATTTGAATGTGAAATTCTGAGTTAGCTGTATTGCAGTTAGTGTTGTTCTGTGGATAGACTGTTTTGGATCTAAAATTAATGTAAGGGATTGATGCTTAATATGCTGTTTATTGACATCTGTAAGACATTACAAAAGGTAGGAGCTGAGGGATGTAACTATTGCTCAGCTAATTGAAATTGCATATAAAGTTTATAGTCGCAGGAATTAAATGAAGAGAGAAAAAGGGCAAGAGGAGCCCAAGCCTATGCTGTGAAGTTTGAACATAAATGTCTCGCCTCCTCCATAAGATGGGGCGAGAAGAAAAGAAGTAAAGAGCTGAGTGCCTGCTAAAGCGGTGGAAAAAGGTGTGGGGGGGAGAGCGGCGACTGCTGGAGCTGGAGCTGCAGCTCCTCTCCTCCAGGCTCGCCGCCCGCGGGGGATGAAGTGGGGGGGGCAGTCGCCGCCGCCTGTCCGGTCCTGCTGGGCTGCTTGTTTGTGAGTAACGCGTACAGAGCACCCAGATTTCCCCTTAGATAGACACCTTTTGAGCCGGGTTCAGAAGTAGGGATGCAGCAGTTAGTCTTGTTATTTACAAGTCAGTCAGCAAATGATATTTGGAGGAAGTTACAGAAACTGAAAACAAGATTCTCGTTCTCAATGCCAATAAGTAATGACTACATAGTAGTAAAGGGAGCCGCTGGCCAAAGTGAAAGAGCATATTTTTGTGAACCTTGGAATACAGATTGGGTAAACAAGTAGGCATTCACAAATTTCTGTATATGCCTAACTCCATGAATCCTCTTTTGGAGAGAGACCTATTGGAACAAATGGGCACAGTGATAAGATTTGAAAAAGGAGAAATTACTCTGGAGGCAAATGATCAGCAATATGTGCAAATAATGAGTTTCCTTTTAGTAACTGTTCCCACAAAGGGCAAAATTAATGAAGAGGTTGTGAAACAAGTGTATCCCAGAATATGGGCCAGTATCACAGTATCACAGCATCACAGTATGTTTGGGATTGGAAGGGACCTCAAAAGATCATCTAGTCCAATCCCCCTGCTGGAGCAGGAACGCCCAGGTGAGGTCGCACAGGAACATGTCCAGGTGGGTTTTGAATGTCTCCAGAGAAGGAGACTCCACAACCTCCCTGGGCAGCCTGTTCAGTGCTCTGTCACCCTCACTGAGAAGAAGTTTTTTCTCAAATTTAAGTGGAACCTCTTGTGTTCCAGCTTGATCCCATTACCCCTTGTCCTATCATTGTTGGCCACCGAGAAGAGCCTGGCTCCATCCTCATGGCACTGACCCTTTATATATTTATAAACATTAATGAGGTCCCCCCTTAGTCTCCTCTTCTCCAAACTAAAGAGCCCCAGCTCCCTCAGCCTTTCTTCATAAGGGAGGTGCTCCACTCCCTTCAGCATCTTTGTTGCCCTACGCTGGACTCCAGCAGTTCCCTGTCCTTCTTGAACTGAGGAGCCACAACTGGACACAATATTCCAGATGGGGTATCACCAGGGCAGAGTAGAGGGGAAAGAGGACCTCTCTCGACCTACTAACCACCCCCCTTGTAATACGCCATTGGCCTTCCTGGCCACAAGGGCACAGTTCTGGCTCATGGTCATCCTGTTGTCCACCAGGACCCCCAGGTCCCTTTCCCCTACACTGCTCTCTAATATGTAATTTCCCAACCTATACTGGAACCTGGGGTTGTTCCTGCCCAGATGCAGGACTCTACACTTGCCCTTGTTAAATTTCATCATTTTATTGTTAATGAATATATTGAATAATTCTGGTCCCAGTACTGACCCCTGAGGCACTCCACTAGATACTGGCCTCCAACTAGACCCTGCACCATTGACTACCACTCTCTGGCTTCTCTCCTTAAGCCAGTTTGCAACCCACCTCACTAGTCTATTGTCTAGACCACACCTCCTCAACTTAGCTGTGAGGATGCTGTGGGAGACTGTGTCAAAGGCTTTACTCAAGTCAAGGTAGACCACATCCACCGCTCTGCCATCATCCATCCACCTTGTTACATTCTCATAAAAGGCTATGAGGTTGGTCAAGCATGACTTACCCTTGGTAAAGCCATGCTGACTGGTCGAGTCAGCTGATTTGGTTGTGTCTCTCTCTGGGATCAGCTGTTCCAGACCAGGGTGCTCTCTTCCTGGAACTGGCTGCTCAGTGCAGATGGAGTTTGTGAGGATTTGCACTATCCTTTATTTTATATTCTATTATCCGTTATACACATATTATTAGTAGTAGTATATTAGTATTATTTTGTTATTAAAGTGTGTTCATCTCAAACCATCTCCCTTACCTTTCAATTTTGGAGGTGGGGATGGGACTGAGTGACTGGCTATCATGATTGTGATTGCTAGCTCAGGTTAAACCCCAACAGTCTTTTTTGACAGTGTGGGGCCTAAGACACCAAAATTTGGCACTGGACAGGGGCTAAAATGTAGAGATTTCGGTGTTTTTACTACAGTGATGCAAGTTCAATTTTCTTGGCAAGGTGCCAATTCATAGGGTTGAGATAACCACGGGTCCATGTGCTTTGGACATCATCTGGCAATGTTAAAGATTACATTTATTATATTGGTTTAAAAATGCTGTGGCAAATGTTGTATCAGCTGCTCTCTAAATCGTGCTGGGTATATTTTACCAATACTTTTGTGCAGTCTATGACCTCTGGAAATTGGTCTACAGTGATGGTTTTGCTGCATGGTTTATCCCTGATCTACTTTATCATCCTTCACCTGATAATGAATTTATATTCATTATTGTTGTACCTTGAGAACCCTCCAGTAGAGATTAAAGGGAAATGTACCTATGTTTTTTTTTCAATGGTACAAGCTAAACTATAGAAAAGCTACCTAAAAACACCTTTCCTTTTTCGTTAGGACAGATTATGGATATTTTTGAGAATTTTGAATATCCTTGGAGATTTGATCATACCCTGTTGGCATTGTCAGGTCTGTTGCATGTGTTAAGTTTTGGGCCCCTCACTGTAGGAAAGACATTGAGGTACTAGAGAGAGTACAGAGAACAGCAATGAAGCTGGTGAGGGGCCTGGAGCACAAGTCTTATGATGAGCAGTTGAGGGAACTGAGACCGTTTAACCTGGAGAAAAGGAGGCTGAGAGGAGACCTTATTTCTGTCTACAACTACCTGAAAGGAGGTTGTAGCATAGAGGATCCTGGTCTTTTCTCCCAAGTAGCAAGTGATAGGACAAGAGAAAATGGCCTCAAGTTGTGCCAAGGAAGGTTCAGATTGGATATTAGGAAACATTTCTTCCCGGAAAGGGTTGTCAGGCATTGGAACAGGCTGCCCAGGGAAGTGCTGGAGTCACCATCCCTGGAGGTGTTTAAAAGGCATTTAGACGAGGTTCTTAGGGACATGGTTTAGTGCTAGAGTTAGATTACGGTTGGATTTGATGATCCTGAGGGTCTCTTCCAACTGGAATGATTCTATGATTCTATGTGTGTCAGTTCATGTTAGTGATAGGATTACTGAGGGAGATAAGGCTAAATAGGAGGACTGCAGCTATTCCAATCCCTGTGACATATGTTGCATCTGCTCAAGCCTTGGCGACATGCATGGCAGCTATTTGCAGCTCCCAAGTCACTATGGAGAGAGGTATCCAGTACCTGAGAGAATTAGCTGTATGGGAGAGGATTTATTTTGGCCCAAACAGTCAGGAGGGGACAGATCCAGACTGAATCAATTTCAGATGACCTATGTGGTGAAAGTTCGTACAAAGTGCATCACCAGCATATACTAGGTTGTTGGCAGGAAGGAGCTGGACAAGCACAAAACGTGAATAAGGTAGCTAACCAGCTTCGGTACTTTGAGGACAATCTCACTACCTCTCTTTAGGCCTGCGTCTCGACTGTGAAGAAACTGTCTGAAAAGTCCAACGACCGTTTCTAAAAGCTGTTAGTAGAAATCAAAGCACTCAGAGAAGACAGGTTCCATTCACCACCTGTACAAACCTATGTTTCAGCCATTAGGAGAAGGTCTTTCCAGTCTCAAGAGAGAGGACATAAAAAGCACACAAAAGGAGGCACACTGTGTTTTTTCCTGCCTGATCAGTGAGAAGACATGAGGAGATGGGATGGAAAACCTACCTCAGTACTTCAGGAACAAGTATGTGAGTGGAAAGGAAAAACTCCTAGGAAAATTGCTGTTCCATTTCCAGAAGGGGTAGGAGAGATTCTGATTCTCTTGAAGGAACTTCTAATTCATGCTTTGCAGATTCAATAGCCTGGTACAACAGACCCCCAGGAGTATATAGACACTGGTGTTCAGTGCACAATAATCCCATCAAACTATAAAGGAACACAATCCATCAATATTTCTGGAGTGAGTGGGGGATCCCAGGAGCTCTTTGTATTAGAGGCTGAATTGAACCTAACTGGGAAAGACTGGCAAAAGCACCCCATTATGACTGGAACAGATGCTCTGTGTATCCTTGGCATAGACTACCTCAGGAGAGGGTATTTTAAGGACCCTGAAAGGTATCGGTGGGCATTTGGTATAGCAGCTGTGGAGACTCAGAACACTGACCAGTTGTAGTCAACAGGGCAGTCTAGTTGGATGCCTGTATCTAGTAGAGTGCCTCAAGGGTCAGTACTGGGAGTAGTACTATTCAATATATTCATCAATGACTTGGATGAGGGAATAGAGTGCACTGTCAGCAAGTTTGCTGATGACACCAAGCTGGGAGGAGTGGCTGATACTGGAAGCTGTGCTGCCATCAGAGACCTGGACAGGCTGGAGAGCTGGACAGGAAGAAATCAAATGAAATACAACAAGGACAAGTGTAGAGTCTTGAATCTGGGCAGGAACAACTCCAGGTTCCAGTATAAGTTGGGGAATGACCTATTAGAGAGCAGAGTAGGGGAAAGGGACCTGGGGGTCCTGGGGACAGCAGGGTGACCATGAGCCAGCACTGGGCCCTTGTGGCCAGGAAGGCCAATGGTACCTGGGGTGGATTAGAAGGGGGTGGTCAGCAGGTCAGAGAGGTTCTCCTGCCCCTCTGCTCTGCCCTGGGGAGACCACACCTGGAATATTGTGTCCAGTTGTGGCCCCTCAGTTCCAGCAGGACAGGGAACTGCTGGAGAGAGTCCAGCGCAGAGCCATGAAGATGCTGAAGGGAGTGGAGCATCTCCTGTGTGAGGAAAGGCTGAGGGAGCTGGGGCTCTGGAGCTGGAGGAGACTGAGGGGTGACTCATTTATGGGGATCAATATCAGTCTCCAAGCAACAGCTACCTTGGAAAAACTCCTCCCCAGTTTTATTGATGAGCATGATGCTATACAGTATGGAATATCATGGAGACTAGCTTTGCAGCTACATTAGCCAATTCCCTCAGGACTCTGGGATGAATCTCATCGGGTCCCATAGACTTATGTATATTCAGGTTCCTCAAGTGGTCAGGAACCTGATCCTCACTTTCAGTGGGAGGGACTTTACTCCCCCAGTCCCTGTCCTGCAGTTCATCCACTTGAGAAGTGTGGGAAAAGAGCTTGCCAGTGAAGACTGAGGCAAAGAAGTTGTTGAATACTTCAGCCTTCTTCTAGTCCTTTGTTACCAGTTTGCCAGTCTTGTTCATCAGGGTGCATACTCGATACGCTTTCTTTGACCTCCCTTTTCTGGTTGACGTACCTGTAGAAGGCCTTCTTGTTATTCTTTGCATCCCTTGCCAAGTTCAGCTCCAGCTGTGCCTTGGCCTTCCTTACCCCATCTCTGCACAACCGGGCAGTGTCCCTATACTCTTCCCAGGGTACCCGTCCCTGCTTCCACCGCCTGTGCATTTCCGTCTTGCTCTTTAGTTTGACCAGCAGGTCTTGACTCAGCCATGCTGGCCTCTTGCCTTCCTTACCCGATTTCTTACACCTGGGGGTCACAAGCTCTTGTGCTCTATGGAAAGCGTCCTTAAAGATCTGCCAGCTCTGTTCTGCTCCCTTGTCCCTGAGGGCAGTTTCCCAGGGGGTCCTATTGACTAACTACTCAAAGAGCTGGAAGTTGGCTTTCCTAAAATTCAGGGTCCTGACTTGACTTTTCACCTGTCCCACACCCCTCAGGGCTGCAAACTCCACGAGCACGTGATCACTGCAGCCCAGGCTGCCTCCAATCTTGACATCACCTATTAGCTCACTTGCATTGGCGACCATCAGGTCCAGTATTGCATCCCCCCTGGTAGGGCTGCCTATTACCTGGCTTAGGAAGTTATGCTCAATGCACTCCAGGAGTCTCCTGGGTTGCCTACAGCTCACCGTGCAACTTTTCCAGCAGATGTTAGGGTGGTTCAAGTCCCCCAGCAGGAGAAGAGCCTGTGAGCACGATGCCTCCTGTAGCTGGAGTAAGAAGGCTTCATCAATAGTCTCCCCCTGATTGGGTGGCCTGTAGCAGACACCAACCACAAGGTTTCCTTTGCTGCCTCGGTCTCTGATTCTCACCCATAAGCTTTCAAACTGCCCATGGCTATTCTTCAGAGACAGCTCTTCACACTCTGTCCATCTCTTGATGTAGAGGGCAACCCCTCCACTCTTCCTTCCTTGCCTGCCCCTTCTGAACAGCCTGTAGCCATCAATAGCAACACTCCAGTCATGGGATCCATCCCACCAAGTTTCAGTAATGGCCACTAGGTCATAAACTTCTAGCAGCACGGTGGCTTCCAGCTCCTCCTGTTTGTTGCCCATGCTGCATGCATTGGTGTAGAGGCACTTCAGCTGAGCTGTCAGAAGTGTCACCTTCTTAGAGGAACGCCCCTTAATTCCTTTGAAGTATTTCGCTGGTGTTTTCCTGATGGCCTCTATTACCTCAGGAGCCCCTGGCTCATTTCTGTAAGACTTTGAGTGTGCTCCAGTGAGACCAACACACCTCAGGGCCACTGGCTGAGGGTTCTCGCTTGCACCCTGCCCCTCTATCCTTGGCGTCTCATCCCACAGCTTGTCACAGGTGATCCTGGTATCATCCCCCTCCCCCATCATGTCTAGTTTAAAGCTCTGTTGATGAGCCCTGCTAGTTCATGTGCAAAGCCTCTCTTCCCCCTTTGAGAAAGGTGAACTCCATCCAACACCAGCAAATCTGGTGCTGTGTGGACCATCCCATTATCAAAAAACCAAAAATTGTGGTGTTGACACCAGCCATGGAGCCATGTATTAATAGACTGTCTGTCTGTTTCTTCTAATGTCACTGCCTGCAACTGGAAGGAGAGAAGAGAAAATAACCTATGCTCCCAATTCCCTTACCATCCATCCCAAGGCCCTGAAGTTTCTTTTCATCCCACTTGGACTACAGGTTGTAGCTTCATCGCCACTCACATGGAAGACCAGTAATGGGTAGTAGTCTGAGGGCTGTACCAGGCCAGGAAGTTTCCTAGTGATGTCCTTAACCTGGGCCCCAGGAAGGCAGCAGACTTCCCTAAGAGGAGTGTCTGTCCGGCATGTTGGATCCTCTGTATCCCTCAGAAGGGAGTCACCTACAATTATAACCCATCTTCCTTGTGGAGGTGGTTGTAATATGGGGGGTAGGCCTTTGTTTCTGTGCATGATATTTGCTTCTGCTTTATTAAACTGCCTTTATCTTCATCCACAAGTTCTTTTCCATCTTATTTCCTCTCCCCCCCTCCTGTCCTGCTGAGGTGGGGAGTGATAGAGCAGCTTGGTAGGCACATGGCAGCCAGTCAAGGTCAATCCACTAAAGTTTTTTTTTGGTGCCCAATAGGAGGCATGAGACAATGACAGTTTTGTCTTGTCAGTGTTATACCTATAGTAGTTATTAAGTGGCAAGCTTCTATGTGGGTCACAGAGTTTGTTGGCTGTATTGCTTATATCTTTATTTTGCTGAGCTTGGGAATGTGTTGTACAAACAATGCTTATGCCCTTTGCCCTGGCACTGATGCCCTTCCTGTGCTGGGGGAGCTGTCTTGTGGAAAGGATGAGGGAATACATCTCCCTCTTCCTACTTGGGATTGATGTGGGTGGTTTTATTATGCAGGCTCCTGAGGTCCTTGTTCACCTGTACATGAGCTGTTTAATACTACTAATTAACACCGTTTGCATATTACGGGGTTTGTGGAATCTGGTGTCATCATGGCGTAAGGAAAGACAACTTTGGAGTGAGGCGATATTGATATGTGCCCTGAGGCAGCCAGTCCCCAGGTGGCAGGGTGTGTGGAAGGATTTGGGCAGGTACCTAGGGTGGTGTCGTAGTTCAGCCCCAGCTCCATCCCAGCAGGCAGCTAAAACCACGTGCTGCTTGCTCACTCCTCCCCTGCCCCCAGTGAGATGGGGAGGAGAATCAGGAAACAAAAGGCAAAATTCATGGGTTGGGATAAGAACAGTTTAACGGAAAAGCAAAAAAATGAAAAGAAAAAAACAATAAATAATAACAGTAACAATAATGAAAGAATATACAAAGCAAGGGATACACAGCTCAATTTCTCATCATGTGGTAATCCCAGTGTGCAGCCGACCTTTCCAAGCAAACCTCTAAGCAGCGATTGTGAACTTCCCAACCTCAACTCATGCGGAAACCACCCCCCCATCCTGGACAACAGTTTGTGCCTGAAACACAATAGCACTGAACTTCATGGTCCAGAGAGAAACAAAAGCATCCTGGCCTACCCCACACCCTGGCAGTGAGAGAGAATCTCTCCTGGCCGGCACCTCTTTTATAACTGAGCATAACCTTATATGGTATTGAATATCCCTTTGGCTAGTTCTGTGTGAGCTGTCCTGGCTGTGCCATCACTCCAGCTAGCTGTGGAAAATGACCCTAACTTAGCCAACCCAGCATGGAAGGTTATCACATCCCACGGCATTAGGAAATATAGATTGCCTTTGCTTATTGAACTATTTCATAGAATCATAGAATCATTTCTGTTGGAAGAGACCCTCAGGATCATTGAGTCCAACCATAACCTAATATAACTCTAGCACTGAACCATGTCCCTAAGAACCTTGTCTAAACGCCTTTTAAACCCCTCCAGGGATGGTGACTCCAGCACATCCCTGGGCAGCCTGTTCCAATGCCTGACAACCCTTTCCATGAAAAATTTTTTCCTAATATCCAACCTAAACCTCCCCTGGCATAACTTGAGGCTATTTCCTCTTGTCCTATCACTTGCTACTTGGGAGAAGAGATGAACACCCTCCATGCTACAACC
Organism: Columba livia; assembly: GCF_036013475.1. Classification (NCBI taxonomy): domain Eukaryota; kingdom Metazoa; phylum Chordata; class Aves; order Columbiformes; family Columbidae; genus Columba; species Columba livia. The sequence goes on along the minus strand of NC_088641.1, from coordinate 14,013,044 downwards.
TCCTTTCAGGTAGTTGTAGGCAGTGATCGTGTCTCCCCTCAGCCTCCTGTTCTCCAGGATGAACAGCACCAGGTCCCTCAGGCACTCCTCATATAACTTGTGCTCCAGGCCTCTCACCAGCTTCATCGCCTCCTCTGCACTCTCTCTTCAATGTCCTTCTTATGGTGAACGGCCCAATGGCAGATGCTGGCTCATATTCATCCAGCTGCCAATCAACACCCCCAGCTCCCTTTCTGCCAGGCAAATTTCCAGCCACTCTGCCCCGAGCCTGTAGCGTTGCCAGGGTTTGTTATGACCCAAGTGCAGGACCCAGCACTTGGCCTTGTTAAACCTCATACAATTGGCCTGAGCCCAACAATCCAGCCAGTCCAGATCCCTCTGTATGGCCTTCCTACCCTCCAGCAGATCAACACTCCCACACAATTTGGTGTCATCTGCAAACTTACTAAGGGTGCACTCGATCCCCTCATCCTGATCATTGATAAAGAGATTAAACAGAACCGGCCCCAATACTGAGCCCTGGGGAACACCACTCGCAACCGGCCGCAGATATCCATCACAGATACACCCATCCAGGCCATGAGCTGCAGCTTCTCCAGGAGATGCTGTGGGAAATGGTGTCAAAGGCTTTACTGAAGTCTAAGTACACAAGATCCACAGCCTTTCCCTCATCTACTAAATGAGTCACCTTCTCGTAGAAGGACATCAGATTGGTCAAGCAGGACCTGCCTTTCATAAACCCATGTTGACTGAGCCTGATCATATGGTTCTTTTGTATGTGCCATGTGATATTACTCAAGATCATCTGCTCCATGACCTTGCCCAGCACCGAGGTCAGACTGACAGTTTTGTAGTTTCCCGGATCCTCCTTTTGGCCCTTCTTGTAGATGGGTGTCACATTTGCCAACTTCCAGTCAACTGGAACCTCCCCAGTTAGCCAAGATTGCTGATAGATAATGGTAAGTGGCTCAGTGATCACCTCTGCCAGCTCCCTCAGCACCCTTGGGTGTATCCCGTTGTCGAGGGTTTAGATTGCGGGGTGACAATAAAACCCTGGCAGATGTATTGTTAACCTCCTCTCCCCCCAACTTCCCCCTTTTGCCCCCCCCTCCCCCTTTCCCACTCAGGACAGGCGATTGGGAGGAAAAGGACAGAAAGAAGAGAGTTGGAAAAATTAGCAATGTTTTACTAATGCTACTAATAAGAATAGAGAAAATAATACAAAATATACAAAACCAATCTTGAAAGTCTCAGTGTGGCAGAATGCAACCCCCCCCCTCTCCCCCTCCCTCCTTCAGTATGGAGGAGTGGGCACATCTCCCTCTCTCCCGGCTACTTGAGGCTAACAGCTTCTTTTGTTTGGCCCCAGAGCACCCTGGCCAGGGCCATTAGAAGGGAGTGCTGAAGCAGCAGTGAGCCACTGGGCGCCTACGCCCAGGGTGGGGGATGTTTTTGGGAGGCTTCAGGGGCACCCACAGCCAGTGTGAGGGTGCAGAGAAGCTTCTAGAATGCCTACAGTCAGATCTGATCAGATAAAAACGGGATTCTCGCCGAGACTCCGCCCATTGTCACGTGTCTCTCGGAGCACGAGCAAGATGCTGCCGCCGAGAGCCCCCCTCCCCGGGATGGAGACTCCGCTTGCCTTGCCGCCACGGCTGTGAGTAAAACTTCTCGCAGGTTTGCGAGTATATTTATACTTTTCATGCACATATGCACGTATAACTTTCCGCGCTCCATATGAGTGCGTGTAAAATTAATCCTCGCACAATCGCAAGTGTATTTTCCTCCCATGCACATATGCACGTGTAACTTTCTGTGCACATTTGCACGCGTACTTTAAATTATTTCCTCGCACAATCGCGAGTGGCCGCCGAGAGCCCCTCGCACAATCGCCAGTGTATTTTCCTCCCGTGCTTCCACATAAGCACGTGTAGGATTCTGTGCACACTTGCACGTGTAAGTAAATTAACCCTCGCAGGATTGCGAGCGTATTATAAATTTACTCTCGCGGAATCGCGAGTGTACACTTTCTGTACTCACTACAAGTACGTGTATCTCTTTAAAAATAATCCCACACCGTGTTTAGGCAAGTGTGTACTTCTCCGGGACTTGGGGACGGCTCCAGCATTGTTTTGAGTGAAGCCACGTGCATGCACACTGTGGACCGCCTGTTGTAATAGTTGCTGCCCCTTAAATAATTTTCCTCAGCTGATATCCGAACCTTTATTTAAGTCACTTTTGGAGTGCTAAAACCCTGTTCCTCACCGGTTTAATAAAAGTTGTTTTGGACCCTGTTGTCCCTTAAATTAACCTACGGGATGCCTCCGTGACACTCAGCAACTGCAGAGCCGGCACCCAAAGTCCTGGACTGGACTCTGCAGCCAACCGGAGCTGGATTCAGTCTCTCACTAGGCCTCAGTTTACAGGGGTGACTAGCAAGGTCCTCTCCTAATGTCGGCCATAAGCAGAAGGGAAAAAAGGAAAAGGAAAAAGGGACGAGATCCTCGTGATCTCCCACTTTTATATGAAGTATTCACGTGAATGGAATGTTATACACAGTTGGTCAGTTTCTTGGTCACTTGTTTCTCGTTGCTCCTCTCGCGAGATGTCCATCCATGCTTATCAATAAGTTTGCATTCCATTGCTAGGTTTACCAAAACATGTGTCTGGTTCTCCAGGAAAATGCAGCTAATATGAAGCTTTAGCTGACAGGCAATCCACTAAAAGAGAAACTTGTTTTTAACAAAACCAGGACACCCATCTGGCCCCGTAGACTTGTGGGTGTCCGAGTGGTGTAGCAGGTCGCTAACCATTTCCCCTTGGATTATTGGGGCTTCATTCTGCTCCCCATCTCTGTCTTCTGGCTCAGGGGGCTGGGTACCTGGAGCACAACTGTTCTGACTATTAAAGACTGAGGCAAAAAGGCATTTAGTACCTCAGCCTTTTCCTCATCTTCTGTCACTATGTTTCCCCCCACAATCATCAGGGGATGGAGATTCTCCTTAGCCCTCCTCTTGTTAATATATTTATAGAAACACTTCTTGTTTCCTTTCACAGCAGTGGCCAGGCTCAGCTCTAGTTGAGTTTTGACCCTTCTGATTTTCTCCCTGCATAACCTCACATTATTCTTGTGTTCCTCCTGAGTGGCCTGCTCCTCCTTCCAAAGGTTATAAATTCTCTTTTCATTCCTAAGTTCCACCCGCAGATCTCTGTTCAGCCAGGCCGGCCTTCTTCCCCTCTGGCTTGCATTCCAGCAGACAGGGACAGCCTGCTCCTGTGCCTCTAAGATTAACTTCTTGAAAAGAGACCATCCTTCCTCTTTTGTCCTTCAGGACTGCCTCCCAAGGGACTCTGCCAACCAGCCTTCTGAACAGGTCCAGGTCTGCCCTTCGGAAGTCCAAAGTGGCAGTTCTGCTGACCATCCTTCTAACTTCTCCAAGGATAGTAAACTCAATCATTTCATGATCGCTATACCCAAGGTGACCTTCAACCAACACGTTGCCCATGAGCCCTTCTCTATTCACAAACAACAGATCCAGTGGGGCTCCTTCCCTGGTATGCTCACTAACCAGCTGTGTCAGGAATTGTCTTCCATGCACTGCAGGAGCCTCCTAGACTGGTTCCTCTCTGCTGTGTTGTATTTCTAGCAGACATCTGGTAAGTTGAAGTCCCCTATAAGAACAAGGGCTAGCAATCGGGAGACTTCTCCCAGCTGCCTGCAAACTATTTTGTCTGTCTCTTCATTCTCAGTCCCCGAGGTCAGCTGATTTGAGCCGGCACAGCCAGAGCTGCGGTGGCAGATCTTGAGGTACAGAGTAGTTTTGGGACCCAGCAGCACATGCAAGAGTGGTTGACATGGCGTGGGCATTGCCACAGTATACAGAGGGAGATCTAAAATCAGTCGAAACCTGGAACTAGCACTCAGTCCCCGAGGTCAGCTGATCAGAGCCAGCGTGGTTGGAGCCATGGCAGCAGATCTTGAAGTATAGGGGGGTTTCATGACCCAGTAGAACCCGGTAGCTCTTGCGAGAGTGGCTGACGTGGTGTGGGCGTTGCCACAGTAATGGCGATCACACCCTACTCCTAGCCTTGAAAAAGCCTCAGGGAGGAAAGTGACACTGCCCACCAGGCGCTGGGAGGTGAGACGAGCATGTGAAGGGGGTGAGTACCACCCACACTGTGCTGCATCAGCGGGTGTGGTAGCTCATGTAGCAGGGTGCAGAGGTTCTGTCCCTCCTTGCTTGGTAGACCATCTCACCTACTGGCAGTGTCCCAGACTGCAGCTTACCATGGTCTCCTCCAGACAGAGAGCTTGTCTCAAAGAGACTGTGGCAACCCAGACGGAGGCCCTGCCCTGAACTGTGGCTGCTCAGGTCTCTGACTGCAGGGAGTGCCAGAGCCTGCTGCTGCCAGGGGAGGAAGGCAGGCATTCACAGAATCACAGAATCACAGAATGTTAGGGATTGGAAGGGACCTCGAAGATCATCTAGTCCAATCCCCCTGCCAGAGCAGGAACACCTAGATGAGGCTACACAGGAAGGTGTCCAGGCAGGTCTTGAATGCCTCCAGAGTAGGAGACTCCACAACCTCCCTGGGCAGCCTGGTCCAGTGCTCTGTCACCCTCACTGAGAAGAAGTTTCTTCTCAAATTTAAGTGGACGTGTGAGCAGGTGCAAGATCAGCATGGTCACAAAACTTAAGGAGGAGGTTGAGAGACTGAGGACCATCAGGGAATGTGAGAAGGAGACTGACTGTTGGAGTAACTCCCTGGCGTTCCAGCCAGAAAGGCCCCAGGGAGATACCCCCCAAAATGTGATGGACCCCCCACCCTGTTGGGCAGAGGGGGGAGACCTGGGACAGCCCCAGCCCTGTCATTGCTGGGCAGAGGTAGGGGACCAAAAATACAAGAAGGGTTGGAAGCAAGTCTCAGTTCGGCATTGCGGACAACCCCCCTCCCTACCTGCTTCGTAAGGTGCCCCTCTGTAATAGGTTTGAGGCCCTGGATCTTGAAGGATGTGGTGTAAGGCCTGCCTATGAGGTCACATAAGAAGAGGCAGTTGAGTCCCCACCACAAGACCGCCTCAGATAAGAAAGAAAGAAGGGTAACTGTAGTAGGCAATTCCCTTCTGAGAGGGACAGAGGGCCCAATCTGCAGAGCTGACCCTCATCGTAGGGAAGTGTGCAGTCTACCTGGAGCTCGGATCAGGGACATCACCAGGACGCTACCCAACCTGGTGCACCCCACAGACTACTACCCACTGCTGATCTTCCAGACAGATGGGGAGGAGGCTGCATCCTGCAGGCTGACAGGAGTGAAGAAAGATTTCAAGGCCTTGGGACGGATGGTAAAAGAGTCTGGGGCTCAAGTGATTTTCTCTTCCCTCCTTCCAGTTTTGGGTGATGACATGGGATGAAATAGAAGGATCCAGTCCATAAATGCTTGTCTACGAGACTGGTGCTACAGGCAGGGCTTTCGATTCTTTGATAATGACTGGGGTTATAAGACACCAGTCCAAGCAGTGATACGTGAGAAAGGTTTATCTCGCAGGGAAAAGGATGCTGGGACAGGAATTAGCAGGGCTCATTTGGAGAGCTTTAAACTAGGCTCGAAGGGGGATGGGGTTGTAGCTGGGCTTGCACCAGTAAGGCAGCACTCTAGAGTTGATGAAGGCTGGGAGGCCTCCCATCCCCCTAGGGTGAAATCAGTGTGTTCAGCTCGCTCTCTGAAATGCCTGTACACCAATGTGCACAGCATGGGGAATAAGCAGGAGGAGTTAGAAACCTGTGTTCGGGCAGGAGATTATGACCTGGTGGCAATTACAGAGACATGGTGGGACAGCTCACATGACTAGAATGTGGTCATGGATGACTATGTCCTTTTCAGGAAAGACAGGCCATCCAGGCATGGTGGTGGAGTTGCTCTTTACATGAGAGAGCAACTACAATGTATTGAGTACTGTCCAGGCCCGGATGAGGAGCGAGCTGAGAGTCTATGGGTGAGAATGAAGGGGCAGGCTGCCAGGGGTGATACTGGTGTGGCAGTCAGCATGCCTTCACCACGGGGAAGTCATGTTTCACCAACCTCATAGCCTTTTATGAGGACATAACGAGGTGGATAGATGATGGCAAAGCAGTGGATGTGGTCTATGTTGATTTCAGTAAAGCATTTGACACAGTCTCAAAACAGCATCCTCACAGCTAAACTGACGGAGTGCGGTCTGGACGATCGGGTAGTGAGGTGGACTGCAAATTGGCTGAAGGGAAGAAGCCAGAGAGTCGTGGTCAATGGGGCAGAGTCCAGTTGAGGCCTGCATCTAGTGCAGTGCCTCAGGGGGCAGTGCTGGGGCCGGGATTATTCAATATATTCATCGATGATTTGGATGAGGGAATAGAGTGACTGTCAGCAAGTTTGCTGGTGACACCAAGCTGGGAGGAGTGGCTGACACTGGAAGCTGTGCTGCCATCCAGAGACCTGGACAGGCTGGAGAGTTGGGCGGGAAGAAATCAAATGAAATATAACAAGGGCAAGTATAGAGTCTTGTGTCTGGGCAGGAACAACCCCAGGTTCCAGTATAAGTTGGGGAATGACCTATTAGAGAGCAGAGTAGGGGAAAGGGACCTGGGGGTCCTGAGGACAGCAGGGTGACCATGAGCCAGCACTGGGCCCTTGTGGCCAGGAAGCCAATGGTACCTGGGGTGGGTTAGAAGGGGGTGGTCAGTAGGTCAGAGAGGTTCTCCTGCCCCTCTGCTCTGCCCTGGGGAGACCACACCTGGAATATTGTGTCCAGTTGTGGCCCCTCAGTTCCAGCAGGACAGGGAACTGCTGGAGAGAGTCCAGCGCAGGGCAACCAAGATGCTGAAGGGAGTGGAGCATCTCCCGTGTGAGGAAAGGCTGAGGGAGCTGGGGCTCTTTAGTTTGGAGAAGAGGAGACTGAGGGGAGACTCATTAATGTTTGTAAATATATAAAGGGGGAGTGTCAGGAGGATGGAGCCAGGCTGTTCTTGGTGACAACCAATGATAGGACAAGGGGCAATGGGTACAAACTGGAACACAGGAGGTTCCACTTAAATTTGAGAAGCAACTTGTTGGGGGTGAGGGTGGCAGAGCCTGGCCCAGGCTGCCCAGGGGGGTTGTGGAGTCTCCTTCTCTGCAGACATTCCAACCCGCCTGGACACCTTCCTGTGTAACCTCATCTGGGTGTTCCTGCTCCATGGGGGGTTTGGACTAGATGATCTTTTGAGGTCCCGTCCAATCCCAAACATTCTGTGATTCTGTGATTCTGTGTACTGTAGAAGGAGATAAAGTCCCTGTAGTACACATGAAAAATATGTTAGGGAAGGCAGTCTGGGTTACTCCTGCCTCAGGTAAAGGCAAAGACATTAGTGGGATTGTTTTTACCCAAGGACCTGGCAAGCACTTGGTGGGTAATGCTGAAAGATGGAGAAGGCCAATGTGTACCTTGGGGGGATTTGATTCTGGGTAAGAATACTAAATATTCCACTGCATGATGGTAATTGCTACATAATACTATATGCCATGCTAACAGTGTTCAATAAGTATCTTTCAGGTTAATGCAGTCGAGATGAAACCAGAGCTGGCTTCAACAAGTGGCAGCTGGAAACTTATTAAAGGTTGACATCTTTAACCCACTAACTACGGGCACAAGCTGCACTAGATGCAGCATCTTTCCTGCCCTGGGACTGTTTTGATGAATGAAGCTCAGAGTCATGAACTAACAAACATTTCAAAAGGACAAGGGAAGAGCTACTGAGGAGTGGAAATGACCTTACAGCCCTTGAGGTTATAAGGAAGGTATGTTTTTTACCTATTTATTTACGACACCGGACACACGGGGAATAATTTCACCTAATACGTGTGCAAATTTCCAGTAGCTGTGAGCTTGGTTAAATGCAGTAAAGTGTTACATATTCATGAAAGTTTTAGGAACGCCTATACATATTCATAACCTGTCCCCGAGAAGGCGGTTCTTATTACAGTGAGTTCTGGGAAACCATTTCCATAGCCTCCACCTCTGGCTCCTCCTGGTTTCAGCTGCGCAGTGATCGTGAACCCGGGTCCTCTTCTCTGTACACGGTCACCTTTGGTCCAGTGTGATGAGTTGGTTGGGACTCAGACTGCTGAGTTGGTTAAAACTGGTGAATCTCCTGTCCTGTGCCCAAGTTTCTGTTCTCTAGTTCACCCAAGGATGCACCAAGGATTATTATCTTTGCAAGGCATCAGCTAACTCCTGTTTCTCATACACTCAGTTACACAAAGCTGAGCAAGGCTATGTGGGTTAAAGGGTTAACTCTCTGTTGGCTCTTTAGTGATGTGGGGTAGGGTTAGTTCTTTAAGTGTTAGTTAATTCCCTGTATCACTACAGATGTTATCTACCTGGACTTCTGCTAGGCCTTTGATACGGCATCCCACAACATTCTGGTAGATTGTCCTGGTTTTGTTAAAAACAAGTTTCTCTTTTAGTGAATTTGCCTGTCAGCTAAAGCCTTCATATTAGCTGCATTTTCCTGGAGAACCAGACACATGTTTTGGTAAACATAGCAATAGAATGCAAACTTATTGATAAGCACGGATGGACATCTCGCAAGAGGAGCAACAAGAAACCGGTGACCAAGAAACTGACCAACTGTGTATAACATTCCATTCACGTGAATACTTCATATAAAGTGGGAGAGCACAAGGATCTCGTCCCTTTGCCCTTTTTTGCCTTTGCTTTTTCCCTTCTGCTTATGGCCAACATTAGGAGAGGACCTTGCTAGTCATCCCTGTGAACTGAGGCCTAGTGAGAGACTGAATCCAGCTCCAGTTGGCTGCAGAGTCCAGTCCAGGACTTTGGGTGCCGGCTCTGCAGTTGCTGAGACTTTCCAGATTGGTTTTGTATATTTTGTATTATTTTCTCTATTCTTATTAGTAGCATTAGTAAAACATTGTTAATTTTTCCAACTCTCTTCTCTCTGTCCTTCTTTCCCTCCTGATCACCTGTCCTGAGTGGGAAGGGGGGAGAGGGAGGGGCAAAAAGGGGGAAGTGGGGGGGGGAGAGGGGGTTAACAATACATCTGCCAGGGTTTTATTGTCACCCCGCAATCTTAACCCTCAGCATAGATAGATTAGAGAGGAATGGATTTGATGCAAGGACTGTTAGATGGATGAGAAATTGACTGGATGGCCATGTCCAAAGAGTTATAGTCAGTGACTCCATGTCCAAATGGAAACCAGTAATGGTTCCTCAAGGGTCCGTACTGGGACCAATGCTATCTAATAGCTTCATCAATGAAAGCGGGACTGAATGTACTCTCAGCAAGTTTGCAGATGACACCAAGATGAGTGGTGCAGTTGATTTGCTCGAAGGAAGGGATGCCATCCAAAGGAACCTTGGCAGGTTACCCCCCAGGTAATTGAAGCAGCTATGCTAAAGTTTCCATGGAGAGCGGCATCGACTTCTTCTCACAAATTAGTGGGGAGATTGGGATGGTTATTCGTTACCGGTCTTAGAGATCTTGACCATTGCATTGCAGAGTAAAATAAGAGAATAGGTAAAAGATATTGGGATTTTACAGGACGCAAAGGTGATAGATGCCTGACCAGTTGGTGGCCCTCCACTGGACTCTATCTAGCAGGTCAGTGTCTTTCTTGTAATGAGGATCCCAAAAGTGGACACAATATTTCAAATGCAGTCTCATAAGTGCTGAAAAGAAAGGACCACTTTCCTGGACCTACTGGCTACACTATTTCTAGTACAGCTCAGGATGTCATTGGTCTTCTTTGCTGCAAGGGCACACTGATGGCTCATATTGGATGACTGAGTTTAAAATCTTTGGTGATTTGAGAAAAAACTGTCAGCAGAACTGCTACCCTAGATTTTGGGAGAGCAGACTTTGGGCTGTTCAAGGAGCTAGTTCGTAAGGTCCCCTGGTGTTAGCAAATGAAACACATAACCACGGATGTAGTTATATGTGATGCTTTTATTTCAGCGCTGGGAAACCAGGGGTTCGCACCCAAAGCTGGTTCCAACAACTGATTCGAACTCCACTACATTTATACAATTTGGTCACATACATATTCATTAGGTTTACAACGTATGTGTTGCGTATTCGTTAGATTGCACAACTATTTCACAATATCAATTACGACATCTTGGAACTACTCTAAGCATGCGCAGTGTCCTCTGGTGGTCATATAGGTGGTCTTCAGGATAAAGTAAGTAGTCTTCTTCACTCGTGTCCTTTTCACCTCTTGTCACAGCACATGCGCACTATCCATATGCTCATTATAGAATCCTGTGAGATTCTTGGATGCACATCCTACACTTTCAAGATAAGATAAGGACTAACTTTCAGCTCTCTATTCTCAAACTAAGATAAGAACTTGAATACAACCTGCAAAACTTCAAGATAAGGTAAGAATCTTGGATACAGTTTACAAAACCGAATACAGCTTACAAAAAACTAGTTCAACTATAACAGTAGCAGGTGAAGGATATCAGGAGGTCTTGAAATGGACCTTCCTATTATGGTTCCAAAGTTCTCTGCAAAAGACTTCACATACACATAAATAAAATGTGGCCCTCAATCAGATGATATAACAGCTGGAACTCCAAACCTTGGTATTATTTCATGTATCAATGTTGTAGTCACCTCCTAAGCTTTTGCTGTCCTGGTAGGGAATGCTTCTGGCCAACCTGAAAAAGTATCAGTTAATACCAACAAATATCGATACCCCCCCTTTTCCTGGGAGTTCTGAAAACTCAATTTGCCATTGTGGTCCAGGCCCATTCCCTTTCCCAATTTGACCCATTTCTAGCTTGGGCATATTTTTGGGATTGGTCTGGAGGCAAAGATCACACTGCTGTCACCTGTTTTACAGTGATAGACACATTTCTAGCTCCTGTTTCCCTAATCAAATGTTTGCATAGTGGTTCTACTCCCCAAAATCCCTTCTTATGTTCTTCCCTTACTAAAGGCCAAACTAGATGAAAGGGAATGATAAGTTTTCCCTGGGGGGTGTGAACCCACCCTTCCTTATTATATGATTCCTCTAAATCTATGATGAGTTTTGATTCTCTTTAGTATACTCTGGCTTACCTTTTAAAGAGACCTGCCCACCAAGGATGAATGCCACTCCTGAAGGACTGCAAGTTTCCCCACAAAATAAATATTCTAAAAGTCAACCACTTGATGCTTACAAAAGTAACTGATTCCTGTCCCCGCCACCATGCCCTGCTGTTTTTGACCGCTGAACTCTTCTCCCCAAACAGCAGCAAGCACTTGGTCTGCTCGGGGCTTTCCAACATGATTGATTGCTGCATATTTATTGCAAGCAGACTCCCTGGCTTTGCGCAGATCTCCCAGGAACCAGAGCCATCCTGGTAAGACAAAGGCTCATTTAATTGAAAGTGCATAGATGGCATGGAGCCAGGGCTGGAAAAGTCTACCAAACTCTTTCGAGCCTTCCCTGTTGAGTTTATAGTTGTGTGCACACATATACATATACAGGATTACAGAATGGTTGAGGTTGAAAGAGAGATCTGGAGGTCATTTTGTCCAATCCCTCTGCTCAAGCACAGCCACTTAGAGAGAGCTGCGCATGACTATGTCCTGATGACTTTTGTGTTATCTCCAAGGAGAGAGACTCCACAACCTCTCTGGGCAAACTGTCCCAGTGCTCAGTCACCCTCACAGTAAAGAAGTGTTTACTGATGTTCAGGTGGAACCTCCTGTGTTTCACTTTGTGCCCATTGCCTCTTGTCCTGTCACTGGGCACCACTGAAAAGACCCTGGCTCTGTCTTCTTTGCACCCTCCCTTCTGAATCCCCTGCGCACCCAGCGCTGTTTTGCTTATGCTCTAATGAACACGTGTTTAAGGAATACAATTAAGGAATTGGATTAAACGTTGTTTATCCATAGAAAAAGCGTAAGTTATCTGTTTCAGGGGCGAATCTGAGGAAAGAAGGGAGCAAGGCCTGGGAGAGGGATGTGCCCTAGCATCTCAAGTGCTGTATTATGCAAGACAACTTTCCAGCATGGCCAAGGGATACCCAAAGTGGTTGGGCTGAGACCTGCTGGAGCAGCTGAATGATGGCAATGAGACTGGAATGGAAGTAAAAGTAGAGAAAGGAAGGAGAGAACAAAACAAGGGGAGAAAAGTTCATGTGTCTGGTGAGAATGAGGCCCTCCCCTGGCTGTCACGATCTGTCCTGTGCAGGAGCTGGTGTTCCAGAAAGGCACTGGGCCCCTCTGTGGTCCCAAATCCAGGGTTCTTTACCCAGTGTGCATACAAATGAGCCAGATTTAGCACACAGAGACGAGATACTGTTTATTGCAGAGTTGCACAAGTCTGGATGCTGGATTAAAGCCAGCATGCCAGAAAGAAAAGACGTATACAAAATCTTATTACTACACTCACACCCTAAAGAGCCAATTGGTTACACATTTGCATATTGCATTACATAATCATTTTAGTGTATAATGAGCAATGTTCAGCTAAAGGACACTTTATCCAACAGTCTCAAGATATGTGTTAAAGTACGACTCAGCTAATTGTGCAGGCTTCAAAAGGTCTAAAGCTGCAAGGTCAGTAGTGCCTGTAGTTCGTGATTAGGTGTTTTGCAAGTCACTCTTATCTTTGTCAGAATGACTTAAAACTGAAAGGATTTATGTATCTTGAGGTTAGCAATTGCAGACGGGATTCATTCTTTTAGTGCTAATGACAACACTCTGCTGCTTTGGGATCCAAGTGGGCAGAGTTAGTATGGAAATGGGAAAGATACAGGGCTGGCTGCGAGCTGAGCACTCTTCTTCCTCACTGTGTATAATTTATACTGGGATGGTGAGGCTGATGGCAGAGGAGGAAGGCAGCAACTTTTTCCCTGAGAGCAACCCGACCAGCGATAAGGACTTGCCCCTTCCGTACAAAGGAAGAGGGGAAGGCGCGCATACACACAAAGGCGTATCTGATACATGAACAGGCACCCGCGGGGAATCACCCCCCTCTTCCGGTCAGGGTCGGGATTGAGAAGTGGACCTTACCGTCTTGTACGAAGGGGGCCAAGGAAGTCCCCGAGACGGAAGAGCGGGGGAGGACGGACTTAACTGATTCCGATACCCTTTTATTTCGTTCCCCTGGCGTAGTGCTGTTATTGTTTCCAGGGCGAAGGCGGGGGAGGGAGAGGTATAATAGCCTTCTGTGCTGCCTTTGTTTTCTCTCTTGCACTAGGCCCTAGCCCTTTGAGTCGTGAGCTAATCGCCTCCCCTGCCGAACTAGCAGGCTCAGCCTCCGCCCAGTGCCCCTGAGCCCGTACCGGGGAACAACGAGCGGTGGCACCTCCCCTTGCCCCACCGATGCTACTTCGCAGGGGAGATCGAGAGGGTTTGTTGCCGTGCCCACCACCCCTCGTGCGCTGTCCGGGCAGTTGAGACCCCATCTGTTGCCAGCAGTTTGGGGGTGGGCGGGGGGAAGTGATGCCGATCGCTGCCAACTCGCAACCTTGCGGTGTGCAGCCCGACTCCCGCCTCTTTCCTTCCGCCTGCCTGCGGAACCACGACCGGGAATCGGCAAAGTCCGGGGAGGACGGCGTTGAAGATCGATCGGATCCCCCTCGCCAGGTGGGAGAAGCGGGTAGGGGAGTCGGGCCCACCAGCAGATTGGTAGCTCCTTTCGCCGTCTCCCTCCCTCATCCTGCGCTGTCGCCCCCCGCCTTCTCCTCCCCCTCCCCCATCGCTGCCGCAGCCGTTGCCTCCCCCCCATCTCCCTTCCTCCTCCTGGAGCCCCCCCGAATCCACTCCAGCTTCCTCAGCTTCGCCATGAACGGAGGCGCTGCGCATTTCCAGCAGCCGCCTCCCCCGACCCTCTGCCAGCAGCCGCCGCCAACCTTGCACAGGCCGAGCCTCCCGGACCAAGGAACTCAGAGCCAGGGCAGAGGCAGACACATCGCCGCCCCGGGCACCAGAGCCCCTGTGTCAGGTAAGTGGTGCGTGTGAGGCGAGGAATGCTATTCCCTCCCGCTTCCCCCGCCCAGGACTACCCCTTTGTTCATCTTCTCCCCAAAAGGTGCCAGAAGTTGACACTCTCCGCAACGCTTCAGTAGAGTTATGCCTGCCCCGCAGGGTATGTGTCCCCACGGGAGACACGACGGGGGTCTGGACGCTAGGCGGTAAAATATGCGGGGATGGGGGAGAGATCAGTGTCGTAGTAGCGCCCTCCATCTCCTTTGGGGCGTCTCTGCCCTCAGAACTTGTGACCTTCTTGAGCGGTCACCTCGCGGCCCAGAGGGTGCTGAGTCCCCGGGGGTGACGTGAGAGCAGCAGCGCACACGAGGGATACGTCGGGGCTCCCGGGAAAGGGACAGAGCAAAAACTCTACTAGGGTTATACCAAAACAAAGAAACTTGTTGGGGCTCTTGTTCAAGTTTTGTACCTCCTGGCGAACAACTGAAACTTTGGAGTGTATTGGAGGTTAAGAGAAACAGAGTCACCAAGACCAGGGATTCGTGGAATCTTCAGGACTGTGTTGAGAAGCCATTCCTTTGAGCATTTTCTTCTTGTATTTGAATCGTTGAGTGGACTGGACTGCTGGAAAAAGTTTCTGAACTCTTGCTCTGTGTGGCTCAAAGGGGTGCATAGGTCTTGCCACAGAGCCCGAGTTGGGTGTTAGGATAGAAGCATTTAAAGTTATTCCACCCTTTGAGACTTTTAATATATTTTTTTTTTCTTAGCATCAGATGTGGCATTATAAATTATGCTGTTGGAGAAAAAATGCTGTAATTAAATTTGAGAGGGCACATTTGTTCTTAGTATAATCATTGTTAATATAGTATCTGTGCTGTCTTCCTGTTTCCTAGCCTGTTGGTATAATGTTGTGGTTTTCTGTGTGTGTTTTTTTTTTGTTTTGTGTTTTTTTACTCTGCCTTTAAATATGTCTGTACTACCATGTAAACTTTTGTTGTAGTCTGAATAATATCAGGGCAGTGTAACATTGTAGTTACTCTGTTAAGATGATCCTCAAAAATATTATGTGAGTTTCAGTGATTGTCTATGGTTAGCTTTGATCTCTTTGGTAAAGAAACAGCCTCTTAATACAACTAATCTGTTGATAAATGTAGTAGATAGCATAAGTGTATGGGTGATGTACCAGTACTTAATTTCCTTAATAAGTAACTGGCTGCTTGCCTTCTTAGTGTCCTTTGGCATTATTGGTACTGGAAAGTGAACTGTCACACTTTTGTAAGCATCAAGTGGTTGACTTTTAGAATATTTATTTTGTGGGGAAACTTGCAGTCCTTCAGGACTGGCATTCAGCTCCAAAATTACATGTGTATATAAATCCAAAGCAGCCCCTAGCTAGTTGACTATTTTTTTTCCTTTACTGTCAGCGTCTTTTGAAACTATTAATAAGACTGATATGGCTTATTAAATTCTTGTATATGTTGCTAACTCCAAAATGCTGGGAAAACATCATCTTATGGAAACCCTATCTTCCTAGTAATCTCCATATATTAGCCATTTGACACCTGACTTTTTAAGTGTCAGGTCCATTTCCAGTTAAAAATTATTACATGTAGTAGGCAATTCCCTTCTGAGAGGGACGGAGGGTCCAGTCTGCAGAGCTGACCCTCATTGTAGGGAAGAGTGCAGTCTACCTGGAGCTCGGATCAGGGACATCACCAGGACGCTACCCAACCTGGTGCACCCCACAGACTACTACCCACTGCTGATCTTCCAGACAGATGGGGAGGAGGCTGCATCCTGCAGGCTGACGGGAGTGAAGAAAGATTTCAAGGCCTTGGGACGGATGGTAAAAGAGTCTGGGGCTCAAGTGATTTTCTCTTCCCTCCTTCCAGTTTTGGGTGATGACATGGGATGGAATAGGAAAATTCAGTCCATAAACAACTGGCTACAGGACTGGTGCTACAGGCAGGGCTTTGGATTCTTTGATAAGGGCTGGTTTTACAAGACACCAGTCTAAGCAGTGATACGTGAGAAAGGTTTATCTCACAGGGAAAAGGATGCTGGGACAGGAATTAGCAGGGCTCATTTGGAGAGCTTTAAACTAGACTCGAAGGGGGATGGGGTTGTAGCTGGGCTTGCACCAGTGAGGCAGCACTCTAGAGTTGATGAAGACTGGGAGGCCTCCCATCCCCCTAGGGTGAAATCAGTGTGTTCAGCTCGCTCTCTGAAATGCCTGTACACCAATGTGCACAGCATGGGGAATAAGCAGGAGTTAGAAACCTGTGTTCGGGCAGGAGATTATGACCTGGTGGCAATTAGAGAGACATGGTGGGACAGCACACAGGACTGGAATGTGGTCATGGATGGCTGTGTCCTTGTCATGAAAGACAGGCCATCCAGGCATGGTGGTGGAGTTGCTCTTTACATGAGAGAGCAACTACAATGTATTGAGTACTGTCCAGGCCCGGATGAGGAGCGAGTTGAGAGTCTATGGGTGAGAATGAAGGGGCAGGCTGGCAGGGGTGATACTGGTGTGGGTGTCTATTACAGGCCACCAGATCAGGGTGAGGAAGTTGATGAGGCCTCTACAGGCAGCTGAGAGTAGCCTCACAGTCACAGGCCCTGGTTGTGGTGGGGGATTTTAACTTCCCTGATGTTTGCTGGAAGGACCATTCAGCCAGCCAGCCACAGGCCAGGAGGTTCCTCCAGTGCCTTGACGAGAACTTTCTGATGCAAAGGGTGGAGGAGCTGACCAGGAGAGGAGCACTGCTGGACCTCATCCTCACTAACAAGGAGGGGCTGGTTGAAGCAGTAAAGGTTGAGGGCTGCCTTGGTTGCAGTGACCATTGGATGGTGGAGTTCAGGATCTCCTGTGGCAGGAACAGAATAGCAAGCAGAATTGCAACCCTGGACTTTAGCAGGGCAAACTTTGGCCTTTTCAAGCAATTGCTGGGGGAAATCCCATGGGCAAGGCTGCTTGAAGGCAAAGGGGCCCAAGAGAGTTGGTTAGTGTTCAGGGACTGCTTCTACCAGGCACAAGATCAGAGCATCCCGACACGTAGGAACCCAAGGAAGGGAGCCAGGAGACCTGCGTGGTTAAACAGGGAACTGCTGGGTATGCTCAAGTGGAAGAGGAGAGTTTATAGATCATGGAAGGAGGGGCTGGCCACTTGGGGAGAATATCAGGCTGTTGTCAGAGGGTGTAGGGAGGCAACTAGGAAAGCTAAGGCCTCCTTGGAATTAAACCTGGCGAGAGGGGTCAAGGACAACAGGAAGAGCTTTTTCCAATATATGGCAGGTAAAACGAACACCAGAGGCAATGTAGGCCCACTGATGAACGAGGTGGGTGCCCTGGTGGCAGAAGATACAGAGAAGGCAGAGTTACTGAACGCCTTCTTTGTCTCTGTCTGCTCTGCCGGGGGCTGTCCTGGGGAGCCCCGTACTGCTGAGGCCCCAGAGGAAGGCAGGACAATGGAGGAGTTTGCCTGGGTTGATGAGGACTAGGTTAGGGAGCAGTTAGGCAATCTGGACATCCATAAATCCATGGGTCCGGATGGGATGTACCTGCGGGTGCTGAGGGAGCTGGCTGAGGTCATTGCTAGACCACTCAGCTTGGTGTCATCTGTGAACTTGCTGAGGGTGCACTCGGTCCCACTATGTCATTGATGAAGATATTAAAGAGTATTGGTTCCAGTACGGACCTCTGAGGGACACCACTTGTCACCGGTGTCCATCCAGACACTGTGCCATTGACCACTGCACTCATCCAGCCAGTTCCTCTTCTACTGAACAGTCCACCCATCAAATCCATATCTCTCCAATTTAGAGAGAAGGATGTTGTGGGGAACCGTGTCAAAGGCTTTACAGAAGTCCAGATAGATGACATCTGTAGCCCTTTCTTTGTCCACTGAGGTAGTTATTCCATTGAAGAAGGCCAATAGGTTGGTCAGGCAGGCCTTGACCTTGGTGAATCCGTGCTGGCTGTCTTGAATCACCTCCCTGTCCTCCATGTACCTTAGCATAGCTTCTAGGAGGATCTGTTCCATGATCTTCCCAGTGCCAGAGGTGAGGCTGACAGGTCAGTAGTTCCCGGGGTCCTCCTTTCTACCCTTTTTAAAAATGGGTGTGATGTTTCCCTTTTTCCAGTCACCAGGGACTTCACTTGCTGAATATTCTGGCTAGAATAAACATTCTCAGACTTTCACATACCCTGATTTATTAGTGCAATTGATGAGGTTTAGTTCTAATTATGGTCTCCTTTAAGAAGCTTGACCAGCAGGTTGTGGGAGGTGATTCTCCCCCTCTACTCCTGCCTGGTGTGACCCCACCTGGAATACTGCAGCCGGCTCTGGGGCCACCAGTACGAGACAGACATGGACCTATTTGAGTGCATCCAGAGGAGGACCACCAAGATGATCAGAGGGCTGGAGCACCTCTCCTGTGAAGAAAGACTGAGAGAATTGACATTGTCCAGCCTGGATAAGGCTCTGGGGAGACCTTATTGCAGCCTTTCGATATATAACAGGGTATTATAAGAAAGATGAAGAAAGACTTTTTACAAAGGCCTGTAGTGACAGGACACGGGGCAACAGTTTTAAACTGAAAGGGGGTTGGTTTAGACTGGACATAATGAAGAAATTGTTTTACAATGACGGCGGTGAGACACTGGAACAGGTTGTCCAGAGAAGCTATGAATGCCCCATCATTGGAAGTGTTCAAGGTCAGGTTGGATAGGGCTTTGAGCAACCTGATCTAGTTAAAGATGTCCCTGCCCATGGTGGGGGCTTGGACTAGATAATCTTTAAAGGTCCATTCTGACCCAAACCATTCTATGATTCTATGATCATTTGTTGGTCAGGTCTGTGTCCCTGTTCCCTGTGTGTTCTTTTTTATGGGTTCCTCCTTTTTTCTTCTGTTTTTGCATTGAAAAGGTCCTTGATCAGATACCTTTAAAGAAGAGGTTGTTCTCACATACCCTTAGATTCATCTGTCCATCTGTCGAGGGTTAAGATTGCGGGGTGACAATAAAACCCTGGCAGATGTATTGTTAACCCCCTCTTCCCACCCCCCCCACTTCCCCCTCCCTCTCCCCCCTTTTCCACTAAGGAGAGGCGATTGGGAGGAAAAGAAGGACAGAGAGAAGAGAGTTGGAAAAAATTAAAGATGTTTTACTAATGCTACTAATAAGAATAGAGAAAATAATACAAAATATACAAAACCAATCTTGAAAGTCTCAGCAACTGCAGAGCCGGCACCTGAAGTCCTGGATTAGACTCTGCAGCCAATCGGAGCTGGATTCAGTCTCTCACTAGGCCTCAGTTTGCAGGGACGACTAGCAAGGTCCTCTCCTAATGTTGGCCATAAGCAGAAGGGAAAAGGGCAAAAGGGGCGAGATCCTCGTGATCTCCCACTTTATATATGAAGTATTCACGTGAATGGGATGTTATACACAGTTAGTCAGTTTCTTGGTCACTTGCTTCTCGTCGCCCCTCTCGTGAGATGTCCATCCGTGCTTATCAATAAGTTTGCATTCCATTGCTAGGTTTACCAAAACATGTGTCTGGTTCTCCAGGAAAATGCAGTTAATATGAAGCTTTAGCTGACAGGCAAAATTCACTGAAAGAGAAACTTGTTTTTAACAAAACCAGGACACCATCAAAGAACTCTAGTCATAAGAGCTCTCCCACCACATTTCAATAATTGCAGTGTTTTCCACATGCAGACCTCTAGTTCTTCCTGTTTGCTTTCCAGACTGTGCATTTGTGTACAGGCAGTATTGTGCCTGAGAATATGACTACACCATATTTGTTTCAGTGCTTGACTTTTAAATGCTGCTGCATGTTGAAATAGTATCTACTTGGTGCCCTTCACTCTTAGCACTCACACAATACACAGTATTTTATTAGGTTGTTGCAGAAGTAATTGTGCTTTTGGACAGTGAATTTTAAATCATTATAACTAGGCTCAAACACATCTTTATTAATCAAAATAGAAACCATTACAGCCAACACGTTTTTGCCAACGAGAAATAAGTTTGTTTATTCCTGTAGCATAAAAATCCATGCTTCGGCATTCGTTGAACTCTTGGAAAGCATTTTCTGCATCTTTCTGGTTGTGGAAGCATTTTCCCTGCAAAAAGTTGTCGAGATGCTTGAAGAAGTGGTAGTTGGTTGGTGAGAGGTCAGGTGAATGTGGCGGATTACAGGCTATTACACGGGGCTGTGTGGCAGCTGTAGGGCCGGTTCTTAATGCAAGTGCTTGCTGCTGTTTGGGGAGAAGAGTTCAGCAGTCAGAAACAGCAGGGCATGTTGGCAAGGACAGGAATCAGTTACTTATAAAAAACAAAAGTACCTGGGGCTCGTGGCAAGGTTTGAGGGGGGACCCTACAGAGGTGGCTCCTGTGAGAAGACACCAGAAGCTGCCCCCATGTAGGACAGAGCCAGTTTCAGCCAGCTCCAAGACGGACACACTGCTGGCCAAAGCTGAGACAGTAAGTGGCAATGGTAGCGCCTCTGTGATAACACATTTAAAAAAGTGTAAAAAAATGCTGCGCAACAGCAGCCGAAGGAAAGGAGTGAGAATATGTGAGAGAAACAACTCTTCTGACACCAAGGTCAGTGAAAAAGGAGGCGGGGAGGTGCTCCAGGCACCAGAGCAGAGATTCCCCTGCAGCCCATGGTGAAGACTGTTGATGCAGCTCATCCCCTTGCAGGCTGTGGATGACCATGGTGGAGCAGGTGGATGTAGCCTGAAGGAATCTGCAGCTTGTGGAGGGGAGTCTATGCAGGAGCAGGTTTTCTGGCAGGACCCATAGCACTTGGGGGACCCACACTGGAGCAGTCTGCTCCTGAAACACTGCACCCTATGGAAAGGACCTATGCTGGAGCAGTTAATGAAGAACTGCAGCCCATGGGAAGGACCCATGTTGGAGACGTTAATGAAGGACTGTATCCCATGAGTGGGACCCCATGCTGGAGCAGGGGAAGAGTGTGAGAAAGAAGGAATGGCAGAGATGAGGCGTTATGAACTGTTCACAACCCCCATTCCCTGTCCCCCTGCACCGCTTGGTGGGAGAAGGTAGAAGAGTTGGGAGTGAAGCTGAGTCTAGAGAAGAAGGGAGGGATGGGGGAAGGTGTTTTTAGTTTTGTTTTATTTCTCACTATCCTACTCTATTACAATTAATTGGCAAGAAATTAAATTAATTTCCCCAAGTCGAGTCTGTTTTGCCCATGACAGTGGTTGGTAAGTAATCTCCTTGTCCTTATCTTGACCCATGAGCTCTTCATTACATTTTTTCCCCCTGTCCTGTTGATGGAGGAGGAGTGATAGAGTGGCTTGGTGCGTACCTGGTGGCCAGCCAAGGTCAGCCCACCACATCACTTTTTGTCAGGCATGTGTTTTTTCACCTCCTGCTTTTTCAGCCTCATTCTCATACACCACTTGTGTGTGCAGGTTTCTTTCCCCAGTGCTCAATCCCCTCTTCACTTCCCTTCTACCCCTTTTCCTCAGATCTCCCTGTATTTCACAGGCAGCAAACACTGAAGTCTGTATCTTCAGCTTCCCCATCGCATGGCACGTATGGAAAAGTTACTATCATATCGATGGCATGGGGTTGGGAAGTAGACATTATGGTGGCCATGGGCAAGGTGCATGTGTGTATTTCTCAGCCTGACACCATTAGAAACTTCTCCCTGGGCTTTATTTCCCCTCCTGAGAGTGTGAAGCAGGGATGCTATGGGCATAATTGGTTAGTAATTTGTGTCCATATTGCCTGACAGACAAATTACTTCCCTTCAAAGAAAGGGGCAAGCTCTAATCCTCTGGGACCTTCACAGCCTCCCAAGGTTACATGCAACCAATGATGGTCCCTTGCATGAAGATTAATTATAATTTAAAAATTCCAGATATTTGATTAGTGTAGTGATGCCCAGCTCTACTGCCAAGATTAATCAGAAGAGGTGTCTGGAAAGATAAAAAGTTAATTGTAATTAGCAACAAGAAATGGACAGGGTGACAGACTTTTCAGTTATTCCAATTTACTTCAAAAATACTTCAGTATTTTCTAGACCGGTAGTTTGCAGTTTCTCGGTGCAAGCAATTACACTGACCTTACTGTTTTATAGAGAGTTTGATGTATAAGTAAACTTAAATTTCACACAATGGCTACAGCATATTACTTTGGTAACATATCTGGTAAGCACTTTTAATTTCAACCATTTTACATTAACAGATACTAAGAATGCAGCTAGGACATTTTCTCACAAGAATTAAATATGTGTGTGTATTAAAATAAATGCTTACATTTGTTAAATTGAGTTTTAGTTTTCAGGAAGAGTAGATAATGTGAAAATTGACATGTACATAACAAAAGAAAAAGTGTCTACTCTGCAAAATTTACTACCTAAAAGGTGACATGTGGTGTCACTTGTTGAAAAAGAATTATGTGAGTTTTAATGTGTAGATGGAAAATTCATTTACTTATAAATATCACAGCAGTGCCGTGTTCTCCACACAGCCTCAAATACAATTTAATTGATAGGAAAGGTTTCTTCTGATTATTCTTTTATTAGGTTGGTGCAAAAGTAATTGCAGTTTTGGATGGTGAATTTTAAATCATTATAACTAGGCTCAAACACATCTTTATTAATCAAAATAAGAACCATTACAATCAACACACTTTTGTCAACAAGAAATAAGTTTGTTTATTCCTGTAGCATCAAAATCCGTGCTTCGGGATTCGATGAACTCTTGGAAAGCATTTTCTGCATCCTGCTGGTTGGGAAAGCGTTTTCCCTGCAAAAAGTTGTCGAGATACTTGAAGAAGTGGCAGTCGGTTGGCGCGAAGTCAGGTGAATATGGTGGATGAGGCAAACTTTCATAGCCCAATGCGTTCAACTTCCAAAGTGTGACGTGCAGTTGGGCGTTGTTGTGGAGAAGAATTGGGCCTTTTCTGTTGACCAATGCTGCCTGTGGGTGTTGCAGTTTTCAGTGCATCTCATCTATTTGCTGAGCATACTTCTCACACATAATGGTTTCACCGGGATTCCAAAAGCTGTAGTGGATCAGACCAGCAGCAGAGCACCAGTCACCATGACCTTTTTTTGGTGCGAGTTTGGCTTTGGGAAGTGCTTTGCAGGTTCTTCTCAGTCTGTCCACTGAGCTGGTTGTCGCCGGTTGTCGTATACAATCCACTTTTCGCCGCACGTCACAATCCGACCGAGAAATGGTTCCTTGTCGTTGCGTAGAATAAGACAACACTTCAAAACGACAATGTTTTTGATTTTGGGTCAGGTCCTGAGGTGCTCACTTATGGAGCTTTTTCACCTTTCCAAGTTGCATCAAATGCCGAACAACCGTAGAATGGTGGACATTGAGTTCTTCGGCAACTTCTCGTGTAGTTGTGAGAGGGTCAGCTTCAACGATAGCTCTCAGTTGTTCCTTGTCAACTTCTGATGGCCAGCCACTACGCTCCTCATCTTCAAGGCTCTCGTCTCCTTTGCAAAACTTCTTGAACCGCCACTGCACTGTGCGTTCGTTAGCAGTTCCTGGGCCAAATGTGTTGATGATGTTGCGAGTTGTCTCTGCTGCTTTATGACCCATTTTGAACTCGAATAAGAAAATCGCTCGAATTTGCTTTTTGTCTAACATCATTTCCATAGTCTAAAATAAGTATAAAATAAACAGCAAGTAAGAAGTCAGTAGCAAAAAAACATAAAGCGAGAAAAGCGCATTAAAATGATGTATAACATAACCACATTTATTTAAGAATGTATTCCAACATCAAATGCAAATTTCAACAATGCAAAAACTGCAATTCCTTTTGCTCCAACCTAATAGATCATCTAAACAAATGGACATTCATTTCAGTGGGCTGATATACATTCAGACTCTGACTTCTGTTGGTATTAGGGGAATGGATATAACAGAATATGCCTGTGTGCACGTGTGCAAGGGGTGTAATACAGTCTTAAACTCTGGATGTCTGGCACAAAAAATGAAGCAGTGTTGTACATATGCAATCATGGGTTGTGGACATACATTTGTGAGTGTGTATGAATATTTAATCTGTTACAACCTTCAGGTGTATAGGACACAGAAAATACTCAGCTATATCCATCAACAACCCAGAGAGTGTACAACAGGTTAGATGTTCCATGCAGCTGAGTTAAGGGACACACTCCAGAGCTTTACCTCACTGAGTAACCACTCCCACTGTGAATTATTTCTGTATCAAGATGCTTCTTAGCTGGAATGAAGGAGGAAGAACTGGACTCCAGAAAGAGACTCTCTGGCTGCAGTGCTTCAAGTATAATTTATACTATAATTTCGTCTTGCAGCCCCACCAGATCTTACTCAGAATGGTAGGTTTCTGGATGGTTTAGGTCACACTCATGATATATTTCTTCTTTGGCTCAGATAGAATTGCTGTCAGCATGTTGACTAAGATATTGGTCTGTTGTTCCACTGAACATTCTCCAAGTCACTTGACTGGGCACTGATGAATGAGATGCATTGGTTGCTAACTAGAATCTAATGTTAATTTCTGATTGATTTATCAGCAATTTTATGAGCAACATATTTTGGGAGTGGCTTCTGGGGAAAGATTAAATGCTCCCCCCCTGCAATTCAGTGTTAAATTGCCTCAGTGATACTGGGGCAAGATCCAAAACTAATTTAGATATTCAGTGTTGGAGGGAGGGGAGGGAAATTTTTGGATATTTTATGTAGGTGGATTGACTATCTCATGGTCCAAGGCCATCACTGTGGTGGACAGTGTCTCCTACAGGCCAAGTATACAAAAGCCCTCTTACAGGTTTCCAAACATCTCTCTGCTTTCTCCCCTCAGCACCTGTGTTCTGCTCTCCAAAAGGGTTTATGCCATGGAGGAGTGTGGAGCCTGTGCTAATGTGAGCTCCTTGACAAAGATATACATAAGGTCATATTCCTCCCCTGTGTGACCCCAGTGAGCCAATGGAATTTGTCAAGGAATTAATTTTGCCTATGATCAAACCTCAGTTCTGTTCCTATCTAAACATCTGAGGAAAATTTCTTCCCAATGAGAGATTTCAAGAGCTTGATCTGTACAACTTTAGAAAAAGAAGGTTGAGAAGTGACTTCATAAGTATACAAAGACTTTCACTGCACTGGGCAAAATACTGGGTACTAGGGAGCTCTTTACTTTGGTAGAAAAAAAGCTGAAAAAGATCCAAAAACTGTCAAAAACAAATGACAAACAAAAATGAGGCACCACATTTTTAACAGAGCTTGTTCACTTTTGGAACAAGCTTTCAAAGGATATGGTGGGATTTTTGGATGTCTTCCATGTCAGATCAGATGACTTTCTCTGAAATAACTGTTAGACAAAAGCTAGTCTAATGGTCTATTACTGAGACGATACCTGAAAGTCAAACAGGAGGTGAGACTTGTGGTCCAGAGAGGCTTGTGAAGCTGCGAAATGGCTTAGCTCCACAGTGAGGCAAGGGCAAGTGTCCTGGCCTACAGAGCTGACACCACTTGAGTAATTAGGGTGATGTCAGAGACCCACAGTTTGACCTTCAGTATGTTGCTATGTAGCTGTTAGGGATGTAAATCTTGTTAGATAAAGCATAATTAGATGGGTGTTATGAAAAAAAAAAAAAAAAAGTGTAGTTGGCAGAAATAGCTAAACTTATACAAGAATATTCTCCTGGGAGCTCATTATATCAATCAACAATCAACAGCTCAAAGTGGTCCACCAACTAGTAAAGATAAAACAAAATGAAAGGGTGTTCCCGCCTCTTAAAACTCATCCACCTCAGCCCAAAGGGGAGTGGAACAACTCTACCTTTAGGGACGCCTGGCCCTGGAGAACCTCCAGGGATGCCTGAGACCAAGCTTGCATGGCTGAAACTGTCATGCTCAGCACTCTGACTACTGACAACCGCTGTTCCAGTCAGCAAGGAATGGAGAAGTAGATAACCAGTTTTCTGTAACTTTGTAGTATGCTTTGCTTTATTAATCACTCTTTCACAGAGTTGATATCCAAACTCCTTTACACAGATGCAATTATTGCATAGTAATCAATATGTACATTTAGTCTGTGCTGACCTAAACCATGACATTAGTAAAATTGGTGTCATAAGTGGGAGCCGAAGAAGGTTTTTGGACTGTGAAAAGGGGATTGTACAGCTGTAGTACTGCCCAACAAACTTTATTTGGGCTGCTCCCATCGCCAACCACACGCTGGTCAGAAGCCTGACTGGGAAGAATTAGGAATGTTTTCATTGTGACTCTAAGGAGACAATTTGGAATGTCTTACTTGGAAGAGAGGAGAGAAAGATGATGCTGCAAAACCTCTCCTCTTCAAACAAGAATGCAAAATGTCAAGGAGTGTCTTAAAAATTTTCTAGTGAATCTCCCTTCATGTGAACATGCTGATGTCGAGGTGCTACTTTCCTCCTGCTTTTGTTTATCTGTTGCTTTTTTCTTTAGATGCCTTTTGTTTGAAGTCTCTGATGATTGTTCTACAATAGTGGTTTTCTTCATTTGTTTTGTTTTGTTTTCTCTCTATGTGTGTAAAGTGCAGTAAATTTCTATTTGGTTGTTAGAGCTCCCTAGCTGTGGAAAACATTTTCTCACTGCTGAGGGGAAATTTGTTGGCTGTTGTTTTTGTGCTCTGGCAATCTAAGATACAGCTTTCTTTTAGACAATACTTTACTTGACAAGTAATGTAGAAGGAAGAATGGGTACTTTGTTTTATTAAGGGAATGAAGTGGGAAGTGGTTTTGAAATTTGGTATTTTAAGAAGGGTTTTGAGTATGTACAGTGTTCTTGTTTGCTCATCTTCTCAAATGCACACACATGCCCCAAATGTTCATTCTTAAAACACTGTCCTCCCCAGACCTTTCTCAGTTGAAGGGATTGATATCATACCTGTTATCACCTAGGTTGCTGTTTCCAGAATCACTGCCATCTTATTTAGGTTGAGCCTCTGACTCTCAGCTTTCATTCAAGCCCTTGCTAATCATGGTTTGTGTGAAAAAGGAATCTTTGTCATCAGTCTATAGGTGATAAAGCATTTCAAGACATTTCACTAATTTCTCTTGTAATGGCTAATCTTCTGCATCCACATAAATAACCTGTGTTCATTGCAGCATTGTCCAGCACCTGTTGGGAATTGTTCCTCTGTACATAGAGAGATATGATTTGGCTTTCATAGTTTGAAAAATTTTCTTAACAGTCAGCCTTCAGTAAAGCACTGCAATATTTCAGACTTCAAAAATGAGCCAGTCCATCACTATGAACTTGCCTGGCCATCTGGACTGTTGTCTGACCCTGGTTACTGTCACCAGATCTGTTCTCTTCTTTCCTCACCCAGGTAGGTACTGTGGTTTAAGGGCCCCAAGAGCAGCCCCTCCTCCTGGAGACTTGGCTGCCTGGGCTCAGGGCCAACTTAGATATAGCACAGCTGAGGGAAGCCCCCCCTCCTTTCCCTCTGGTAATTTTGGGGAGAGCATTCCCAGGTAGCTCTGCTGGGAGACCTCAGCCAGACACATCCCCACTTCCCTTGGAAGCTGCTTTTAAGCTGAGACTGTAGCAGCTGACCCACACCTGAGCTATAACTACACCACAGCCATGCCTGTACCCAGCCATAGACACCACTGATGCAGACCCTGACTTGGGGACAGACTTCCCAGCCTGGTCTCACCCTTGCCTCATCACCACAGACTTGCGTGGCAATAGGGACTCTTGGTTGAATCCAGCTACCATCCTCGGGCCTGCCCTGTTTGCCTCACTCAGGTACTGTGAGACTGGGCCCTTATTGGCAAGGTCACTGCTTCTGCTGGCCTTATAATGCTCAGCTCCTGGCTCCTCTTCCTTCAGGGAGCAGCTAGCCCTCACTGCACACCTTGTAAGTGAGGTCACTGCCCTGGCCTGGGAGGTGATTTGCCCCCTCTGCTCTGCTCTCATGAGACCCTACCTGGAGTATTCCATCCAGCTTTGGGGCCTCCAGCATGAGAAGGACATGGACCTGTAGGAGTGAGTCCAGAGGAGGGCCACGAAGATGTTCAGAGGGCTGGAGCACCTCTGCTATGAGGACAGGCTGAAACAGTTGGGGTTGTTCAGCCTGGAGAAGGCTCCAGGGCGACCTTATAGCAGCCTTCCAGTAGCTAAAGGAGACCTACAAGAAAGCTGCAGAGAGACTTTTTACAAGGGCACATAGTGAGTGGTAGGACAAGGGGTAATGGCTTTAAACTGAAAGAGGGTAGATTTAGATTAGATATAAGGAAGAAATTTTTTACCATGAGGGTGGTGAGGCACTGGAACAGGCTGCCCAGAGAAGCTGTGGATACCACATCATTTGAAGTGTTCAAGGCCAGGTTGGATGGGACTTTGAACATCCTGGTCTAGTGGAAGGTGCCTATGGCAGGGTAGATGGAACTAGATGATCTTTAAGGTCTCTTCCAACCCAAACCATTCTATGATGACATGAATGGGCATTATTTATCATTGCTAAAGCCCTGCCATGCTGCTCCCTAAATTCCTAGTGAGAGAGCACTCCATGAGGTCACATACACAGACTGAAGGTGTGGGTCCCTACCTGCTCTATGCACTCTGTACTACCAGTGCACTAGCTAGAATGCCAGCTATTCATAGCATTCCACAAGGAGGCTGCTCTGTCAGGTCTAGGCAGAGGTCATGATGTCTGCAGGATGACTTCTGGCAGTGTCAGACCAGGTTTTGATTCCTGCTTTGTTGCCACTTCTTTCTCCCCACTGTTACAAATTTCCATGCTTCTTGTATACTTCTTTTGAAGCTTAAGCCTGTTTTTCAAAGCTCTCTTGCTAATTCACTGGTTACTGCTTAACTTGGCTCATGGTCATCTTAAGCAAACTTCCTCTTCAGACTCATCAGCTTTTGGGCAAACACTCAAACAGTTTTTGGTATTATATTCATGTACACTATTTGCACTCACATTCCTCTCTTATCAGCTGTTGGTATCCAAGCCATTTTGCCAAGAGATGGCTGTGTGGATTCCCCCACTTAATACCCCTCTCCTCCCATATAGATAACCACCCCAATCACGTTTTCTCCATTGGTCCCAGTTTTACTACCTCTGTACCCAAATTTGGTATTTCTCATACCTGTTCCAAGGCATTCACGGCCATATATATATTATTACTGATACAGTTATTCAAGCATTGCTGGCGTTGCAAGATTCCACTTGCCAAAAGGCCTTCGATGCTCCCTTTTGGTGTCTCCTCCTTAACCCCATATGAAATCCAGCCATACCTCATGGCATTGCCTGTAACTTCTCACACTATTATTGATGAGGGAAAAAAAAAGAGTTAAAAACAAAGTGCAATTACAGAAAAATCAGGATACATAATCAGGATACATAATCAGAGTATATGAGGAGGGTGAGCAAAGCAGGAGTGGTGATAACAACAGGTTCTATCACAGGCTGGCAGTGGAAGGGGTCTTTGTGATGAGTCTTCAGGAGGGAGACATGAACAACTGGGTGAATCTTCCAGGATCATGGGAGCTCCAAGCAGTAGGTAACTGGGTTGATTTGGTCAGCCATGGTGAAAGGCCCCAAATAACAATGGTCCAGCTTGACAGATGGTCAGGCAGTCTGGATGTGCTTGCTGGAAAGGCAAACCCAGTGACCAATGGAGAAGGCTGAGTCCAGGCAACGCTATCTGCCTGCTTGCCTCTTGTAGGTACTTCTGGCTTTGTCAAGATGGGTTATGAGGAGGATGTGAATTGCCTGGAATTGTATAAGCAGGTCACCAGCTGCAGGGGTGTGTGAAGCAGCTTTTAAACACCTCCAGGGATGGTGACTCCACTACTTCCCTGGGCAGCCTGTTCCAATGCCTGACAACCCTGTCCGGGAAGAAATGTTACCTAATATCACAGAACCACAGAATGTCAGGGATTGGAAGGACCCTGGAAAGCTCATCCAGTGCAATCCCCCCATGGAGCAGGAACACCCAGATGAGGTTACACAGGAAGGTGTCCAGGCGGGTTGGAATGTCTGCAGAGAAGGAGACTCCACAACCCCCCTGGGCAGCCTGGGCCAGGCTCTGCCACCCTCACCCCCAACAAGTTGCTTCTCATCTTTCAGTGGAACCTCCTGTGTTGCAGTTTGCACCCATTGCCCCTTGTCCTGTCCCTGGTTGTCACCCAGAAGAGCCTGGCTCCATCCTCCTGACACTCACCCTTTATCTATCTGTAAACATGAATGAGTCACCCCTCAGTCTCCTCTTGTCCAGCTCCAGAGCCCCAGCTCCCTCAGCCTTTCCTCACACGGGAGATGCTCCACTCCCTTCAGCATCTTGGTGGCTGCGCTGGACTCTCTCCAGCAGTTCCTTGTCCTGCTGGAACTGAGGGGCCACAACTGGACACAATATTCCAGGTGTGGTCTCCCCAGGGCAGAGCAGAGGGGCAGGAGAACCTCTCTGACCTACTGACCACCCCCTTCTAACCCACCCCAGGTACCATTGGCTTCCTGGCCACAAGGGCCCAGTGCTGGCTCATGGTCACCCTGCTGTCCCCAGGACCCCCAGGTCCCTTTCCCCTACACTGCTCTCCAACAGGTCATTCCCCAACTTATACTGGAACCTGGGGTTGTTCCTGCCCAGACACAAGACTCTACACTTGCCCTTGTTCTATTTCATTAAATTTCTCCCCGCCCAACTCTCCAGCCTGTCCAGGTCTCTGGATGGCAGCACAGCTTCCAGTGTCACCACTCCTCCCAGCTTGGTGTCATCAGCAAACTTGCTGACAGTCACTCTATTCCCTCGTCCAAATCATTGATGAATATATTGAATAATACAGGCCCCAGCACTGCCCCCTGAGGCACTGCACTAGATACAGGCCTCAACTGGACTCTGCCCCATTGACCATGACTCTCTGGCTTCTTCCCTTCAGCCAGTTCACACTCCACCTCACTACCCGATTGTCCAGACCGCACTCCCTCAATTTAGCTGTGAGGATGCTGTGGGACACTGTGTCAAATGCCTTACTCAAGTCAAGGTAGACCACATCATCGCTCTGCCATCATCCATCCACCTTGTTATGTCCTCATAAAAGGCTTTGAGGTTGGTCAAGCATGACTTCTCCTTGGTGAAGCCATGTTGACTGCCCCTAATGACCCTCTTATCCCTGATATGCCTTGAGATGGCACCAAGGATGTTGAGGACCCTGTCAAACAACTGAGAGTCCCACCTGTCCTGCCCCCCCAGCTGGTGGAGGTGAAGTCACCCTGCCCTGGGGTAGGGGAGGATGTGACTGTCAGCACCACCCTCGGTGTGTACATGGACACAGGCACAGTGAGGCACAGAAGGTGCTTAAGAGCCTTCAATTGTGCTATTGAAGGCTCCAGATCTCAGGGGGTTGTGCAACTGCCACGCTCTACAATGTAAGAAGTTTCAGAGAAGGTAGTAAAGGGTGATGTGCTCATAGAGCTCAGAAAAGAATGTAGGAAGTGGCCAGACCTATCCTAAAGGAATCTGAATATATCTCAACACAAATAGGACTGGTTTAGATAAACAGCTGTATCAGTTGAGTGGATCAACTGGTTATGTAAATGGCCTACCCTGAAATAATCACCAGTGAGTATTATCTTCCTAAGCAAGACAGACCAGCATGGGGGAAGTGTATATGTGGCTCAGCCCAACATATAACATAAAAAATTAACCAGCAAGGTGAACTTTAAAGAGAGCAACAGGCTTGAGCTGGAGTCAACCCACGTATTTCTTCCTGGCAACTGGGGTTTCTTAGTGTCATGGTGGTGAGCATACAGATGTTGGTAACGGGAATCAGACAATCATAGAATTATTTAAGTTGGAAGAGACCCTCAGGATCATCAAGTCACAGTATCACACAGTATCACAGTATGTTTGGGATTGGAAGGGACCTCAAAAGATCATCTAGTCCAATCCCCCTGCTGGAGCAGGAACGCCCAGGTGAGGTCGCACAGGAACATGTCCAGGTGGGTTTTGAATGTCTCCAGAGAAGGAGACTCCACAACCTCCCTGGGCAGCCTGTTCCAGTGTCTGTCACCCTCACTGAGAAATTGTTTCTTCTCAAATTTAAGTGGAACCTCTTGTGTTCCAGCTTGATCCCATTACCCCTTGTCCTATCATTGTTGGCCACCGAGAAGAGCCTGGCTCCATCCTCATGGCACTCACCCTTTATATATTTATAAACATTAATGAGGTCCCCCCTCAGTCTCCTCTTCTTCAAACTAAAGAGACCCAGCTCCCTCAGCCTTTCTTCACAAGGGAGGTGCTCCACTCCCTTAATCATCTTGGTTGCCCTACGCTGGACCCTCTCCAGCAGTTCCCTGTCCTTCTTGAACTGAGGGGTCACAACTGGACACAATATTCTAGATGGGGTCTCACCAGGGTGGAGTAGAGGGGAAGGAGAACCTCTTTGACCTACTGACCACCCCCCTTGTAATACGCCATTGGCCTTCCTGGCCACAAGGGCACAGTGCTGGCTCATGGTCATCCTGTTGTCCACCAGGACCCCCAGGTCCCTTTCCCCTACACTGTTCTCTAATATGTAATTTCCCAACCTATACAGGAACCTGGGGTTGTTCCTGCCCAGATGCAGGACTCTACACTTGCCCTTGTTAAATTTCATCAGGTTATTCCCCGCCCAACTCTCCAGCCTGTCCAGATCTCTGGATGGCAGCACAGCCTTCTGGCGTGTCAGCCACTCCTCCCAGCTTGGTGTCATCAGCAAACTTGCTGACAGTCACTCTATTCCCTCGTCTAAATCGTTAATGAATATATTGAATAATTCTGGTCCCAGTACTGACCCCTGAGGCACTGCACTGGATACTGGCCTCCAACTAGACTCCGCACCATTGACTACCACTCTCTGGCTTCTCTCCTTAAGCCAGTTTGCAACCCACCTCACTACTCTATTGTCTAGACCACACCTCCTCAACTTAGCTGTGAGGATGCTGTGGGAGACTGTGTCAAAGGCTTTACTGAAGTCAAGGTAGACCACATCCACCGCTCTGCCATCATCCATCCACCTTGTTACATTCTCATAAAAGGCTATGAGGTTGGTCAAGCATGAGTTACCCTTGGTAAAGCCATGCTGACTGCCCCTAATAACCCTCTTATCCCTGATATGCCTTGAGATGGCACCAAGGACAAGCTGTTCCATTACTTTCCCAGGGATGGAGGTGAGGCTGACCGGTCTATAATTACCCGGGTCCTCCTTCTTGCCCTTTTTGAAGACTGGAGTGACATTTGCTTTCC
Organism: Columba livia; assembly: GCF_036013475.1. Classification (NCBI taxonomy): domain Eukaryota; kingdom Metazoa; phylum Chordata; class Aves; order Columbiformes; family Columbidae; genus Columba; species Columba livia. The sequence continues at coordinate 13,979,821 of NC_088641.1, read as the reverse complement.
TCCAGTCCTCAGGCACCTCCCCCGTTTCCCAAGACTTGGCAAAGATGATGGAGAGTGGTCCAGCAATGACTTCAGCCAGCTCCCTCAGCACCCGCGGGTGCATCCCATCTGGACCCATGGATTTATGGATGTCCAGATTGCCTAATTGCTCCCTAACCCAGTCCTCATCGACTAAAGCAAACTTCTCCATTGACCTGGCTTCTTCCGGGGTCTCAGGGGTACAGGGCTCCCCAGGACAGCCTCCAGCAGTCCAACCATAACCTACCCTAACTCTAGCACTAAACCATGTCCCTGAGAACCTCATCTATATGTCTTTAAAACACCTCCAGGACTGGTGACTCAACCACTTCCATGGGCAGCCTGTTCCAGTGTTTCACAACCCTTTCCATGAAGAAATTTTTCCTAATATCCAATCTGAACCTCCCCTGGTGCAACTTGAGGCCATTTCCTCTTGTCCTATCACTTGCTACTTGGGAGAAGAGACCAACACCCTCCATGCTGCAACCTCCTTTCAGGTAGTTCTAGACATTGATAAGGTCTCCCCTCAGCCTCCTGTTCTCCAGGCTAAACAGCCGCAGTTCCCTCAACTGCTCCTCATCAGACTTGTGCTCCAGGCCCCTCACCAGCTTTGTCGCCTCCTCTGCACTCTCTCTAGTACCTCCATGTCCATCTTATGATGAGGGGCCCAAAACTGAACACAGTGTTCAAGGTGCGGCCTCACCAGTGCCGAGTACAGTGGCACAATCACTTCCCTAGTCCTGCTGGCCACACTATTCCTGATACGAGCCAGGATGTTGGTGGCCTTTTTGGCCACCTGGGCACACTGCTGGCTCATATTCAGCCGTCTGTCAATCAACACCCCCAGCTCCCTTTCTGCTAGGCAGTTTTTACACCACTCTTTCTTGAGCCTGTAGTGTTGCCTGGGGTTGTTGTGACCCAAGTGCAGGACCCAGCACTTGGCCTTGTTAAACCTCATACAATTGGCCTCAGCCCAATGATCCAGCTGGTCCAGATCCCTCTGTATGGCCTTCCTACCCTCCAGCAGATCAACACTCCCACACAATTTGGTGTCGTCTGCAAACTTCCGGAGGGTGCAATCGATCCCCTCATCCAGATCATTGATAAAGAGATTAAACAGAACTGGCCCCAATACTGAGCCCTGGGGACACCACTCATGACCGGCTGACAACTGGATTTGACTCCATTCACCACAACTCTTTGGGCCCGGCCCTCCAGCCAGTTCTATGTCCATCGAAGAGTACACCCATCCAGGCCATGAGCTGCAGCTTCTCCAGGAGATGCTGTGGGGTACGGTGTCAAAGGCTTTACTGAAATCCAGGTACACAACATCCACAGCCTTTCCCTCATCCACTAAGCAGGTCACCTTCTCGTAGAAGGACATCAGAGTGGTCAAAGGCCTGGGAGACCTTGTCTTAGTGTTTATTCTTACTTAAAGCAGTGAGCTTTGAACTCACCCAAAGTGAAAGGAAATCTGCAGTACTGAATGCAGCGGCTTTCTTATCACTGCAATATTCTGAGTTTGTAAACTAAAACAAAACAAAGCCCATAACAGGGGAAAAATCCTCACTGGATATAACTTTTCCTTAGATCTGTTTGATGTAAGCTATCAAGGAGTTTAACACTGGACATCAGTCAGCACTGTTCTGTTCAGGAGAATGAGGTGGGTTAACAGTTACTTCTGTAAGGACCCTGGGAGCATCCTCTGCCGCCTGGAGGTTTGGCTGCCTGGGCTCAGGGCTAACTTAAAGACAGTGCAGCTGAGGGCTGACTCCCTTCCCTCTGGTGACCTTGGGGAGGGCACTCCAGACAACTCTGCAGGGAGTCTTCAGCAAGGGCTGATCCCCCTCCCTTCCCATTGGAGTTGCTTTTAAACTGAGCCTCTACTGTTTGGCCCCTGCCTGATCTACAGCTCCCACTGTGCTGCAGACAAGCCTGTGCTTGGCCATGGGACCTGTTGATCAGGACCCAGACCTGTCAGGGATTGGCTCAAGGAGAGTGGACATGAGTCCACCGAGCAACTGTACAAGCAGAGACCATTCTAGTTGACATAAGTAGGCCTTAGTTAGCTTTTCTATTAGGCCGTGGGAAAGGGGGGAACGGAAAAGTACTGACTAAGGCAGGGTCAGGATATCCTTGAAGAGATAAGAGTCAGAAGAATGCGGGATGCGCATAGCTAGCTTAAACCCAAGTAGGTGGAGTAAGTAAATGTAACCTTTTAGTGCTTAGCCTATTAGATAGAGACAAGTATGCATAATTATGGTATTTGGTATAAATGCACGCTATCTCGGGCAATAAAGTTGAATCATGCTTTATCACTCACATTGAGTCGGCCTGCATGTTTTCCTCAGCCGCATACTCGCACAGACCCTGACTCACAAACTGACTTCTTGGCCTGACTTCAGACCTGCCTTGTCACCATGAACTTGCCTGGAGATTACTGGAGTGTTTGATGCTGCTTACTATCACCAGACCTACCCTGCTTGTCTTGCTTGGGTACTGTGGGACTGAGGCCTTACTGGTGAGGCCACTGCCTCTGCTGGCCTTGTTATTACGCTTGGCTACTGGCTCACCTTCCCTTGTGGAGCAACCAGCTCTTGCTGCCTGACAGCTTTTATCTTTGAAGAAGGAAAACTAGATCTTTAATTACCCTGTAGACCTCAGCCTCTCCTCATAGGGCATGTGTTTCAGCCTCCCGACGATCTTGGTGGCTTCTGTTGGACTTGCTCAAGTTTATCAACATCTTTCTTGTACTGAGGAGCTTGTACTGGGGGGGTGGTATGTGTGCGTGCATATGCACGCATGTTCATGAGCGCATGCTAGAGCACACTGCTGGCTCCTGTTCAGCCTTCTGTCCCCCGGGACCCTCAGGTCCTTTTCAGCTCTCCAGCTAGTCAGTCCCCAACCTGTGTTGCTGCAAGGGGTTAGCCTATCCCAGGTACAAGATTTGGCATTTGTCTTTGTTGAGTTTCATAAGGTTTCTGCCAGCCCATTCCTTCAGTCTTTCTAAATCCCTCTGAATGGCAGCTCCATCCTTGAGTATATGAACTACATTCCCCCAGTTTGATGGTGTTCACAAACTCCATGAGGTGGATTCAGTCTCCTCCTCTAGGTCACTGGTGAAGATATTAAAAAGAATATGTTCCAGGACAGACTCTTGAGGAATGCTACTTCTTACTGGCTTTCTAAGCATGTGTGTAATTCTGCTTTCATATAAAAAAACATGTTTAAGTATTTGCAGGATCAGAACTGTGGGGTGTGAAACCTATCACACTGAGGTCATCAGGAGCAGCTCTCCAGATCACCTTTTGGACCAAGGGGGTTGTTGCCCAAGGATGAGACACATTATGGGTTGCAGGAGAAAATCAGTTTGGGATTGCACAGGACTTATTATGGGATATTTAGAGGAGGAACTAAAGATGGGACAAGGGAGGGGTTTAGGTGGCTTGAGAAGGAACAAGAGTGGGAAAATAGAGGGATAAGGGGATAAAAAGGACTGGTCATGTGTAGTTGGCTGGTCAGGATGCTTGTCTGGCTATGTTCTTGTCCAGGTTTGATTGCATAGTGACAATAAACCGTGGCAGATACTTTGTTAACCCCCTCTCCCCCCCAGCCCCCCTTAGCCCCCCCCACCCCAATACAATCAGGCAATTGGAAGGCAAAGAAGGACAGAGAGAGAGAGAGTTGGAAAAAATTAAAAATGTTTTACTAATGCTAATTAATAAAATAGAGAAAATAATACAAAATATACAAAACCAATCTTGAAAGTCCCAGCAAATCAATGCTGGCTGCTCTGATAGCTGTAGAGCAGTCATCCGGAAGTCCTGGGCTGGACTCTGCAGCAAACCGGAACTGGATTCAGTCTGTCACTAGGCCTCAGATTTGCAGGGATGACTTGCAAAGTTCTCCCCAGATGCCGGCCATAGTTGAAGAGGGAAAAAGGGATGAGGCCCTTGTGATCTCCCACTTTTATATGGTGTTATGACGTGGATGGGATGGAATACTTAGTTGGTCAGCTTTAGTCACCTGTTCAGTTCACCAGTGAAATACTTCAAAGGAATTAAGGGGCGTTCCTCTAAGAAGGTGACACTTCTGACAGCTCAGCTGAAGTGCCTCTACACCAATGCATGCAGCATGGGCAACAAACAGGAGGAGCTGGAAGCCACCGTGCTGCTAGAAGTTTATGACCTAGTGGCCATTACTGAAACTTGGTGGGATGGATCCCATGACTGGAGTGTTGCTATTGATGGCTACAGGCTGTTCAGAAGGGGCAGGCAAGGAAGGAAGAGTGGAGGGGTTGCCCTCTACATCAAGAGATGGACAGAGTGTGAAGAGCTGTCTCTGAAGAATAGCCATGGGCAGTTTGAAAGCTTATGGGTGAGAATCAGAGACCGAGGCAGCAAAGGAAACCTTGTGGTTGGTGTCTGCTACAGGCCACCCAATCAGGGGGAGACTATTGATGAAGCCTTCTTACTCCAGCTACAGGAGGCATCGTGCTCACAGGCTCTTCTCCTGCTGGGGGACTTGAACCACCCTAACATCTGCTGGAAAAGTTGCACGGTGAGCTGTAGGCAACCCAGGAGACTCCTGGAGTGCATTGAGCATAACTTCCTAAGCCAGGTAATAGGCAGCCCTACCAGGGGGGATGCAATACTGGACCTGATGGTCGCCAATGCAAGTGAGCTAATAGGTGATGTCAAGATTGGAGGCAGCCTGGGCTGCAGTGATCACGTGCTCGTGGAGTTTGCAGCCCTGAGGGATGTGGGACAGGTGAAAAGTCAAGTCAGGACCCTGAATTTTAGGAAAGCCAACTTCCAGCTCTTTGAGTAGTTAGTCAATAGGACCCCCTGGGAAACTGCCCTCAGGGACAAGGGAGCAGAACAGAGCTGGCAGATCTTTAAGGACGCTTTCCATAGAGCACAAGAGCTTGTGACCCCCAGGTGTAAGAAATCGGGTAAGGAAGGCAAGAGGCCAGCATGGCTGAGTCAAGACCTGCTGGTCAAACTAAAGAGCAAGACGGAAATGCACAGGCGGTGGAAGCAGGGACGGGTACCCTGGGAAGAGTATAGGGACACTGCCCGGTTGTGCAGAGATGGGGTAAGGAAGGCCAAGGCACAGCTGGAGCTGAACTTGGCAAGGGATGCAAAGAATAACAAGAAGGCCTTCTACAGGTACGTCAACCAGAAAAGGGAGGTCAAAGAAAGCGTATCGAGTATGCACCCTGATGAACAAGACTGGCAAACTGGTAACAAAGGACTAGAAGAAGGCTGAAGTATTCAACAACTTCTTTGCCTCAGTCTTCACTGGCAAGCTCTTTTCCCACACTTCTCAAGTGGATGAACTGCAGGACAGGGACTGGGGGAGTAAAGTCCCTCCCACTGAAAGTGAGGATCAGGTTCCTGACCACTTGAGGAACCTAAACATACATACAGGCTGCGAACCTGGTGAGGGGCCTGGAGAACATGTCTTATGAGGTGCATCTGAGGGAACTGGGATTGTTTAGTCTGAAGAGAGGAAGGGTCAGGAGAGACCTTACCACTTTCTACAACTAGCTGAAAGGAGGTTTTAGTATGGAGGGTGTTGGTCTCTTCTCCCAAGTAGCAAGTGATAGGACACTAGGTCGAGAGAGGTTCTCCTGCCCCTCTGCTCTGCCCTGGGGAGACCACACCTGGAATATTGTGTCCAGTTGTGGCCCCTCAGTTCCAGCAGGACAGGGAACTGCTGGAGAGAGTCCAGCGCAGCCACCAAGATGCTGGAGGGAGTGGAGCATCTCCCTTGTGAGGGAACGCTGAGGGAGCTGGGGCTCTGGAGCTGGACAAGAGGAGACTGAGGGGTGACTCATTCCTGGGGATCAAGATGGAAAGGGGCAGTGTCAGGAGGATGGAGCCAGGCTCTTCTGGGTGACAACCAGGGACAGGACAAGGGGCAATGGGTGCAAACTGCAACACAGGAGGTTCCGCTGGAAGATGAGAAGCAACTTGTTGGGGGTGAGGGTGGCAGAGCCTGGCCCAGGCTGCCCAGGGGGGTTGTGGAGTCTCCTTCTCTGCAGACATTCCAACCCGCCTGGACACCTTCCTGTGTAACCTCATCTGGGTGTTCCTGCTCCATGGGGGGATTGCACTGGATGAGCTTTCCAGGGCCCTTCAACCCCTGACATTCTGGGATTCTGTGACAAGAGTAAATGGCTTCAAGTTGCACCAGGGATGGTTCAGACTGGATATTAGGAAACATTTTTTCCCAGAAATGGTTGTCAGGCATTGGAACAGGCTGCTCAGGGCAGTGGTGGAGTCATCATCCCTGGAGGGGTTTAAAAGATGTATAGATGAGGTTCTTAGGGACATGGTTTAATGCTAGAGTTAGGTTATGGTTGGACTCGATGATCATAAGGGTCTCTTCCAACCAAAATTATTCTGATTCTATGATTCTAAATCTATGGAACCTGATGAGATGCATCCCAGAGTCCTGAGGGAATTGGCTGCTGTAGTTGCCAAACCACTCTCCATGGTATTTGAGTAGTCATGGCAGTCAGGTGAAGTCCATGGTGACTGGAAAAAGGGAAACATTGCATCCATTTTTAAAAAGTCCAGAGGAGGGCCAGAAAAAATCTTCAGAGGGCTGGAACACCTCTCCTATGAGGACAGGCTGAGAGAGGATGTTCAGCCTAGAGATGAGAAGGTTCTGGGGAGACCTTATTGCAGCCTTTCCATATTTAAAAGGGGCTGATAAGAAAGATGGGGCAGGGCAGATTCAGGCTAGACATGAGGAAGAAATTTTTTACAATGAGTGTGGTAAAACACTGGCCCAGGTTGCCCAGGGAGATGGAGATGCCCCATCCCTGGAGACATTCAAGGTCCACTTGGATAGGGCTCTGAGCAACCTGATCTAGTTGAAGATGTCCCTGCTCATTGCACAGTGGTTGGACTAGATGACCTTTGAAGGTCCCTTCCAAGCCAAACTGTTCTATGATTCTAAGACCAGTGGATGGTGAAAAAGAATCTTTCTTTCTCTAAAGTAAGGTTTTTCTAAGGAGGGGAAAATTATCTCCTTGAATTTGGTGCTCAAGTCAGTTAAATTCTTCAAGCTTCACTGGAATTCTCATATAGTACTATTTAGCCATTCTGTACATTTGTAATATGCCAATTCATTATGCTAGCCTGACAAAATAGATACCCTTCTGTGATGGATGCACTTGACTACTTAACCAAACTAGTGGTAGTTTGGTTCAGGCTCCAAAGGAGGTAAAGCGGCTTATCGTTAGATTGGGGCAGACAGCAGGTTTCCAGTGCCAGGGAAACCTGAGGAAGAGTCTGTTGCAGCATTCAGTGCCCTTTAACAGAGAGTCACCCACTATGAGTCCTTCTCTGCACTGCTGCTTTCCAGCAGGTCAACCCCTAACCTGTACTGGTACTCCCAGTTTGGTATCATCAGCAAACTTGCTGAGGGTGCACTCAGTCTCTTCATCCAGGTCACTGATGAGAGATTCTGTGCTGCTGATCACAACCCTCTGAGCTCTGCCATCTAGCCTGTTCTCAGTCCATCTCCATCTCACTGTCCACTCATGCAACCAACACTTCCTGAGTTTACCTATGAGGATGTGGGAGAGAGTGTCAAAAGCCTTGCTGAAGTCAAGGTAGATAACCTCCACTGCTCTTCCCTCGTCTACCCTACCCTACTCCCTTTCCTTGATTTCTTCCTCATAGGGATGCATGGGTCTCGAGCTTGGAGGAAGTGATGTTTGAATATTGACCAGCTCTCCTGAACCCCCCTACCTTCTAGAGCCCTAACCCATGGGATTTTTTCAAGTAGGACCTTGAAGAGACCAAAGTTCTCCCTGCTGAAATCCATGGTTTTAATCCTACTTATTTCCCTGCTTCCTCCATGCAGGATCCTGAACTCTACCATCTCATGGTCACTGCAGCCGAGGCTGTCCCCAACCATGACATCTCCAACCAATCCTTCTTGGTTTGTTAGGACAAGGTCCAGCAGCACGCCTCTCCTTGTTGGCTCCTCTACCACCTGTGTCAAGAAGTTGTCACCAATGATCTGTAGGAACCTCCTGGACTGTGCATGCTTAGCTGTGTTTCCCACCCAGCAGATGTCAGGGTGATTGAAGCCCCCCATGAGAATCAGGGCCTGTGATTGTGAGGCTGCTTTCAGCTGTCTGTAGAAAGCCTCATCAACTTCTTCCTCCTGATCAGGTGGCCTGTAGTAAACACCCACAACAGCGTCCCCCTTGTTAGCCTGTCCCTTAATTTTTACCCATAAGCTATCAACTTGTTCTTCGTCCTCCCTAGGCAGAGTTTGATACATTCCAGTTGCTCTCTCACATAAAGTACAACTCCTCCACTTTGCCTTGCTGGCCTGTCTTTCCCAAAAAGTACATAGCCTTCCATGACAACAGTCCAGTCATGTGAGCTGTCCTACCATGTCTCTGCAATAGTAATGAGATCATGGCCTTACAACTGCACATAGATCTCTAATTCTTCCTATTTATTCTCCATGCTGCATGTGTTGGTGTGCAGTCAATTCAGAGAAGTAATCAAGCATGCAGGTTTCTCATGAGGTGTGCAGAAGGAACCACCAGAGCCAAACATACCCTTGAGGTGGTTGGCCTTCTGATTCTCATTTTGGGAGGCAGCTAAGGAATATTTGTCGCTGCTCTGGTTGGCCTGGCTTATTCCCCAGTTGGATGCAATTCCATGAGCATTGCCACTTTGGACCCTGCTCTCCGAGCTCTTCAGTTTAAAGCCTGCCTCACCAAGTTGGCCAGCCTATTGCCAAAGATGCCTTTGCCTCTTCTAGACAAGTGGGTTCCATCCCTCCCTAACAGGTTATAGTCATAAAAGAATGTCCCATTGTCATAAAAGCCAAAACCCTCACGACAGCACCAGCCTTGAAGTCAGGAGTTAATGTGCATTATGCATCCATTTCTGGCCGCCCCCTTTCCTCCAACTGGTAGAATGGAGGAAAAGATGACTTGGGCACTGATATTTTCCTTGCACCCCCAGGGCTTTATGGTCTTCATTGATTCTGCCCAGGTTCCGGCTTGCAGTGTCATTTGTGCCTACATGAAAGAGCAGCAGTGGGTTGTAGTCTGTGCTCTTGACAAGTTGTGGAACCCTCTCGGCAACATCTTGCATCTTAGCTCCCAGAAGGCAGCCTGCCTCTCGTGACTCCCTCTCAGGATGGCAGATGGATGCTTCAGTGCCCTTTAACACAGTCACCCACTATGAGCACCCTTTGTTTCTTTTTATGGTATCCACTGTGTGCTGCTGGTACCGTTTCTCCTTGCAGACCTTGCTCATTGGTGTCTATAGCTGTTGAAACTTCACATCTGCTTTTGGTTGTGATGCTGGAAGGTAGAGACTGAGGTGGAGCCCTGCTTTTGCAGGTCACCGGGGTCCAAGGTGCCTCATTCTCAGTGATGTCAGCTACCTTCTCATTGGTGTCTGCTATAGGAGCACAGTTCTGAAACCACCTATCTCCATCTCAGCTCCTCTAATACTAAGCAGCCTTTTAACTGTTTCCTGAAACTCAGCCACCTGATGTATCAGATCATCAACCTGTGCACCTCTTATGCAGGCACTTACCTTTTCTCCAGGACAAGGGTCTGGGCACTCATTGCAACCTACTGCCTGTACTGAAGTCTCCTTCCATACCAGTTCTGTTTGGGTACAAGCATGAGACATCGCAGGGCCTTTCTCTGCAGGAGCACAGTTTATAACTCTGAGGCGAGTGCTCACTATTATGACAGAGACCTAGAAGCACCTTTCCTGATTGCCCTGCCTGCGTGAACTGCCCCACAAACTGCTGCACCATGCCCTGGATGACGCACCACTATCTGTTTGCCTGCCCTATTCTCAGCACTCCTGGTCACTAGTGCTCCCTAAGACCATTTAAATCTCCTGCGGTTGCTCCTGGCAATGGTGCAGAATCTGGTTGGAGGCCTGTAGGTAATTGTGTTCCCCAGGGGTCAGTACTGGGTCCAGTCCTGTTCAACCTGTTCGTCAATGACCTGGATGAAGAGACTGAGTGCACCCTGTCATGGTGTCGAAGGTTAAGATTGCGGGGTGACAATAAAACCTTGGCAGATGTATTGTTAACCCCCTCTCCCCCCCCCACTTCCCCCTCCCTCTCCCCCCTTTTCACTAAGGAGAGGCGATTGGGAGGAAAAGAAGGACAGAGTGAAGAGAGTTGGAAAAAATTAAAGATGTTTTACTAATGCTACTAATAAGAATAGAGAAAATAATACAAAATATACAAAACCAATCTTGAAAGTCTCAGCAACTGCAGAGCCGGCACCTGAAGTCCTGGATTAGACTCTGCAGCCAACCGGAGCTGGATTCAATCTGTCACTAGGCCTCAGTTCGCAGGGACGACTAGCAAGGTCCTCTCCTAATGTTGGCCATAAGCAGAAGGAAAAAGGGAAAAGGGACGAGATCCTCGTGATTTCCCACTTTTATATGAAGTATTCACGTGAATGGAATGTTATACACAGTTGGTCAGTTTCTTGGTCTCTTGTTTCTCGTCGCCCCTCTCGCGAGATGTCCATCCGTGCTTATCAATAAGTTTGCATTCCATTGCTAGGTTTACCAAAACATGTGTCTGGTTCTCCAGGAAAATGCAGTTAATATGAAGGCTTTAGCTGACAGGCAAAATTCACCGAAAGAGAAACTTGTTTTTAACAAAACCAGGACACATGGTCCGTTCGGTGATGGCCTCGTGATGGTTCTTTCACCTTGATCTCAGAGCGAAAATTAAGGCGACCAAAATGCTAAGGGGTTATAATTCAATCAAGCAGTGTTACTTTATTAATTTGCCCATAAAGCGGCACGCGATAGAGAGAGAGAGTAAGAAAAAAAAAGGGAAAGAAACAGGGAAAAGTAAAGATGAGAAATGAGGTTGCGTTTCTCACCAGTCCAGTTCCAGAAGCGTCCCTCTGGTCTCCGGTCCCGTGGAGTCCGGCCAGTCCTCTGTCGTGGTTTGGGATCCTCTGGTGGGAAGATCTTCAACAGTGTCCATTCTGGAGTCATCTCTTATGTTTCTTCACCCCCCCTTGCTCCCATTGTTTGAGGCCAGTCTCCGCCTAGACTTCGCAACCCAGGCTCGTACTGCGCAGGCTCGAGAGATTCACGCTTTCTTTTGCCAGCGCTTACGTGTCCAGCATTCAGGGGTCTTTCTCTGGTCCATTGGGTGACCTCAGGGCCCTTGGCAAGCTTCTGAGCATGCTCCTTTTCGTTGGCCATTGTTTGAGGGAGCAGGTGAGGAACACGTGTAACTGAGGCTGCAGGTGAGAACACATCTTCTGGACGGCAGCTATTGTCCCTGGGTTGAAGAGACCCTCATAACAATAGCTTTCAGGAGGCGGGGGCTGGTTTGGCTGAAGCAGCAGGCAAAGTCCACACAGCAGCCATTGTTAGCAGGAGCCCCCCCCGTATCGGATAAACCAGTTCAGCACAATGCTTCTCCTCGGGCCTCTCTCCAAGTCATTGTCCATCTGTTCTTTTGGTCTCAGCTTCAGTTCTCTAAGTTCTTGATGGCGATGTTCAGGCAAGTACTGCTCCATCTTCGGACCAACTCTCATACACCCTCAGCAAGTTTGCTGATGATACCAAACTGGGAGGAAGGGCTGACACACCAGAGGCTGTGCTGCCATCCAGCGAGACCTGGACAGGCTGGAGGACTGGGCAGAGAAAAACTTGATGAAGTGCAACAAGGGCAAGTGCAGGGTCCTGCACCTGGGGAGGAATAACCCTGTACACCAGTACAGGTTAGGGAGAGCAGCATTGCAGAGACAGACCTGGGAGTTCTGGCTGACAACAGGTTGACCATGAGCCAGCAATGTGCCCTTGTGGCCAAGAAGGCCAATGGTACCTGGGGTGCATTAGGAAGAGTGTGACCAGCAGGTCGAGGGAGGTGATCGTCCCCCTCTGCTCTGCCCTGGTGAGGCCACATCTGGAGTTCTGTGTCCAGTTCTGGGCTCCCCAGTTGAAGAAGGACAAGGAATTACTGGAGAGAGTCCAGTGGAGGGACACAAAGATGATGAGGGGTCTGGAGCATCTTTCTTATGAGGAGACACTGAGAGAGCTGGGGCTGTTCAGCCTGGAGAAGAGAAGCTGAGAGGGGATCTTATTTATGCTTATGAAGGGTGGGTGTCAAGAGGATGGGACCAGACTCTTTTCCATGGTGCCCCACAATAGGATGAGGGGCAATGGGCACAAATTAAAGCACAGGAGGTTCCATCTAAATATGGGAAACTTGTTCCCAGTGAGGGTGGCAGAGCCTGGCCCAGGCTGCCCAGGGAGTTTGTGGAGTCTCCTTCTGTGCAGACATTCAAACCCACCTGGACACCTTCCTGTGTGATCTGCTCTGGTGACCCTGCTTTAGCAGGTGGGTTGGACTGGATGATCTCCTGAAGGTCCCTTCCAACCCCAACCAGGCTGGGATTCTGTGAAAGGCCGAAGCTGTAAACTGGCCAAGAACTCCTCTGGTTTCAATCTGTTCTCTAAAACCTCACAAAGGAGCAGATTGACGCATTGAGTATTGATGCATATGAGCTCTGAATATGGATCATGCAATTAACACACGAATAGTGAGTAGCTTTTCCAAGATTAATTTATCAAGGAATAAAGTAAGTTGTGGGTGCAGAGTCTCATGCATACGTTCCCCATCAGACGTAATTTGACTATGATCCAACCACTTTATTCTATAAATGTGACAGCCTAAGTGAGCCTTCTTCAAGCTCTCTAGGCTAAGCAGCCTGGCTTTGTGGCGGTGATCTCCCTTTGAGCTGAGTTGCCTCTCAAGTTTGCTCCTCCAGGCAGAGAGACCTTTTACCAACATCAAAACTTTGGTAAGCAACTGATATTGTGCATAACCTTGTAATATGGTAGCTTTGATTTGTGCCTTGGTAACTTTGATTTTATCTTGATATCTTTGATTTGTACCATGGTAGTTTTGAATCAGTGTTCAAATGATTGTGCCATACAATAATAGAATGAACCATGACATTGAACTTTTTTAAGTCACACTTTTACAACATCATGCTAAACCACTTTTGCTACTACTTTTGACAGTGGTTCTTTCAGCCATCTAACTCACCCATTTGTGACAAATTGACATAGTAGGCAGGATCCTAAATCGTTGTTTTTTGGACACACATCCTAATGGTCCTGCTTGTATGCACCTTGATTAAAAAGTAGTAATAATTAAGGGTCTGAACAATAAGGAAAAATTCTTAAAGGATTTCCTATATTTTGCTTACTTTTACTGAAAAAGGAATAGTGAATATAAGGAATTAGGGAAGATATATGACTGATACAACAGCAGAATCTTGGCCTTGGGGATTCCTGCTTTGGCCACTGTAAATGGAGAAGAACTAACTAAAATTTGGGATTGCTTTAGTTGCACATGATCAGAAGAAATAGTGGAACTCATTTGCTTAGACACACAAGTGTGACTTCTATCTGTTTTTTTATCCCACCTTGAATTTTTGGCACCAGTCACTAAAAAAAAAAAAAAAAAACAAGCAACAAACCAAAACTTTGAAATGCAAATAATTTAGTTTACGTCTACTTTTTAATAAAACATAAATAGTTGTTTGTATTTAGAGGAGTGCTGAAGGTAGAGTTGCATTCCTGCCTCTCCTGTGTCCCCTACTTCCCAACTTCTTTGTTTTTTGATTTACATAGTGCAGGCAATGTTTCCTTCTTGCAGAGGCAAGTGTGGGCTCTTTTTAACCTTAGAGGTATAGGGAGTGTTGAGTCCAATCTACGCTCTTATGTACATGGAGGGCTCTTTCAAGAGGTATCCAGAGAAATCATTTGGGAGTTATGTTGTCCAGTAACAGAAGCTACTTCTACATTTGTCAGATGCGTGATTAATGTACCAATAAAGAAAAAAAAAATAGGAGCTCTTCAATAATAGTTTCCTCTGTGTCAGTTACCTTTTACCTAATCAATACTTACACTCTAGTAAGTTTACCACATTGTGAGTCATTATAGAGTTTTTTAAGGAAACTTGGTGCAAACAAGACTTGGATTGCAAAAGTAGGCCTGTCTTGTATGTCAGAGAGAGGGAAAGAACTGCTGCATGTGAACTCTTCAGTTTGGCTTTTGAATTTAAAGCTGGCATCCTTGTTCTTTTTATCCTATTCCTCTGTCAGTAACTTCTGAGCCTTTTGGGAAGGGTAGCAGATAAATTAGTGTCCTGCCTGAAGGAAGTACTATGATGTGAGTTGATGCTGTTTTGTTTGGCTTGCTGGCATGTATGTGTCTGCTGGCCAGTCAGCACACACACACTGCTTAGAAATATTATAGCTGCAGTGTATGCTCCCTCTTTCTGGACATGGATAGGTATGGAGGGTATCAAGGGGTAGGGAAAACAATGAAATTGTAAAGAATGGAGACTATAGGGATTTTGGGGGGAGAGGGGCAACAACTGTTCCATGTTACGGAAACATGGTGGGACAGTTCACATGACTGGAATGTGGTCATGGATGGCTATGCCCTTTTCAGGAAAGACAGGCCAGCCAGGCGTGGTGGTGGAGTTGCTCTCTATGTGAGAGCAACTACAATGTACTAAATTCTGCCCAGGAGTGGATGACGAGCGAGTTGAGAGTGTATGGGTCAGGATCAAGGGGCAGGCTGGCAGGGGTGACACTGTTGTGGGCGTCTGTTACAGGCCACCAGATCAGGCTGAGGAAGTTGATGAGGCCTTCTATGGGCAGTTGAGAGTGGCCTCACAGTCACAGGCCCTGGTTGTTGTGGGGGATTTTAATTTCCCTGATGTTTGCTGGAAGGAACATTCAGCCAACCAGCCACAGTCCAGGAGATTCCTCCAGTGCATTGATGATAACTTCCTCATGCAGATGGTGGAGGAGCCGACTAGGAGAGGTGCACTGCTGGATCTCATCCTCACTAACAAGGAGGGTCTGGTCGAAGCAGTAAAGGTTGAGGGCTGCCTGGGTTGCAGTGACCACGAGATGGTGGAGTTCAGCATCTTGGGTGGCAGGAACAGAATAGCAAGTAGAATTGCAGCCCTGGACTTTAGCAGGGCTAACTTTGGCCTTTTCAAGCAATTGCTGGGGGAAATCCCATGGGCAAGACTGCTTGAAGGAAAAGGGGCCCGAGATAGCTGGATTGCATTCAGAGATTGCTTCTTCCACGCTCAGGATCGGAGCATCCCCACACGAAGGAAGTCAAGGAAGGGAGCCAGGAGGCCTGCGTGGTTGAATAGGGATCTGTTGGGTATGCTCAAGCAGAAAAGGAGAGTATACAGGTCGTGGAAGCAGGGGCTGGCCACTTGGGAAGAATATAAGGCTCCTGTTAGAGAATGTAGGAAGGCAGCTAGGATAGCCAAGGCCTCCTTAGAATTACAGCTGGCGAGAGGGGTCAAGGACAGCAAAAAGAACTTTTTCAAATACATAGCAGATAAAACTAATACCAGAGGCAATGTAGGCCCACTGATGAATGGGGTGGGTGCCCTGGTGGCAGAAGATACAGAGAAGGCAGAATTACTGAATGCCTTCTTTGTCTCTGTCTACTCTGCCGGAGGCTGTCCTGGGGAGCCCTGTACCCCTGAGACCCTGGATGAAGCCAGGTCAATGGAGGAGTTTGCTTTAGTTGATGAGGACTGGGTTAGGGAGCAATTAAATAGTCTGGACATCCAAAAATCCATGGGTCCAGATGGGATGCACCCGCGGGTGCTGAGGGAGCTGGCTGAAGTCATTGCTGGACCGCTCTCCATCATCTTTGCCAAGTCTTGGGAAACGGGGGAGGTGCCCGAGGATTGGAGGAAAGCAAATGTCACTCCAGTCTTCAAAAAGGGCAAGAAGGAGGACCTGGGTAATTATAGACCGGTCAGCCTCACCTCTGTCCCTGGGAAAGTAATGGAACAGCTAATCCTTGGTGCCATCTCAAGGCATATCAAGGATAAGAGGGTTATTAGGGGCAGTCAGCATGGCTTTACCAAGGGTAAGTCATGTTTGACCAACCTCATAGCCTTTTATGAGAATGTAACAAGGTGGATGGACGATGGCAGAGCGGTGGATGTGGTCTATACCTTGACTTCAGTAAAGCTTTGACACAGTCTCCCACAGCATCCTCACAGCTAAGTTGAGGAAGTGTGGTCTAGACAATAGACTAGTGAGGTGGGTTGCAAACTGGCTTAAGGAGAGAAGCCAGAGAGTGGTAGTCAATGGTGCAGAGTCTAGTTGGAGGCCAGTATCCAGTGCAGTGCCTCAGGGGTCAGTACTGGGGCCAGAATTATTCAATATATTCATTAACGATTTAGACGAGGGAATAGAGTGTACTATCAGCAAGTTTGCTGATGACACTAAGCTGGGAGGTGTGGCTGACACACCAGAAGGCTGTGCTGCCATCCAGAGACCTGGACAGGCTGGAGAGTTGGGCGGGGAATAACCTGATGAAATTTAACAAGGGAAAGTGTAGAGTCCTGCATCTGGGCAGGAACAACCCCAGGTTCTAGTATAGGTTGGGAAATTACATATTAGAGAGCAGTGTAGGGGAAAGGGACCTGGGGGTCCTGGTGGACAACAGGATGACCATGAGCCAGCACTGTGCCCTTGTGTCCAGGAAGGCCAATGGCATCCTGGGGTGTATTAGAAGGGGGGTGGCTAGTAGATCGAGAGAGGTCCTCCTTCCCCTCTACTCCGCCCTGGTGAGACCACATCTGGAATATTGTGTCCAGTTCTGGGTCCCTCAGTTCAAGAAGGACAGGGAACTGCTGGAGAGGGTCCAGCGTAGGGCAACCAAGATGATTAAGGGAGTGGAGCACCTCCCTTATGAAGAAAGGCTGAGGGAGCTGGGGTTCTTTAGTTTGGAGAAGAGGAGACTGAGGGGGGACCTCATTAATGTTTATAAATATATAAAGGGTGAGTGCCATGAGGATGGAGCCAGGCTCTTCTCGGTGGCCAACAATGATAGGACAAGGGGTAATGGGATCAAGCTGGAACACAAGAGGTTCCGCTTAAATTTGAGAAAAAACTTCTTCTCAGTGAGGGTGACAGAGCACTGAACAGGCTGCCCAGGGAGGTTGTGGAGTCTCCTTCTCTGGAGACATTCAAAACCCGCCTGGACATGTTCCTGTGCGACCTCACCTGGGCGTTCCTGCTCCAGCAGGGGGATTGGACTAGATGATCTTTTGAGGTCCCTTCCAATCCCATACTGTGATACTGTGATACTGTGAACTGGATTATTGTGGGAAAGAAACACAACAATATAGAACAAAAATCCCCAGTAAACAGGATTCATTAATTCTGCTGCTCATGAGAATTTTCAAAACAAAAGGGTTGCACAGATTTATATGCATGTTTAATGTGAATTAACTGCAACATGTCATATATATGTCTCTTGTTAGCCATCTGTGTGGAGGTTCTGTGGAAAGGAGACAGCTGAAAGTGAAGCTAAGAGTGACCTTGAGCATATCAAGAATGATTATGGGGCTCTGAGGACTGAGTTGAAGGGCATGAGGGCTCAGGTGGTATTTTTCCTCTGTGTTACAGGTGAAAGGGAAAGGCTCATGTAGGAATGAACACATCCACAGAATCACACAGAATGGTTGAAGTTGGAAGGGACCTCTGGAGATCATCTTGGTCAACCTCCTGCCTCAAGCAGGGCCACCTAGAGTTGCCTGGGACCATGTCCAAACAGCCTTTGAATATCTCCAAGGATGGAGACTTCATAACCTCCTGGGGCAACCTGTTCCAGTGCTTGGTCACCCTCACAGTAAAAAGTGTTTCCTTATGTTCAGATGGAATGATCTGTGTGCCACTTTGTGTCCATTGCCTCTTGACCCTCCAGTAGGTTAAGACCTGGCTGTGCATCTGAGGTCACAGGCAGGGCTTTGATTTTTATGACCACAGAACCGTCTTTGAAGGAATGAGCACTGCTGGGGAGTATCTATATGACAAAGTGGGGCAAGAGCATCTTTATCAACAGGCTTCCTAACCTAGTGAGGAGGCCTTTAAACTAGCTTTTGCCCTGTGCCTGATGAATGCTGTCTGTCCTATCTTGTTACCTCACTAACTGGGGAATCCCTGAAGCAGCACCCGGGCAGAAGCACACAACTGGGAACGCAGGCACTGAGGAGTTCAGTCCTTGCTAGAAGATCACCAAACCTGCTGTTTTCACCTGTATTTCAAGGATTCAAGCAGGTGTAGTTTTCCTCTGTGCTTTGATCTTTCTCACAGCAAAGCAGAAATCTCAAGCGTGTTTGATTATGTGCCTTTGAGTGTTGTGGGGGAGTAATTTAGGGTTCTGCTTGCTGCAGAACAATGTTTAGGTTTCTCAAAGAGAAGCGCGAGGTAAAAGAGTTTGGTGGCCGGTGCACTCTATTATTTACTGCATGGGGGAAATATACCAAGCCAAATGCTGCTGACCTTCTCTCCAGGTGCCTGTACCCATTCACAAAGCAAACTGTCAGGCGCCTTCCCTCCCTGATAACCGTTCGCTCGGGGGTCTGTGTCTTGGAGCTCCGGAGACAAACTTTCAGGCGAGGCCTGTATCTGTCGTGGTGCAAACTGTCAGGATTCCTTTTTCCCTGATAACTGTTCATTCCGGAGTCTGTATTTAGAGCTCTGAAGGCAAACTTTCAGGGGAGACCTGTACCCATTCACAAAAGCAAACTTTCAGGCATTTCCTCCCAGATAACTGTTTTGTCTGGAGTCTGTATTTTAGAACTCCAGAGGCAAACTTTCAGGAGAGGCCTGATAACCGTATGCAGAGCAGACTTTCAGGAAACAAAATTCTCAGGAAAAAAAATTAATGCAGTAGAATAGCAGGAGGGCTGGCTCAAGCTGGGTACATGTGCAGAGATCCAACCGAGCATACAAAACCATGATTCAGTCCAATAGCAATATCTCACTCTGGGGTCTTCTTGCTTCTCATTGGATCTTTTTCTCTGATTCCACGTGGGCCTCTGTTTTGTTCAGCTGTAGACATTGTTTATGGTCCATAGCCTTGCAGATACTGTTTTGTCTGGATAAATCCTTTCTTCTCAGCAAAGTGCAAAATAGGCCCCGCTTTGCAGATGTCTGTAATGCCTCCATGTTAGCCTTAGATTGTTATTTTTCCCAGCCAGTTCCATTTTTCCTAGCAAAGTGCAAACTAGACCTTATCTTGCAAGTGTTCAGTGTGGTTGGTATTTGCTTTTGGTAAATATGAGCAGAACTTTACAGCCTAAAATTTTAGCAAATCTAGTCTACCAAGTACCATGAAGCAAAAAGTATATTAAAAATCATACAACCTTATATCTCTAAATAATCCATTACATTTGGTGTGCATCTACTTAAGCTAAATGATCAACATCGAACTTGAATTGGGCTCATCCAGTGACCTGTGAGTAGTAAAGCCATTGCCATACAGCTCACTTATGTAGCAGGGAGAGCTCACAGTGGGCTCATCCAGGCTGTCGTGTTTATAGAATGAAGTGGTTGACTCGTAGTCAAATCGCATACAGTAGGAAAAGTCTGCACGAGACTCTCTGTTCCCACAAGCCACCGGCATTCAGTGTGCTCTTTTGCTTCCCTGTGGGTCTCCTGGAAGGAGTTCTTGGCCTGGCTGCGGCTCAGGCCTTTACCTCCTCTGGAGCCTGGACCAAACTGCTGCTGGTTTGCCGGGGGGGGGGGTCGAGTGCATCCGCCACAGGATTATGTTATCTAAATACAGAGGGTCTTCTTGTCAGGCACACAAGACCAAAAAGCAATCAGTGTGACATATGTGGGTTTTTTACAGCCCAGCTACAGTCACTTGAGTGTATTTACAATTCTCCTCACCAATCTTCCACTACATTCCCACACCAGAGACCTGTGCTTCTGTGGTGCCAGCAACTGGAGCAAGTGTGGGTGTACACAAGTGTGTGAGCACTCACAAAGATCAAGGTGAAGTGGCTTGAGCACCAGGTGTGTCTCTAAGGGCAACTTCTTGTAGGGGGTTGTCTACTGGGGACCAGGAGAATCCCAGCCAGCTGCCAGAGAGACCATAGGGCCTGTACGTCTCTAGGGGCAAGATGTGTGTGTGTGTCTAAGGGCAAGACCACAGGGTGGGGGTTGGCTACTGGGAACCAGGGGAGTCCTGGCTAACTGCATGTGTGAGTGTGTGAGACTATCTGTACCAGCAACTGGAATGGGGTGTGGCCTCAGGGGTCTTATGTGCAGATGCCAGCAACTGAGGACACTGGGATCTGGGGGCCAGCTACTGGGCAGAGTGAGCATCTGAGCTCAGCTGTTGGAGGGATCCCCATTGTACATAACTTTATGTATATATATATATATTCTCACTAGCAGATGTCCATACTGTCTGTGCTGTCTGTGTTTGCATGAGTGCTCTGTGTGTCTGTGAAAAACAACACCTTTTATTTTGCAGCTCAGCCCAATTAGCAGGTGATTCGGCGGCAGAAAGATTTATGTTACTTAAGCCTAAGCGGCAGAAAGATTTATGTTACTTAAGCCTAATTGGTGAACAGTTTAACAGCAAAAGGATTTACATAAAAGAGTTTTGCGGCATGTGTGGGGATGTAAGCTTTATGTTATTTTACTACTCACAGAAGCAGGGGCAAAGAAATAGGGATATAGGAAAGGAAAAAAGAAGGAAAGAAAGAAGAGAACAATAAAAGAAAGGAAGAAAGAAAGTGAGGGATCCCGCCACCCTTACGGCTTCGCAGCATGGATGATGGGACTTATAGTCTGGGTCCAGTGATGTGTGGCCTCCGGTATCCTGCAACAAGGATGCTGGGGTTTGTAATCTGGGAGTGCAGCATCCTCAGGTGTCTGGTTCAGTTCCTGCGATGAGGCTGGTGGGCAGAGTGGTCCTCAGGATGGTGGGTTCCCTGCCAGTGCTAGTATAGGTGAGCCTTTATATAGCCCTCTGGATTGCCTGCTTGTACAATTTTTGGTCTTTTGAGGAGGTGTTATTGCGAAAGACAGAAAAGTCTCGGGCCATCTTGAAGGGTGTCAGCTTTTCCCTTTGTGCCATGCTGGGCCTATCAGAAGGTGGAGCTATGTGCCCTCCAGCACGTCTCCCATCTCCTGTGTCAGCCAGCCAGCCTTTGTCTGGATGAAAGACTGAACATGGGCCAGCAATGTGCGCTTATAGCCCAGAAGGCTAATTGTATCCTGGGCTGCATCAAAAGAAGCATGACCAGCAGGTTGAGGGAGGTGATTCTCCCCCTCTACTCCGCTCTCATGAGATCCCACCTGGAGTACTACATCCAGCTCTGGAGCCCTCAGTACAAGAAAGACATGGACCTGTTAGAGCAAGTCCAAAGGAGGGCCACCAAGATGATCAGAGGGCTGGAACACCTCTCCTATGAGGACAGGCTGACAGAGTTGGGGTTGTTCAGCCTGGAGAAGAGAAGGCACCAGGGAGACCTTATTGCGGCCTTCCAATACTTAAAGGAGGCTTATAAGAAAGATGGAGACAGACTTTTTAACAGGGTCTGTCACAATAGGACAAGGGTTACTGGTTTTAAACTAAAAGAAGGTAGATCCAGGCTAGAAACTAGACAACGTCCTCAGACACATGGTGTGAACTGTGGAGTTGTCATATGCAGGTACAGGAGTTTGACTCGATGATCCTTGTGGGTCCCTTCCAACTCAGGACATTCTATGATTTTAGATATAAGGAAGAAATTTTTTATTATTATGGTGGTAAAACACTGGCCCAGGTTGCCCAGAGGGGTGGTAGATGCCACATCCCTGGAGACATTCAAGGCCAGGCTGGATGGGGCTCTGAGCAACCTGATCTAGTTGAAGATGTCCCTGCTCATTGCACAGTGGTTGGACTAGATGGCCTTTGAAGGTCCCTTCCAAGCGAAATTCTTCTATGATTATATGATCTGTCAGGATATATTTCCCCTAACAACGTGTCGTATGGGAAACAAACACGAGGAATTCCAAGTCTGGCTGCAGTTGCAGAGCTATGATCTCACTGGGATTACAAAAATGTGATGGCCTAGGTCACATGACTACCCTGTTTCCCCAAAAATAAACCAGGGTCTTATATTAATTTTTGCTCCAAAACTTATTACTTTTTTACATGTATAACTGCCTGCACACTATTTAAATTGACTTTTTTAATGAACTGTAAGTAGGGCTTATTTTTGGAGTAGGGCTTATATTTCAAGCATCCTCAAAAATCCTGAAAAATCATGCTAGGGGTTACTTTCAGGGTAGGGCTTATTTTCAAGGAAACAGGGTAGAGTGCTGCAATGGATGGATACAGGCTCTTCAGAGAGGACAGAGGCAAGGAAGGAGGGGTTGCGCTCTATTGAAAGGAGTGGTTTTAATGCATGAAGTTTTGCCTTGGAGCAAGTGACAAGACAGCTGAAAGCTTATGGGTAAGAGTCAGAGAACAGACCAACATGGGTGACATCATGATGGGCATCTGCTGCAGACTGCTGGATCAAGGAGAGAAAGTAGATGAGTCCTTTAGACCAGTGGTCTCCAAAGTGGGGTGTGTGCACCCCAGGAGGTGCACAAAATGATCTGTTGGGGTGTCGGACGAAAATGTTGGAACTTCTATTTATATTTATTTTTTATCTTAAAAAAAAAAAAAAAAAAAAAGGAAAGAAATTAAGCTTTAGTAATATTTAATGTGTGGATTGACACTAGTGCCCTCACTCGGTCCATGTCACATATGGTAGGTGAGGTATCCTGAAGGAAGAGTGAGTGTTCTACAACATGAAGAGGTTGACAGCGGTGCCCTTACTCATTCATGTGCTTTTAGCATATTGCAAGGTATTGCAGTTTATGTGTGCTGGGTCAAGTTGCTTTATGGATTATAGATTATATAGTTTCAACTAAACTAACCCTCACAGAATGGGCAATTGGCTTGGCTTAAAAAGATTCCTGCAAAGAAACTGTGGATTGAAGATAATGCTAATAATGCGAGCACAAGCAAACTACAATAAAATGGTAGACCTGACGCTTCTACTCCTAGTAGGAGTACTCCTTCTCAGCCACATTACGAGGTAAAGACAATGACAATCTAATTGGATCTGACAAGAAGTCAGACAAAAAAAAAAATGGAAATTATCAAGAAGATAATTTGAAATATGGATTCACATCCACTATCATCAATGATGCACCTTGCCCTAAGAGTATACTGTGCCTTGAGATATTAGCTAATGATAGTGTGAAGTCATCACATTCAGCAAGACATTTAAAAACTAAGCATCCAGAACATTAAGACAAACCTCTACAGTTTTTTCAACAATGTTTCAAGTCATGCAATACTCAGTTCAGTACTTTACAAAATTTCACAAAAGTTAATGACAAATGTTTAGAAGCCTCTGTTGGGGTTTTGTACTCAAGAATGAAAGACAAAAAGCCATGTGTCATTGGGGAAACACTTGTTCTTCCTCAGTAAGAATGGCTGAAATAATGCATGGAAAACAATATGGCAACAAACTAAAATGTATGCCTTTGTCAGGAAATGAAGGCACATAGAAAACATTGCTGAAGATTTGAAGAAGCAGGTATTAGAACAAATTACATAGTGTGGGAGGGTTGCTATGCAGTTGGATGAAAGTACAGATGTTTTTAACATGTCTCAGCTTACAGTATTATTTAAATTCTATTTCAAGAATGAAATACATGAACTACTTTTTTGTGAGTCACTAAAGGAAAGATGCACAGGAGGAGATAAATTCTCAACAGTAAATGACATCTTTAATAAAAAACAATGCTTTATGGTAAAGCTGTGTAGTATAACTGCTGATGGAACAACTGCTTTGACTGGAATTTTAAAAAAAAAAGGATTCTGGGATATGGTTGCAAACATAGCACCACACATGAAACTCATACTCTGCCTTGTTCATAGGCAAGCTATTGCAGCAAAACTATTGGAGCCAGAAGAGCACAAAGTGCTACACAATGTCATCAATATGGTTAATTTTATAAAAACAAGACCTGTAAATAGCAGAATCTTTACAATACTTGTAATGAGATGGGGAGTGACCATGGAAATCTTTTGTACCGCACAGAGGTTCACTGGTTATCTTACAGCAAACTGTTTAAAAGAGTTGTCAAACTTAAAAATGAGTTGTGCATTTTTCTTTTACAAAAAGACATGTTCCAATTTTGCTGACCTTTCCTGTGATGACAAGTGGCTGCCATTAGCATGCTACCTAGCAGATATTTAAAAAAAAATGAACATGCTTTATGTGTTCCTTCAAGGTGAAGGCGACATTTAAACAAAAACTGAGAAAGTAACTGCTTTTCAAAACAAACTCATGCTGTGAAGAGAGCATTTGGAAAACAGCTGTTTGGAAATTATGTGACTTTGATGCTGAAAACAATGCATGTCACCTATAAAACCTGCCATATCTGTACACTTAAACTTGGAAACAAAATTTTGTAGCCTAATTAAAAATTTCCCAAGGAAGAGTTTCAGTGGGTTTTGAACCCATTTGTCAAAAACATAAAAATGCAGCATCTTCTGACTAGTTTGCAAAAACAACAGATTGACATCATCAAAGAAGATGAAAATTTACCAGCCAAATTTTTTAAAAGTCAGTTCTTCGCAGGCTGAGGAAGGAAGCAAGGATATTTAGTATAGAATTATCTTGGGAATTTATTCTTTGATTTTAGGTATGTGCATAGTGGTGCCCCAGCCTAATGCATGGAGGACCCAATATAGAGGAAAGCAGAGTTTTTATGTTACAATACAGTTGTGTAGACCAATCAAATTACTCATGTTAAGGAGTGGGCTAATCAGTTACTATTGCTCATGTAATCGGTACATACTCGTCCTATGCAGGATCAGTACATGCTTGTCCTGTGCAGGTGGTGTGTACATATGGTCAGTGGTGTGTTAATCTTCACTGTTCTAACCTGATGTCACATGCAGGTGTGTGGGGGCTATACTGGATTCTGGTCAATTGCTGTTCTGGCTGTGGTTATATGCCTGGTTTTTTTTGAAGGGTAAATCTTCTATTGTTTTATCATCAGTATGGGGTGTTCTCAGCTGGTAAGCACTGGCTTAGGTTGGGTCTTCAGGACACACTGAGGTAAAAGCTCATAGCCTCAGGTAGTGTTGATTCTTCTAGGTTGTGGTACTGCAGTTACCACCTTGTCTTTCACAATTTTAAGAAATATTTTATATAACTGGTAGATGGGATTGAAAAATGAGTACCATGATTTAGTAAGCACAGCCAGTGATGCACTTCTTCCATTTGGATCTATGTATGTTTCTTTCCGAGGTAACTTTTTCAGCTATGACAACAATTAAAACCAAGTATTGAAATAAACTGAACTTAGAACTAGACCTTCGAATCATTGTATCACAGTGATAAACCAAGATTTTAAAAAATAATGAAGTATATTCAATTGCAGTCCTCTCACTGAAAAACATTTTTTTTTCTATAGTGGGTGCAGAACAATATTGTTCTTTTCATATTTATCTCATACTTTTTAATTTTTTTCTGTGTATGTTTTATAATGTACATAATATATTAGTACAGTAGTACATGAAAATACATATACATATATTGGGAGCACATACTCAGAAAAATTTATTGATGGGGTGTGTGATAAAAAAAGCTTGGAGACAACTTCCCTAAGGAACATGGATCCAAGCATGATAATAAGTTTGGGAGGGCAAGGGCCTCTACAGCTAGGGCCCTGTCCCACAACACTGTTGTAGTTTAGTGACAAAAGGAAAAAGAAATAAAACCAAACAAATAAGCAACAACAACAATAATGAAAAAATATACAAAGCGATGGATACACAGTGCAACCTCTCACCAGGTGGTAATTCCAAAACCAGAGCTTGCCTCCTCCAAAGCAGCAAGTGGATTCCTGATGACAGTCTGCGTGGAAACCTCCCACCATCCTGGACAGCAGCTAGCACTGGAAACACAATAGCACTGAACCACGTGTTCCAGAGAACCTAGAACATCCCAGACCACCACACTCCCTTGCAGCAGGAGACTCCCCCCGACCAGCCCCCCTTTTATAACTGAGCATAACCTTATATGGTATTGAATATCCCTTTGGCTAGTTCTGAGTGAGCTGTCCTGGCTGTGTCATCCTCCAGCTTCCTGTGGAAATTAACCCTATCTCAGCTGACCCAGCACAAACACCCAAGAAAGGCAAGTCTGGAGATGGAAGCTAGGATCCACTGAGAGTCCATATCACCAGACAAGTTTGTGGTGATGAGCGTGGTCTAAAGTCAAGCTGGGAAATCAGCCTATAGCTCAAGCTTCATAGACAAGCACAACTATAATACAAGTTGAAACAGGTGGTCCATCAATGTAGCTTGAACAGGAAGTAAAGGCCCAGGCCTGAGTTTAAATGGAGGTCCTGGGGCCATGGGCAGGGGTTATGGGTTAGAGGTCCCAGGTGAGGCTGATCAGGGCAACTAAGGCCTGTTGACATACTCGGAACCCTAATAGCATGTGTTGTTTGTGTGTTTGTATATATATATATATATATACATATACATATATATATACATGCACATACATATGTAAATGTGAGGTCCATGTTATTGAGTGACTAACAGTTTTTCTCCCGAAGTAGATTCACCTGGGTTTAGATGGCACAAATGCACCACCTCTGGAAATTTCTCCTAGTATCCAAATGTGTAGATAGTCAAAACAAGTATATATGCAATTATACATGCCATTATCCACCACCCAAACAGAGGGTTCTGAAATTAAAGCCCAAATTCCCCTCAAGGTATTTGCTAGAGTGCCTGCATTACCTGTAGCACTTGTCACTGCTGATATAGTCACGGGTTTCACTGAGGCAGGCACCCCTCTCAAAAGCTGCATTTTAATACTTCTTGTCACTGCTACCCCGTCCAGATCAGATCCCATAAATCAATGTGTATGCCACCCCCATCTGCCACACTAAATCAATACTTTCCTCCATTGTGCACCAATTTCCATGGGACAACACAGATTCGACAGGTTCAGCATATGCTGTTAAAACTGCTGCACACAAACAGTGATATAGCGTAGGTGCAATAATATCTTACCTCTGACAGTTTGCAGCTGAGCACACCCTTGTCGTATCTGATCATCATTGGCTATAGGGCTTAATACATTTTTTCATCTGCTAATAAATGGATAGATGCAGCTCTGTTAGCATTCAAGACACATAACCACAGGTGCAGTTATATGCGGTGCTTTATTTCAGCGCTGGGAAACCAGGGGTTCGCACCCAAAGCTGGCTTCAGCCACTGATTCAGACTACACCATATTTATACAATTTGATCACATACATATGCATTACAATTCCTGACAACCATTAGCATATCCCACACCTATTCTAACACAAATTATCTATCTAAGCAATGCTAAGTAACATTCGCATGTTTATCAGTTATTTCTAAGTTACCTGTTTTTACCTGTTTTAAAGAATATTTCATAAATCTATATCAATCTTAAGAATAGGGTATGGTTTAAGTTACCTGTTCTAAAGAATATGTCATAAATCTATGTCAATTTCAAGAATAGGGTATAATTATATAAAATCATGCTTGAATGCACATTCTGAACCTGGATACAGTATCAAAGCTAAGAATCTTGGATACGGTCTACAGAATCAAAACACAGCCCACAAAATTCAATTCAACTATAACAGCTCCACTAGCCCAAGCTGGCAAAACCCGTGCCAGTATTCCTTCCCCACTCTTCTGTTGAGAGATCTCTGAAAATTCCCTTAACTCTTTCAGAGTGTAAGTATGCACAACCTGCTCCCCCCACATCTGCTTGTTCCTGCTGCCACATCATTTGGGGGGTTGTGCTCCCACCACCTCCCTCAATTCAAACTCAATATCGGGGTCTGAGGATTCACTGCAAATATTTCCATCCCATTCCTCTGGACTCCAAGATCATTTTGTGGTGAGAGCACGAATCTGAGAACTCAGAAACTTACTCTCTCCATATTTATCCCTTTGTTTCTTAGCAATACAGGCTACCAACCGGTCTATATTATCTTGCAGCTCACAGCACTGCTCTGCTTGAACAGTAATTATTTCTTGTGAGATCACCTTTGCATCCAGTAAAATCCCAACCTCCTTTTCCTATTCTCTTATTTTACTCTGCAATGTAACAACTTCACAGTCAAGAGCTCTAAGACCGGTAATGAATAACCATCCCAATCTCCCCACTAACTTGCAAGAAGAATTCAATGACTATGCAGTTTTCCACACCAACATGCGCATAGCCGTTTCAATTGCCTGGGGGGTAATCAGCACCTCATCAGTCTCAGGGCATGTGTCCAGCAGAGCCAATTTAGCCAGATAAGTACCCACGGGGGTGGGGGTGTCCAGCACTCCATACTGGACCCGTCCCAGAATGAATGCTGGGAGTCACCAGCACAGCCTCCCCAGTCCCCAACCTTTTTGCAAACCATGGCATGGCTGTTTCTAGCAACTGCTGAGCATGCCAAAGCAATCTCAAGGATATATGATAAGGTGCCTTTTTGACTTTTTTGGCAGGCCTGTTATCTAAACAGCGGTTCTACTTGTGATTTATGTGTTTTTCTACACCCCAGCTGCGGTTGCTTGAGTGTATTTACAATTATCCTTACCATTCTTGCGCTATTCCCACCCATTTACAAAAGAGAATTGATGCTTATTTTTCCAAAGTTCTTTTTGATTTGCACTTTTAATGGTCAGAAACATAAAAGAAATGCCAGATATTCTGGTGGCTGACTAAAAAAGCAGTTGAAAGAATTTAAATTTGGGGTCTTGTTCCTGGATGTGTAGAGCTGGAAGTGAAATTGAGCACTTCCATGAAGTGATTTTCTCTTCTCCCTATCACCACCTTGATTCCTGAGAGTTCAAACTTTAGTGACTCACAGTATATTTTGGACATGTAACTTCACAGAAAAGAGGTCTGCTTTTACTGGAAACTCTGTCTCTGGGTGATGCCTTCATAGGTCAGAAGATGAGTTTTCACTCCAGAGCATAAGGCTTCCCTCAAAACATGGAAACGAGCAGAACTTTTAAGGCTAGTTATAACTTAGATCGTAGACTCATAGAATGATTTGAGTTGGAAAGGACCTTCAAAGGTCCAACCCCCCTGCCATGGGCAGGGACAGCTTCACTAGATCAGGTTGCTCAAAGCCCTATCCAACCTGACCTTGAACACTTCCAATGATGAGGCATTCATAGCTTCTCTGGACAACCTGTTCCAGTGTCTCACCGCCCTCATCGTAAAAAATGTATTCCTTTTATCCAATCTAGATCTACAGTGTTTCAGTTTAAAACTGTTGCCCCTTGTCCTGTCACTACAGACCCTGGCAAAAAGTCTTTCTCTGTCTTTCTTATAAGCCCCCTTAACATATGGAAAGGCTGCAATAAGGTCTCCCTGGAGCCTTCTCTTCTCCAGGCTGAACAACCCCAACTCTGTCAGCCTGTCCTCATAGGAGAGGTGTTCCAGCCCTCCGATCATTTTTGTGGTCCCCCTCTGGACCCGCTCTAACAGGTCCATGTCTTTCTTGTACTGGGGGCCCCGGAACTTGATGCAGTATTCCAGGTGGGGTTTCAACAGAGTGAAGTAGAGGGGGAGAATCAGCTCCCTCAACCTGCTGGTCATGCTTCTTTTTATGCAACCCAGGATATAACTGGCTTTCTGGGCTACAAGTGCACATTCCAGCTCTTGTCCAATTTTTCATCCACCAGTATGCCCAAATCCTTCTCTGCAGGAGTGCTCTCAATCCATTCATCCCACAGTCTGTACTGATATTTGGGATTGGCCCAAGCCAGGTGCAGGACCTTGCACTTGGCCTTTGTGCTGGTTTGACTGAAATTGAGTTTATTTTCTTCATGCAGTTAGAAACTTCTTTTTCATAGCTAGCATGGTCATCATTTGGATTTAGTTTGAGAACAAGAAGACAACACCCCGGGACAGGTAATGGTTTTCGTCAAGTAACTTTCCAGTGTTTTTGAGTTGGAACAAAGGGAATGTCAGAACTTACTTGTGTCTTAGCTGTTGTCTAGGCACCAAGGTCTTTCTGGGCTCTCTATCTGCAGGCGTGAGGCAGCTAGGAAGGGGGGCATAGATAGGGCAGACCTTGACTGCCATCCACACTGGTCAATGAGAATATTCCATGGCGTTAGCATCATGCATCATATTCGATGAGAGTCAGGCTTTCCGGCTCAGGGAGACCCATTCCAGTTCTGCTCCATTTCAGCTGAGTTCTTTTCAGGAATTCTTTTAGTTCAGCCTTCTGCTATTCTGCCATTTTCCAGAGGGCCTCTGGGCCTTCCTAACATTTTGGTCTTTTCTCTCTCGCTCTCTCTGGGATCAGCTGTTGGGGACCAGAGTGCTCTCTTCCCACGACTGACTGCTCAGCTCAGATGATGTTTGTGAAGAATTGCATTCAGTATCTTTTATATTTCCATTTTATATATATATATATATATATATTTGTAGTAGTTGTATATTAGTATTATTTTGTTATTTTATTAAACTCTGTTTATCTCAGTCCATGAGTTCCTCCCTTTCCATTCTCTCCCATATTTGGAGAGGGGAAGAGAGTGAGAGAGCAGCTATTGTGGTTTTGATTGCTAGCTGTGGTTAAACAGTAACAGCCTTGCTGAATTTGATGAGGTTTACATGAGCCCATTTCTCAAGCCTGTCAAGGTCCTTCTGGATGGCATCCCTTCCCTCAAGCAAATCAACTGCACCACTCAGCTTGGCATCATCTGCAAACTTGCTGAGAGTACACTTGATCCCACTATGTCATGGATGAAGAGATTAAACAGTAATTTAACAGTACATTGCTGGCCCATATTCAGTCTTCCATGCACCAGTACCCCAAGTCCTTCTCTGCAGGGCTGCTCTCAATCCCTTAATCCCCCAGACTAGATTGATATTGGGGGTTGCCCTGTCCCAGGTGCAGGACCTTGCACTTGACCTTGTTGAACTTCAGGAGGTTCTCATGGGCCCACTCCTCAAGCCTGTCCAGGTCCCTCTGGATGGCATCTTGTCCCTCAAGTGTATCAACTGCACCGCTCAGCTTGGTGTCATCTGCAAACTTGCTGAGAGTACACTTGATCCCACTATATCATTGATGAAGAGATTAAACAGTACTGGTCCCAGTGCAGATCTCTGAGGAGCACCACTCATTACTAGTTTCCACTTGGACATTGAGTCATTGACTGTAACTCATTGGACGCAGTCATCCAGCCAATTCCTTATCCATCTAACAGTCCATCCATCAAACAGATATTTCTCCATCCATCAAACAGATATTTCTCCAATTTAGAAACAAGGATGTTTGGTGGGACCATGCCAAAGGCCCTACAGAACTCCAGGTAGATGGCATCCTTAGCTCTTCCCTTCTCCGCCAATGCAGTCACTCCATCACAGAAAGTCACAAGACTAGTCAGGCACAACTTGCCTTTGATGAAGCCATGTTGGCTGTCTCTGATCACCTCCCTTTCTTTCACATGATTCAACATGTCTTCCAGGTGGATCCATTCCATGATCTTACCAGTCACAGAGGTGAGGCTGACTCGTCAGCAGTTCCCAGGGTTGTCTTTTTTACCCTTTTTAAAAATGGGTGTGATGTTTCTCTTTTTCCAGTCTCTGGGGACTTTGCCTGACTGCCATGACTTTTCAAATATGATGGAAAGCGGCTTAGTGCCTACATCTGCCAATTCCCTTCAGACCCTGGGATGCATCTTGTCAGGTCCCGTGTGTATGTTCAGGTTCCTCAGGTGGTCTCAAACCTGATCTTCTCCTATGATGGGAGGGACTTCATTCCCCTAGTCCCTGCCTTGAGATTCAGGGTCTCGAGAGATGTGTGAAGAGCAATTGCCAGTGAAAACAGAGGCAAAAAAAGCTGATGAGCACCTCAATCTTCTCCATGTTGGTTGTCACCAGGTCCCCTATCATTTTCTGACTTTGTACCTAGAAAAGTACCTTTCTGACTTTGTAACTCTAAAAGCCCTTCTTATTATTCTTCATATCCCTTGCCAAATTCAGCTCCAGCATTGCCTTAGCCTTCCTGATCTCATCCCTACACTCTCAGGCAGCATCCCTATACTCTTCCCAGGATATGTGTCCCTGGTTCCACTGCCTGTGCATTTCCTTCTTACAGTTTAGTTTGACCAAGAGGTCCTTACTCAGCCATGCTAGCCTCCTGCCTTCCTTGCCTGATTTCTTCCACATGGGAATTGAGAGCTCTTGTGCTTTAAGAAAAATGTCCTTAATGAGCTGCCAACTCTGTTCAGCTCCTTTATCTCTGAGGGCAGTTTCCCGGGGGGGGGGGGTCCCATCCACTAATTCCTTAAACAAGTGAAAGTTTGCTCTCCTGAAATCCTGAAATTCAGGATCTTGACTTTACTCTTCACCTGGCCCATATGCCTCAAGACTGTGAATTCCACCAGGGCATCATTGCTGCAGCCCAGGCTACCACCAATCTTGACCTCTCCAATTAGTTCATCTGTGTTGGTGAGCAACAGGTCAAGTAATACTTCTCCACTGGTTGGGCTGTCTATTACCTGGATTAAGAACTTCTCCTCAGTGCACTCCAATAGCTTGCTGTGCTGCTTTTCCAGGAGGAGTCAGGGTGACTGAAGTCCCCCAGCGGGATCAGAACCTGCAAGCATGATGCTTCCTGTAGTTGAAGTAAGGATGCTGCTTCAACAGGCTCCCCTTGATTGGGCAGCTTGTAGTAAACACCAGCAACGAGACTTCCTTTGTTGGCTTGGTCCCTAATTTTTACCCTTCAGCTCTCAACCTCTTCATTGCTGTTTTTCAAAGACAGCTCTGTGCAGTCAATCAATTTTTATTTTTTTTTACATGGGGGCAACTCCCTCGCCCCTCCTATCTTGCCTGTCCCTTCTGAACAGTTTATATCTGTCAATTGCAGCGCTCCAGTTGTGTGATTCATCCCACCAAGATTCAGTGACTGCAATTATATCATAGCTTTCTAGCTGCACAATGGCTTCCAGCTCCTCCTGTTTGTTACCCAAATCTGTGTACATTGGTATAGAGGCACTTCAGTTGGGCTGTTGACCCAGTCACCTTTTTGGAGGAACAAGCCCTAATCCCTTTGTAGCATTTCTGATATTTCCCTGTTGGTTCCTTGCAGTGATGAGAATGACACATACATACAGACACGCATACAGAAATGCAGACAGAGACACACTGACACAGAGTTCTTGTTAACAGTGAAAGCAGAGCCAGGCAGAGCTGAGCCTTCTTTAATTAGCCTTTCTCCATTTATAGCTTTACAGATATGGGCCTGGACCAAGAGGTTAAACAGGATGTTTATTTTTAAAAAGATGTTATTCCAAATACACACACCCAGGCCCAACACTCACATGACATACATCCAGTGTTCCGGCCCGAGATGTCATTCTCACTAGCCTGGGCCATCACCCCTTACAAACACACAATCTTGTGTAAGCTGTCAAGGCCACCTTGTTTTGACCGATTGCTGTGATTTAATCATGTTAGTATTAGTCTACTTTGACCGTCCAGATGGTCATGTTACTATTGATCTTCCTTTATCATCTGGGTGGCTGGAGCCATACGTCCTGCCATTCCCACAGTTCCTAATGCATCAGCAGGCCCTGACTCTTTGTTACTCAAAACTCCCTCCCCTTCCCCTGATAAATCCAGTTTAAAGCTCCCCTTATAAGTCTAGTCAGTTTGTTAGCAAAGACCATCAGCAGCAGCAAAAGGAACATTAGGGAAAATGTAGGTTCGCTGCTGAATGAGGTGAGTGCTCTGGTGACGGAGGATACAAAGTAGGCAGAGTTACTGAATACCTTCTTTGCATCTGTCTTTACTGCTAAGACTGGCCCTCAGGAATCCCAGACCCTGGAGGTAAGACAGAAAGCCTGGAGAAAGGAAGACTTTCCCTTGGTTGAGGAGGATCAGGTTAGAGATCATTTCAGCAAACTGGATACTCACAAATCCATGGGCCCAGATGGGATGCACCCACAAGTGCTGAGAGAGCTGGCAGATATTATTGCTAAGTTGTGCTCCATCATCTTGAAAAGGCCTGTAGTTTCCTGGGTCCTCTTTTTTGCCCTTTTTCAAGGCTGGAGTGACATTAGCTTTCTTCCAGTCCTCAGGCACCTCTCCTGTTCTCCATGATCTGTCAAAGATGTCCAAGACCTGTGCCCTGTTATACAAACTGCCACACCTAGTTGCTCTCTTCACCACAGTCTGGGAGCTATTTAGGCCTCTCCCCAGCAGCAGCTAAAAAGGTGCTTGACCTTCCCTAATCAGGGGTCAGCTAGAGCAAAGGCTGTGGGCACCATTTGATGAGGACAGCTGACTTTGTTAGGAGCTGACCTTACCTTATCATTAGCCTCAATGGACAGCACCGGGAACCCTGAATTTCCTCTGAGGGTTCCCAGGAGTTTCCAGATCCCATAGAAAGTGCCCAGAAATGCAAAGAGATCTCAAGAAGACCTCAGAGAAGCAGAGCCCAGAAACTGCTGCACAAACTGCTGCATCTGTTGGCTTCCTCTTTCTGCTGTGATCCACACTAATCGCTCTTGACTCTAAGGATGTGTTGCACAAACATTCGTGGACAGTGTGTTTAAAAAATAGCTAATTTATTGGGATGTTTTGCATAGGAAAATGTTCATGTGACAAATTGTATTTGGTTTACTTGGCAAGGTTTTGGCAGGGAGGTATGCTGCAGGGGTGGCCTCTGTAAGAAGAGGTCAAAGGCTGCCCTGTGCCAGACACAGCCAGTTCCAGCCAGCTTCCCCAATGGACCCACTGCAGGCCAAAGATGAGACAGTCAGCAAAGTTGGTGGCACCTCTGTAAAAACATATTTAAGCAAGGGCAAAAACACCAGACAGGCAGCGGAAGAGAGAAGAAAGATTGAGAAACAGTAGAGGGAACACCAAGGTCAAAGAAGAAGGAGGGGAGGGGGGTGTTCCAGGTGCTAGAGATTCCCCTGCAGCCCATGAAGTACCCCCCTGATAGGAATTGTGGCCTGTGGAGAACCCAAGCGGGAACAATTTTTTTTCCTGAAGGACTGCAGCCCATAGAGAGGACCCACGCTGGAACAGTGGAAAAGCATGAGGAGTAAGGAGCTGCAGAGAGGAACTGTTATGTACTGACTGTAACTCCCCCATCTCCCTGGAACAAAGAAATAAACTTAACAGCAGAGTCAATTATACTGTTATGCAGCATTCTTTATTGACAGCACTGGGGATCACTGGGAATTATTCTCCATAAGTGCTCCAATGACTGGATGCACTTGCGTTGCTTATATTCACACAATTATTACATATTAATTACAATTTTTGAAAATTTTTAACATACAATACATCTATACTAAGAAATAATTGATGAAGTTAGTTAGTTATGATTGATTAGTTTCTTACTCACAATACATCTATTAATTACTAGTAAAACATAAGCTAAGCGCTCTGCTTCTAAACAATGTAGGAGAGGAGTGAGAAAATGTGAGACCCTGAAGAAACCAAGGTCAGTGAAGAAGGAGGTGTACCAGGCACTGGAGTAAAGATTCCCCTGCAGCCTGTGGTGAAGACCATAGTGATGCAGGTTGTCCCCCTGCAGCCCTTGGAGGACCCCATGCTGGGGCAGATGGGTGTGTTCTGAAGGAAGCTGCAGCCTATGGAATGCTCACACAAGAGCAGGTTTTCTGGCAGAACCTGTGACCCTGCAGGGGACCCATGCTGGAGCAGTTGTTAACAAACCGCAGCCTGGGGTGAAGGACCAACGTTGGAGAAGGGTGTGAATAACTGTCTCATGTGGGAGGGACCTTATAGTCAAGCATGGGAAGAGTGTGAGTAGGAAGGAGTGTCAGAGACAAATTGTAATGAAGTAATCACAAGCCCCATTCCCTGTCCTACTGCAGAGCTGGAGGGGAGGAGGTAGAAGTTGAGCCTAGGAAGAAAGGGGATGAAGGGAAAGTGCTTTTAGGTTGTTTTGTTTGTTTGTTGTTTTGTTTGTTTATGGTTGATTATGGTTGTTTTTGTTTGTTTTTCCACTATCCTACTCTATTTCTATTTGGCAATAAATTAAATTTCCCCAAGTTGAGCCTGTTTTGCCCATGACAGTAATTAGTGAGTCTTCTACCTGTCTTCACCTCAACTCACAAGCTTCCCCTGTCTTGCTGAGGAGAGGGAGTGAGAGAGCAGCCTGCTGGGCACCTGGCAGACAGACAGGCAATGTTAACCCACCACAGAAATCTAGATTAACTTCAAAGCCTGCTTGTGAGCACAGATGCTAACGGTTTTAAATAAGGAGCTGTGACAGCTGGATCAGTTTTTATAGTTTGCAACTGGTATCAATTTTTCAGGTTCAAGCCAAAAATCTATCTAGATTTAATGACCATTTATTACATTTATGTACTACTTAAGTAGTCTGTAATAATTCAACAATTTCAGTGTATTGAAATAATGTGTGAAGTCTCCCTGTGACTAACAGGGAGATTCTACCAATTTTGTTAACTATTTTTTTCTTTCCTAAAATACAATTATGGGATTACTTGAATAGGGAGTGCATAATCAAAAAACATGCTCTTAAGCATTCTTTCCATTTGAAAATGGAAGGATTAAAAATTTTCAAAAAAAGTAACTTTGAAGATCATGTCCTTGAACAAAATAAGATTACAGCAAAGTGAATGTACTCACCAATTAACTGAAGCTCACATATGATTCTTGACTTTCTACTTTAAAAGCAAGAAAACATACTGAAAGCAATTTTAATATCTGATAAATTTTTGTTTAACTAAAATAGTGATGGCAATAAGCAATGACACATTACAATTTTTTTTCCAAATAACTGTGTTGGAAGAGGTGTCTAAGGAGACAGTACACTGGCAATGCTTTCTGCCTGTGCCTGGTGTGTATTTTGTCAAGCATTCTTACAAGATCTTTGATCAGTCCTCTTATGGTCTAAAGCAATGTGAACCACAAAGACATATAAAAAATGCTGTATGTGAAATTACAAAATAAAATTATCCACATTTCAAAACTTCAAAAACAGTGAGAAATTGATAGGGAAAAGCTTTAGGTACATCTTTTGCAAGGAAACCATGTAGTAATGCAGCTTTACAAATGAGACTGGTTTTTCCACTTTTTTTTTTTTAAGTGTCTTTGCTCAATGAGAAGAGGGAGGCTCCTTTTTTCCACTGTGTACAGGCTCTGTACATGTATTCATTTGCATGTTAGCCATAAGCTGTTCCCAGCTTCTAATTATTTTGGTTCAGTACAGCTTAGTTCTTAATTAAGTTTGTGCATATGTATTTTACTGTATATGTTTCTTTGGGATTGATGAACCAGTGCTAGTTTTGTTATCTTTAAGAACTAAAAAAATTAATTTGGGTGAAGTTATTGTTGGCACACTGAAAAATGTCTCTCTGCTGCTTATAGTCTTGAATATAAGAACTGTCTGATATAGATGTTTGACAAGTAAATATCTCTGCTGTGTAAAATACTTTCTTGCTGGTACAGTTGTCTGTATTTATTTTTAGTGTTCATAGGAACTGGGTTTTCATTTTAATAAATTTTTCCTTTCCCCTCCCCCACTTCTCTTGTAGGTAGCATTGGCACTTCACTTCAATGCCAGTCAATCCATCAAGATCACATTTGTAGCAATGACAGTGACAAGGTGAGGTTTGTATAAATGTTCCATTTACAAGGTGCATTTTTAAATGAATCACATTGATTTTACTGTACTAAGTGTTTGTTTTCTAGGCCCAGTAGCTAACTTTCAGTGTTACACTTTGAAATCTCTTTGGCCTTTTAGAAAGTATATCTACTTACTTCACTCAAGACAATATTTTTAGTGGATTAAAGGGATATTTTCTTGTAGCATACTTTTCTTTTTGCTCACATTCTAAATATTTGTGGTTTACCATACTGACCCTCACAAGTAATAAAGAGTGGTGATGTCGTTGTTAATACATTGGGTATGTGTCTTACTCCTATCACTTGTGTCTTGTGAGGTTTGAGCTAGTTAATAATGCTGAGAGGGTTTTTTTGCAATGGCTTTCTTTTCTATATTTGGAGATGGAAACTCCAGGTTTTACAGGCAGGAACCTACTGTTCATTTCTGTAGCTTTAAAATACCATCCTATCTAGAACCATCCAAATGTTTTCCTAGTCTTTTAGCAAGGGATCATGCTCACACACTGGATTGCTTTTCAGTCTGTAGAGATGTGCATTGGAATAATTGTTTTCAGTGATATGTCAGTAATGTATATGTGGGCTATATGATATATCAGTAATATATGTGTGGAATACAGAAGGGAAAAGTTTTCAGGTTGAATTACTGTCAAGACTTACTTCATGTTCCTGTTCTTGTTTGTGTTTTTCCTTAACAGTTCCTCTCCTTAATAACACAAATTGATTAACATTAGTCCAATATGTAACATGTTACATTACAGGGTGTTTCAAAAAGGTGGACTCAATTCAAATTCACTACTGCTTTGAAACTGGGCCCATCTTTTGAAACACCCTGTATTTTCAAGTTCGACACTGTATAATAAGCTTTCTTGCTGCTGTGTAAGCCTGGGAAAGGGCATGTATTAGTCAAATTTAATTAATCTTTCTTAGAAGTTGAAATGCTAGCTGCCTGTCAGTGCTCTGATAACTGCACAAATCCTTGTGTTTTGAATTGATGGAATAACTTAAGAACCAGTTTGTTTATAGCATTTTCAGGTCATTCCAAAACCAAGTTTCTTTTCAGAATGACTGCATTTTTTAATTATTCGGAAGTATGTCCAGATTTGGAGCCTAGTTATCTTTCAAATATTGGACAAACATGCTAGTTACAACTTCATAAAAGAAAATATTTAAAGTTTCCAGTTGATTTGGTGGTCATTGTCAGGGAACAGCAAGAGTGGCTGCTCCACAAGAGCAGGGGAGCTGAGGGTGACAGCAAGGGAGAGGCAATGTCCTCAACAATAAGGGATGCAGTCTTGCAGCACCTGAACAAGGAGACCAGAGCAGGTCTGGTGACAGTGACCAGGGTCAGCTACAGTCCAGTGATAAGCAAGGCCATAGTGACAAGACAGGTTCAAGGTCAAACCAATAAATCAAGTCAGCAAGGCAAAGACAAGATCAACAAGGTACATGGCCAGGTATAAGTGTACATAGCATACCTACAGTGTAGCTCAGGGAAGGACCAAGGTCTAATGCCTGAACTTAAATGCAGCTCCTGAGTGAAAGGGGTAGCCCCT
Source organism: Columba livia (assembly GCF_036013475.1). NCBI lineage: Eukaryota > Metazoa > Chordata > Aves > Columbiformes > Columbidae > Columba > Columba livia. The sequence continues at coordinate 13,940,633 of NC_088641.1, read as the reverse complement.
GCACTAAGGCTTTTCCCAGCTATTTCTCAGCAGTCTGATCCCAGATTACACAACTGTGCTATGTCATAGCTGGCTTTGAGTGCAGGCAGACAAACCCTTGGTGAGGAGGGGGAAGAGGTTGCAGTCTGTTGATACACTCTGGGCCCTGGCCGTCATACACTATGGTAAAGACAGTTACTTTCCCTTATGGTGTTTTCAAGGTCTGAAAAGCTTGGAAAGGAGGAAAAAAATATTCAAATTACTTTATTTTTCTATGGTGTTGGATCTATTTTCAAGGAAAGTTAGAGATTATGTTGTAGCTTTGCCTTATGTAATGGGCCTCTTCAATAGGACGCCTTTGCTATCTGTCTTGGAAACTTGACAGGGTGAAGGTCACTTCTAGGTGATACATCAGAAGTGTGGAACAGACTGTGGAAATGTGGAAGAGAGAAAAGTATTAGAGTTGAAGATTCTGTGCTCAGAATTCAGTTGTATAGTCACTGTGTGCTGTTGCATACTCACACACTAAGTGTTATTTAAAGAAACTGATTTATTGCAGTCTTCTGCAAAGGGTAATGCTCATTTGGGGAATCACTCAAACAGGATGGCCAGTTGTTGTCTGGATGTTGACAGGTGTCTCAATTGCAAGGGTCCTTGTATTGGCATCTTCAGCTGGATCACATGAGACTCCCTAAACTGTTGTTCTGTAAATGAAGGAATAGAGTGCACTATCAGCAAGTTTGCTGATGACACCCAGCTGGGAGGAGTGGCTGATACTGGAAGCTGTGCTGCCATCAGAGACCTGGACAGGCTGGAGAGCTGGGCAGGGAGAAATTTAATGAAATAGAACAAGGGCAAGTGTAGAGTCTTGAATCTGGGCAGGAACAACTCCAGGTTCCAGTGTAAGTTGGGGAATGACCTATTAGAGAGCAGCGTAGGGGAAAGGGACCTGGGGGTCCTGGGGACAGCAGGGTGACCATGAGCCAGCACTGGGCCCTTGTGGCCAGGAAGCCAATGGTACCTGGGGTGGGTTAGAAGGGGGTGGTCAGTAGGTCAGAGAGGTTCTCCTGCCCCTCTGCTCTGCCCTGGGGAGACCACACCTGGAATATTGTGTCCAGTTGTGGCCCCTCAGTTCCAGCAGGACAGGGAACTGCTGGAGAGAGTCCAGCGCAGCCACCAAGATGCTGAAGGGAGTGGAGCATCTCCCGTGTGAGGAAAGGCTGAGGGAGCTGGGGCTCTGGAGCTGGACAAGAGGAGACTGAGGGGTGACTCATTCCTGGGGATCAATATGGAAAGGGTGAGTGTCAGCAGGATGGAGCCAGGCTCTTCTGGTGACAACCAGTGACAGGACAAGGGGCAGTGGGTGCAAACTGCAACACAGGAGGTTCCGCTGGAAGATGAGAAGCAACTTGTTGGGGGTGAGGGTGCCAGAGCCTGGCCCAGGCTGCCCAGGGGGGTTGTGGAGTCTCCTTCTCTGCAGACATTCCAACCCGCCTGGACACCTTCCTGTGTAACCTCATCTGGGTGTTCCTGCTCCATGGGGGGATTGCACTGGATGAGCTTTCCAGGGCCCTTCAACCCCTGACACTCTGGGATTCTGTGAAATGCTCATAATGTAGCTGGCTCCTGGTCCTACAATACTGCTCTAGCATATGCACGATCATTGTCAATTAACTAGTTGAACTATCTTAACTGTGTACATCTTAACTATTGTCCTATGCAATAATAAACATATCTAAACATACCAGTAGCATCTATATATTAGTCAGTTACTTTATCTGTGCAAAGCAGGAATTGCCTCTGGAGTTCCTGTCAATCTGTTGATAATCTTATCAACATGAAGCCAGGATGGCTGGGAAAGGGGGGTCCTTTATCAATTGGTCAATTATCTTACCTAGGCAGAAGCTGTCTGGGGGGTTCCTGGGAGTATTCCATTGATGACTAAGTGGGCTGAGTATATACATAGGCACAAGCTTTATGCTCAGCTGCATTAATTATTTTACTGTTAGTTTAAATTCCACAGGTTTTGCCACATTGCCAATATAACTGTTGGCAGTAATGTTTGTAGAAAGCAGGAAAATAAAGATTCTTTACATCCTTTTACATGTTGCATATTCATAAATTTCTTTTGTTCCTTGTGAGCTATATTCCAAGAGAATTCTTGGAGGAGAGGAACAAGCAGTGGTAAATTTCTTTCAGAGCTACATTAATGTATTTTTATTAGTGGTTGGGTTAAGAGAAAAATCAGGGAAGGTAATAATGTATGTTCAATTAAAAAACTTTTAAGCTCAGTTGAGAATTGCACTTTTGGCATGTCACAAAATTTTGGGAGGGTAGGGGAAGACACATCAGATTTAAATTCCAGAAGACTATATAACTTTCTTTGAGTTGCATGGCTCATGATCTATTTCCATGTTGACAGAACAAAGGGACTACAACCTTTTTGGTTTTCATATGTGCTGGAAGGCAGGAGGGGAGAATCTACCATTCTTATTGGTATTGATTCTGTATCAAATTAGAACACCAAGCTGTAAAAGCTGATGAAAATAAAACTAGTCCAAGTCACAGGAAGAATGCATTTTCATAGAAACATAGAATAGTTTGTGTTGGAAGGGACCTTCAAAGGCCATCTAGTCCAACCACTGTGCAATGAGCAGGGACATCTTCAACTAGATCAGGTTGTTCAGAGCCCCTTCCAGACTGACCTTGAATGTTTCCAGGGACATGGCATCTACCACCTCTCTGGGCAACCTGTTCCAGTATTTTACCACCCTCATTGTAAAAAATTTCTTCCTCATGTCTAGCCTGAATCACCTCTCCTTTAGTTTAAAACCATCACCCTTTGCCATGTTGTAACAGGCTGTGCTAAAAAGTCAGTCCCCATCTTTCTTATCGGCTCCATTTGAGTACTGAAAGGCCATAATCAGGTCTCCACAAGTCTCCTCCAGGCTGAACAACCCCAACTCTGTCAGCCTGTCCTCATAGGAGAGGTGTTCCAGCCCTCTGATCATCTTGGTGGTCCTCCTCTGGACCCTCTCCAGCAGGTCCATGTCTTTCCTGTACTGAGGGCTCCAGAGCTGGAGTCAGTACTCCAGGTGGGGTCTCACCAGAGCAGAGTGGAGGGACAGAATCACCTCCCTTGACCTGATGGCTACACTCCTTTTGATGTGGCCCAAGATACGATTGGCCTTCTGGGCTGCAAGAGCACTTTGCTGGCTCACGTCTAATCTTTCATCCGCCAGTACCCCAAGTCCTTCTGCACAGGGCTGCTCTTAATCCCTTCATCCCCCAGCCTGTATTGATACTGGGGGTTGCCCCAACATGGGTGCAGGACGTTGCACTTGGCCTTATTGAACCTCATGAGGTTCCCATGGGCCCACTTCTTGAGCTTGTCCAGGTCCCTCTGGATGGCATCCTGTCCCTCAGGCGTGTCAATTGCACCACTCAGCTTGGTGTCATCTGCAAACTTGCTGAGGGTGCACTTGCTCCCACTGTCCATATCATTGATGAAGACATTAAACAGTACTGGTCCTAGTGCTGACACCTGAGGGACACTGGTGTCCATGCAGACATTGTGCCATTGACCACTACACTCTGGGTGCGACCATCCAGCCAGTTCCTCTTCTACTGAACAGTCCACCCATCAAATCCATATCTCTCCAATTTAGAGAGAAGGGTGTTGTGGGGAACCGTGTCAAAGGCTTTACAGAAGTCCAGATAGATGACATCTGTAGCCCTTTCTTTGTCCACTGAGGTAGTTATTCCATTGAAGAAGGCCAATAGGTTGGTCAGGCAGGCCTTGCCCTTGGTGAATCCGTGCTGGCTGTCTTGAATCACCTCCCTGTCCTCCATGTACCTTAGCATAGCTTCTAGGAGGATCTGTTCCATGATCTTCCCAGTGCCAGAGGTGAGGCTGACAGGTCAGTAGTTCCCGGGGTCCTCCTTTCTACCCTTTTTAAAAATGGGTGTGATGTTTCCCTTTTTCCAGTCACCAGGGACTTCACCTGACTGCCATGACTTCTCAAACATCATGGAGAGTGGCTTGGCAACTACGTCAGCCAAGTCCCTCAGGGCTCTGGGATGCATCTCATCAGGTCACAGAATCACAGAATGGTTGGGGTTGGAAGGGACCTCTGGAGATCATCCAGTCCAACACATCTGCTAAAGCAGGGTCACCAGAGCAGATCACACAGGGTCACCTTCAGGTGGGTCTTGAATGTCTGCAGAGAAGGAGACTCCACAACCTCTCTGGGCAGCCTGGGCCAGGCTCTGCCACCCTCACTGGGAAGAAGTTTCTCCTCATATTCAGATGGAACCTCCTGTGCTTCAGTCTGTGCCCGTTATTCCTCATCCTGTCGTTGGGCACCACGGAAAGGTGTCTGGTCCCATCCTCTTGACACCCACCCTTGAGATATTTAGAAACATTGATGAGATCCCCTCTCAGCTTCTCTTCTCCAGGCTGAACAGCCCCAGCTCTTTCAGATTTTCCTCATAAGAAAGATGATCCAGACCCTTAATCATCTTTATAGCTCTCCACTGGACTCCCTCCAGTAATTGTCTTTTTTAAACTGGGAAGCCTAGAAATTGATACTATACTCCACATGCGGCCTCACCAGGGCAGAGTAGAGGGGGACGATCACCTCCTTTGACCTGCTGGCCACACTCTTCCTAATGCACCCCAGGATACCGTTGGCCTTCTTGGCCACAAGAGCACATTGCTGGCTCATGGTCAACCTGTTGTCAGCCAGAACTCCCAGGTCTGTCTCTGCAATGCTGCTCTCCCTAACCTGTACTGGTGTACAGGGTTATTCCTCCCCAGGTGCAGGACCCTGCACTTGCCCTTGTTGCACTTCATCAAGTTTTTCTCTGCCCAGTCCTCCAGCCTGTCCAGGTCTCGCTGGATGGCAGCACAGCCTCTGGTGTGTCAGCCCTTCCTCCCAGTTTGGTATCATCAGCAAACTTGCTGAGGGTGCACTCAGTCTCTTCATCCAGGTCAATGATGAAGAGGTTGAACAGGACTGGACCCATTGCTGACCCCTGGGGAACCCCAGTAACTACAGGCCTCCAACCAGACTCTGCAATGTTGATCACAACCCTCTGAGCTCTGCCATCCAGCCAGTTCATGATCCATCTCACCGTGCATTCATCCAACCCACACTTCTTGAGCTTGCCTATGAGGATGTTGTGAGATAGTGGGAGACAGTGTCAAAAGCCTTGCTGAAGTCAAGGTAGATAACCTCTACTGCTCTTCCCTCATCTACCCAGCCAGTCATGCTCTCATAGAAGGCTATGACGTTGGTCAAGCATGATTTCCCTTTGGTGAACCCATGCTGACTACTCCTGATGACCTTTTCCTCCACATGCTTGGAGATGACGTCCAGAATGAATTGTCCCATCACCTTTCCAGGGATGGAGGTGAGGCTGACTGGCCTGTAGTCTCCTGGGTTATCCTTCTTGCCCTTTTTGAAGACTGGAGTGACATTGGCTTTCTTCCAGTCCTCAGGCACCTCTCCTGTTCTCCATGACCTTTCAAAAATGATGGAGAGTGGCTTAGCAATAATATCTGCCAGCTCTCTCAGCACTTGTGGGTGCATCCCATCTGGGCCCGTGGATTTGTGAGTATCCAGTTTGCTGAAATGATCTCTAACCTGGTCCTCCTCAACCAAGGGAAAGTCTTCCTTTCTCCAGGCTTTCTGTCTTACCTCCAGGGTCTGGGATTCCTGACAGCTGGTCTTAGTAGTAAAGACAGAAGCAAAGAAGGCATTCAGTAATGTCCCATGGACTTATGTACATTCAGTTTCTGTAAGTTGTCATGAACTGGATTCTCACAGTGGGAGGGACTTTGCTCCCCCAGTCCCCATCTTGCAGTTCACTTTCCTCTTAAGAAGTGTTGCAAGAGAGCTTGCCCATGACGTCTGAGGCAAAAAAGTAATTGAGTACCTCAGCCGCCTTCTCATCCATTGTTACCAGTTTGCCAGTCTTGCTTATTGGGGGGACATGCTTCCTTTGACCTCCCTTTTCTGGTTGACGTACCTGTAGAAGGCCTTCTTGTTATTCTTTGCATCCCTTGCCAAGTTCAGCTCCAGCTGTGCCTTGGCCTTCCTTACCCCATCTCTGCACAACCGGGCAGTGTCCCTATACTCTTCCCAGGGTACCCGTCCCTGCTTCCACCGCCTGTGCATTTCCGTCTTGCTCTTTAGTTTGACTAGCAGGTCTTGACTCAGCCATGCTGGCCTCTTGCCTTCCTTACCCTATTTCTTACACCTGGGGGTCACAAGCTCTTGTGCTCTATGGAAAGCGTCCTTAAAGATCTGCCAGCTCTGTTCTGCTCCCTTGTCCCTGAGGGCAGTTTCCCAGGGGGTCCTATTGACTAACTACTCAAAGAGCTGGAAGTTGGCTTTCCTAAAATTCAGGGTCCTGACTTGACTTTTCACCTGTCCCACACCCCTCAGGGCTGCAAACTCCACGAGCACGTGATCACTGCAGCCCATGCTGCCTCCAATCTTGCTGTCACCAATTTTGGAACCTTTGCAGAGATATATGTGGTTTTGTCTCCAAATGTCATTTTTATCTTTGCTTTTTCTATGAGAAAATGTGAAATTCTGTTGCACTTTATGTGGCGATGAGGAACAACGCATACAGACGCAGACAGAGACACACAGGCACAGAGCTCTTGTTAGCAGCAAGAGCAGAGCCAGGCAGAGCTGAGCTCTCTTTTATTAACAGTTCTCAATTTACATGTTTACAGATACAGGGCCGGACCAAGAGGTTAGACAGTTTTTTCAAAAAAATGTTATCCCAAACACACCACACTCATGTTGTGTCTGTTTTCAGTCACGTCCCCATGCATATCTTTTGGGCGGTGTTCCGACCCACTCATTCACAGACCAGGCCCAACATTCACACATCATACATATGGGGGCAGTTTTCCGACCTGAGATATCATTCTCATTGGCCTGGGCTATCACTCCTTACACTCATAAAAAACATACTGCTGTATAACCTGTCCAAGGCCCTTTAGCCGGAACTGCACATCCTGCTGTTCCCACACTTTATAGGAGAATCTGGTGATTCCCCCAGTAAAATGCTTGTTTCTTCTCAAGAATGTTCACAGTTCTACCAAATTTGAGCTATAACACTGCTTTCTAAAAGCAGTAGGTTGCAATAGTAGGGTATAATAGCAACTCCTACCCCTTTCACCCAATACTCCATGTGTGTTTATGTGAATAAGGATTTCCACACCATTTACTTCATTTTGTTGACTCAGCACACAAGAATTTTAAATTCATGTTCAGTGAGATCAGCAGGAAACTGAAGACTAGGATTTCTTCACATGTGGCCTCACAACATTAAAAAAACAAGAGAGTCATTGTTTGGTAATACAAAGAACCTGCTTAACCTCACAGCATTGAAAAGAAACATTTTGCAGCTTATCCCTTAAAAAGATGTAGTATTTCATATATATGCAATACAGTTTTCCATTTTATTTGGTATCATAAAATGTTTATAAACAAGTCTTAAATTACTGATTTGGAGGTGGAAACTTTCAAGTATCACTGCATGAGTCAGATGGACCCTTTAATATACTTGTAATTTCTTTGATTTTTTCTTTAAAGTGTAACATGCCATCTATATTTAATACCAATGGTTTTAAAATGTATAGACTAATAATATAAAGTGAGGCTGGAATTGCTATTCTTAAAGAAATGACAAAAATTATGAAAATTTTTCTTGAAGTACTGCATTTAGGGAAAAGAATTTTATAAAAAGAAAATGCTATTGCTATTTACATTCTCCAATGTCAGCCCTTCCCATGGGCTGCAGTTCTTCAAGAACTACTCCAGCATGGGTCCTTTCCATAGGGTGCAGTCTTTCCAGAACAGACTGCTCCAGTGTGGGTCCCTCACAGGTTCACAGGTCCTGCTAGACCTGTTACTGCATGGGCTTTCCATTGGGTGCATCCACCTGCTCCAGCATGAGGTCCTCCACAGGCTGCAGGTGGATATCTGCTCCACCGTTAACCTCCATGGGCTGCAGGGGAATCTCAGCTATAACACTTGGAGCATCTCCTCCCCCTCCTTCTTCACTGACCTTGGCATTTGCAGAGTTGTTTCTCTCACATATTCTCTCTCCTCTCTTTAGCTGAAGTTGTACAGTTTGTTTTTTTTTTGTTGCTGTGTTGTTTTTTTTCCCCTTCTTAAATATGTTACCATAGATGTGCTACCATTGTCACTGATTGGCTCAGCCTTAGCCAGCAATGGGTCTGTCTTGAAGCTGTCTGGCATTGGCTCTATTGGACATTGGGGAAGCTTCCTCACAGAAGCCACCCCTGTGCCCCCCCCGCTACCAAAACCTTGCCACACAAGCCCAATACAGGGATACACTCTCAGTCTCACTGCTTGAACCTGCAAATGTGAAAGCATTCATGAGGTTCCTGTCAGGCCATTTCTCTAGCCTGTCAAGGTCCCTCCAAATAGCAGCCCTGCACTCCAGCACATCAACTACTTCCCCTGTTGCATAAAGGATTATGATACAGACTTACATATACAAATAATTGTTTGCAGGGTCTCTAGTTGATGATATATATTGACTGTAGTGGCAAAAATACCTTTTGGGGGCAGGGGAGGAAAGAGAGTGAAAAGGGAAGGGGAAACTCTTCCCCAGTGGCCAGCTAGGAAAGAAATGATGGGTACCTCCCCAAATTACCAACCTGTTCAATCAGTCAGATGGAGCTTTTGAAAACATAATAGAAAACCATAATTTACCTAAGGATAATGGTCTTGCAGGTAGCTTCAAACTCGCCTACTGCTATGGGACAGCTGACCCAAATTGGCCAAAGAGATATTCCATGCCATATAACATCATGCTCAGAAATAAAAATCGAGAGAAGGGGGGTTTGGGGTACATAGCCATTGCTCAGAATCTGGCTTGTCATTGGTCTGGTGTAGGACGTACTAAGTGATTGCATCACTTAGAATCCTTTCAGTTGGAAGAGACCCTCAGGATCAGTGAGTCCAGCCATAACCTACCCTAACTCTAGCACTGAACTGTGTCCCTAAGAACCTTGTCTAAACGCCTTTAAACCCCTCCAGGGATGGTGACTCCACCATTTCCCTGGGCAGCCTGTTCCAATGCCTGATAAACATTTCTGTGAAGAATTTTTTCCTAATATCCAATCTGAACCTTTCCTGGTGCAACTTGAGGCCATTTCCTTTTGTCCTATCACTTGCTACTTGGGAGAAGAGGCCAACACCCTCCATGCTGCAACCTCCTTTCAGGTAGTTCTAGACATTGATAAGGTCTCCCCTCAGCCTCCTGTTCTCCAGGCTAAACAGCCCCAGCTCCCTCAATGGCTCCTCATTAGACTTGTGCTCCAGCCCCTCACCAGCTTTGTTGCCCTCCTCTGCATCCTCTCTAGTACCTCCATGTCCTTCTTATGATGAGGGGCCCAAAACTGAACACAGTGTTCAAGGTGCGGCCTCACCAGCACCAAGTACAGTGGCACAATCACTTCCCTAGTCCTGCTGGCCACACTATTCCTGATACAAGCCAGGATGTTGGTGGCCTTTTTGGCCACTTGGGCACACTGCTGGCTCATGTTCATCCGGCTGTCAATCAACATCCCCAGCTCCCTTTCTGCTAGACAACTTTCCAGCCACTCTTCCTCGAGCCTTTAGCCTTGCTTGGGGTCGTTATGACCCAAGTGCAGGACCCAGCACTTGGCCTTGTTAAACCTCATACAATTGGCCTCAGCCCAACGATCCAGCCAGTCCAGATCCCTCTGTAGAGCCTTCCTACCCTCCAGATCAACACTCCCACACAACTTGGTCTCATCTGCAAACTTACTAAGGGTGCACTCAATCCCCTCATCCAGATCATTGATAAGGAGATTAAACAGAACTGGCCCCAATACTGAGCCCTGGGGACACCACTCGTGACCGGCTGACAACTGGATTTGACTCCATTCACCACAACTCTTGTTACTTGGGAGAAGAGACCAACACTCACCTCTATACAACCTCCGTATGGGTAGTTGTAGAGAGAAATAAGGTCTCCTCCCAGCCTCCTTTTTTCCAGGCTAAACAACCCCACTTCCCTCAGCCGATCCTCATAAGCTACCAAGGGAACGAACCAGGAAAGGTGGCTTCCAAATTTGTTTCTCACTAACAGAGAGGGTCTTGTAGGAGATGTGACGAAAAAAGAAATTACATGGTCAGCGGAAGCAAGGTCAGGTGTCATGGGAGGAATACAGAGATGCTGCTCGCCATTGTAGGGAGGAAATTAGTGCTGCCAAAGTTCAATTAAAATTGAAGCTGGCCAGTACTGTGAGGGACAATAACAAAGGCTTTTTAAAATATATTAATGGTAAAAGGCAAGCTAGAAATAATATTGGCCCATTACTTGATGAGCATGGTCAGCTTATTCACAGGGACATAGACAAAGCTGAGACATTTAATGCTTTCTTCACTTTTCAAAACTTATGATGGACTCGAGGGCCCCCATAACCCTGGACTAGTAAACCATGGCTGAGAGAACGATAACCTCCCAATCAATCCAGACCTTTATGGGGTTTACTACTCCAGCTAGATCCCTGCAAGGTGATGGGGCCTGATGGGATTCATCCAAGGGTGCTTAAAGAGCTGGCTGACGTCATAGCGAGACCTCTCTCTGTGATTTTTGAGCACTCTTGAGAATGTGGAGAGGTCCTGGATTACTGAAAGCTGGCAAACATTGTCCTAATCTACAAGAAGGGCAACAGGGATGATGCTGGCAACAGGCCTGTCAAACTCACTTCTGTTCTGGGCAAAATCATGGAGAAGATTGTTCTGGGAGTTACTGAAAAACATCTGAACAACAACACAGTCATTGGTCCCAGCCAGCACGGGTTCATGAGGGGAAAGTCTTGCCTGACCAACTTAATTCTGTTCTACGACAAGGTTACCCACCTAGTCGACCAAGGGAAGCCTGTCAACACGATCTTTTTGGATTTCAGTAAAGCCTTTGATACTGTCTCTCACAGTATCCTCCTGGACAAGATGTCCAGCACACAGCTGGGTAAACACACAGTGCAGTGGGTGAGCAGTTGGCTGATGGGCCGGGCTCAAAGGGTTCTAGCAAATGGGGTAAAGTCGGGCTGGCGACCAGTCACTAGCGGGTTGCATGGGGATCCATCTTAGGGCCAGCACTCTTCAGTGTCTTCAGAAATGACTTGGACACAGGACTTGAGGGACTGATTAGCAAGTTTGTTGATGACGCAAAATTGGGGGCAGCTGTTGACACTCTGGAGGGCAGAGAGGCCCTGCGGAGGGATCTGGACAAACTGGAGAACTGGGCAATCACCAACCGCATGAAGTTCAACAAGGGCAAGTGCCGGATTTTGCACCTGGGACACAGCAGCCCTGGCTGTACATACAGACTGGGGACGAGATGCTGGAAAGCAGCTTCGTGGAGAGGGATCTGGGGGTTCTGGTTGAGGGCAAGTTGAACGTGAGCCAACAGCGTCCCTGGCAGCCAAGAGGGCAGCTGTGTCCTGGGTGCATTCAGCACAGCATCGCCAGCCAGTCGGGGGAGGTGATTCTCTTGCTCTGCTCTGCACTGGTGCGACCTCACCTGGAGCACTGGGTACACTTCCGGGAGCCACAGTGCAAAAAGGATACAAAGCTACTGGAGAGTGTCCAGAAGAGGGCTACAAATTCGGTGAAGGGCTGGGAGGGGAAGCCATATGAGGAGCAGCTAAAGTCACTTGGTTTGTTCAGCTTGGAAAAGAGGAGACTAAGGGGAGACCTTATCACAGTCTACAGCTTCCTCACAAGGGGAGGAGGAAGGGTAGGCACCCAACTCTTCTTTTTAGTGACCAATGACAGGGGAGGTTTAGGTCAGACACTAGGAAAAGGTTCTTCACGCAGAGGATGGTGGAGCACTGGAACAGGCTCCCCAGGGAGGTAGTCAGGTCTCCAAGCCTGACAGTGTTCAAGAAGAGATTGAACAACTCCCTCAGACACATGGTGTGAACTGTGGGGTTGTCATATGCAGGGACAGGTGTTGGACTCGATGATCCTTGTGGGTCCCTTCCAACTCATGACATTCTATGGTTCTGTGATTCTAGGACTTGTTCTCTAGGCCCTTCACGAGCTTCATTAACCATCTCTGAACTTGCTTCAGCACCTCAATGTAGTGAGGGACCCAAAACTGGACACACTTTTTTATGTGGGGCCTCACCAGTGCCGAGTACAGAGGGATGATCACTTCCCTAGTCCTGCTGGCCACACTATTTCTTGTGGAGGATGAAGACACGGACTCTGGCAGGGCACAGACCAAAAACCTTTTTTACACAAACTGCCATGCTTTATAGCTCTTTCTGCTGTCCACACGCTATCAGTGCTATGCTGATAGGGTAAAGCCTTGTAATCATGCGTATTCTTCTATCACTGTATTGGTTAAAGTCCTTTGTCCATGCAGTGCTGCAACTCTGGAACCACATCCTGTTCCTTGCTGTTGCTTTCTCAAAACTTGCTCATTCTGCTTCTCAAGGGCACAGACCTGTCTCATCAAGGTCAAACCCTTCCTCATATCCTACAATTTGTGATACAAGCCAGGATGCTGTTGGCCTTCTTGGCCACCTAGGCACTCTGCCAGCTCATATTTGACCGGCTGTCGACCAACATCCCCAGGTTCTTTTTGGCTGGGTAGCTTGCCAGCCACTCAGACCTGTAGCATTGCACGGGGTAGGTTTGACTGAAGTGCAGGACCCAGGACTTGGCCTTATTGAACCTCATACAATTGGCCTCAGCCCATCAATCCAGCCTGTCCAGTGGCCTCTGTAGAGCCTTCCTACCCTCCAGCAGATCAACACTCCCACCACACTTGGTCGTCTGCAAACTTAGTCAGAGTGCACTCGATCCTCTCATCCAGATCATTGATAAAGAGATTAAACAGAACTGGCCCCAACACTGAGCCCTGGGGAACACCACTCGTGACCGGCCGACAACTGGATTTGGCTCCTTTCACCACAACTCTTTGTGCCCGGCCATCCAGACAGTTTTTTACCCAGCAAAGAGATGACCCATCCAAGCCATGAGCTGCAGCTTCTCCAGGAGAATGCTGTGGGATACGGTGTCAAAGGCTTTACTGAAGTCCGGGTAGACAAGATCCACAGCCTTTCTCTCATCCATTAAGTGTTGTAGAAGGCAATCAGGTTGGTCAGGCAGGACCTGCCTTTCGTAAACCCATGCTGACTGGGCTGGATTGCATGATTGTCCTGTATCTGCCATGTGATGGCATTCAAGATGATCTGCTCTGTAACCTTCCCTGGATCCTTCTTCTGACCCTTCTTGTACATGGGCATCACATTTGCTAACCTCCAGTCAACTGGGACCTTCCTGGTTAGCCAGGACTGCTGATAAATTATGGAAAGTGGCTTGGTGCGCATCTCTGCCAGCTCCCTCAGTAGCCTTGGGTGGATCCCATCTCATCACATACACTTGTGCATATATAAGTGGTGTAGCAGGTCGCTAATCATTTAACCTTTTGTTATGGGGGCTTCATTCTGTTCCATGTCCTTGTCTTTCAACTCAGGGGGCTGTGTACCCCGAGAACAATTGGTTATACTGTTAAAGACTGAGACAAAAAAGGCATTAAGTACCTCAGCCTTTCTGTCATGCTTTGTCACTATGTTTCCTCCTGCATCTAATAAAGGATGGAGATTCTCCTTAGCCCTCCTTTTGCTGCTCATGTATTTATAGAAACCTTTTTTATTCCTTTTGTGGCAGTAGCCAGATTAAGTTCTAGTTGTGTTTTGGCTCTTCTGCCTGCATACCCCGATGACATCCTTGCAGTCCTCCTGAGTAGCCTGCCCTTTCTTCCAAAGGTCATAAACTCTCTTTCTTTTCCTGAGTTCCAGCCGAAGCCTTCTCTTCATCCAGGCCGGTCTTCTTCCCTACTGGCTCGTCTTTTGGCACAGGGAGACGGCCTGCTCCCGCACCTTGGAGATTTCCTTGTGAAGAATGTCCAGCCTTCCTGAACTTCTTTGCCTTTCAGGACTGCCTCCCAAGGGACTCTGTCAACCAGCCTCCTCAACAGGCCCAAGTCTGCCCTCCAGCAGTTCTGCTAACCACCCTCCTTCTCCAATAATAGAAAATTCGATCCTTTCATGATCGCTATGCCCAAGATAGCCTCCAACCATCACATCACCCACAAGTACTTCTCTGTTTGCAAACAAAAGGTCCACCTGGGCACCTTCCCTTGTCATCTCACTGACCATCTGCGTCAGGAAGTTACCTTCCAGACACTCCAGTAGCCTCCTAGGCTGTCTCCTCTCTGCTGTATTGTATTTCACAGAATGTTAGGGATTGGAAGGACCTGGAAAGCTCATCCAGTGCAATCCCCCCATGGAGCAGGAACACCCAGATGAGGTTACACAGAAACACGTCCATGCAGGTTTTGAATGTCTCCAGAGTAGGAGACTCCACAAGCTCCTTGGGCAGATTGTTCCAGCGATCTGGCACCATCACTGTAAGTTTTTTCTCATATTTAAGTGGAACCTCCTATGTTCTGGTTTGCACCCATTGCCCCTTGTCCTATCACTGGTTGTCACCGAGAAGAGCCTGGCTCCATCCTCCTGACACTCCCCCTTTCCGTATTGATCCCCATGAATGGTCACCCCTCAGTCTCCTCTTGTCCAGCTCCAGAGCCCCAGCTCCCTCAGCCTTTCCTCACACGGGAGATGCTCCACTCCCTTCAGCATCTTGGTGGCTGCGCTGGACTCTCTCCAGCAGTTCCCTGTCCTGCTGGAACTGAGGGGCCACAACTGGACACAATATTCCAGGTGTGGTCTCCCCAGGGCAGAGCAGAGGGGCAGGAGAACCTCTCTGACCTACTGACCACCCCCTTCTAACCCACCCCAGGTACCATTGGCTTCCTGGCCACAAGGGCCCAGTGCTGGCTCATGGTCACCCTGCTGTCCCCAGGACCCCCAGGTCCCTTTCCCCTACACTGCTCTCCAACAGGTCATTCCCCAACTTATACTGGAACCTGGGGTTGTTCCTGCCCAGACACAAGACTCTACACTTGCCCTTGTTCTATTTCATTAAATTTCTCCCCGCCCAACTCTCCAGCCTGTCCAGGTCTCTGGATGGCAGCACAGCTTCCAGTGTCAGCCACTCCTCCCAGCTTGGTGTCACCAGCAAACTTGCTGACAGTCACTCTATTCCCTCATCCAAATCATCGATGAATATATTGAATAATACCGGCCCCAGCACTGCCCCCTGAGGCACTGCACTAGATACAGGCCTCAACTGGACTCTGCCCCATTGACCATGACTCTCTGGCTTCTTCCCTTCAGCCAGTTCACACTCCACCTCACTACCCGATCGTCCAGACCGCACTCCCTCAGTTCAGCTGTGAGGATGCTGTGGGACACTGTGTCAGATGCTTTACTGAAATCAACATAGACCACATCCACCACTCTGCCATCATCCATCCATCTTGTTATGTCTTCATAAAAGGCTATGAGGTTGGTCAAGCACAACTTCCCCTTGGTGAAGCCATGTTGACTGCCCCTAATGACCCTCTTATCCCTGATATGTCTTGAGATGGCACCAAGGAGAAGTTGTTCCATCAGTTTCCCAGAGATGGAGGTGAGGCTGACTGGTCTAGAGTTATCTGGGTCCTCCTTCTTGCCCTTTTTGAAGACTGGAGTGACATTTGCTTTCCTCCAGTCCTCAGGCACCTCTCCCGTTTCCCAAGACTTGGCAAAGATGATGGAGAGCGGTCCAGCAATGACCTCAGCCAGCTCCCTCAGCACCCGCAGGTGCATCCCATCTGCACCCATGGATTTATGGATGTCTAGACTATTTAATTGCTCCCTAACCCAGTCCTCATCGACTAAAGCAAATTCCTCCATTGACCTGGCTGCATCCGGGGTCTCAGGGGTACAGGGCTCCCCAGGACAGCCTCCAGCAGAGCAGACAGACAAAGAAGGCATTCAGTAACTCTGCCTTCTCTGTATCTTCTGTCACCAGGGCACCCACCTCATTTATCAGTGGGCCTACATTGCCTCTGGTGTTCGTTTTATCTGCCACATATTGGAAAAAGCTCTTCCTGTTGTCCTTGACCCCTCTCTCCAGGTTTAATTCTAAGGAGGCCTTAGCTTTCCTAGTTGCCTCCCTACACCCTCTGACAACAGCCTTATATTCTCCCCAAGTGGCCAGCCCCTCCTTCCATGATCTAGAAACTCTCCTCTTCCACTTGAGCATACCCAGCAGTTCCCTGTTTAACCACGCAGGTCTCCTGGCTCCCTTCCTTGGCTTCCTACGTGTCGGGATGCTCTGATCTTGTGCCTGGTAGAAGCAGTCCCTGAACACTAACCAACTCTCTTGGGCCCCTTTGCCTTCAAGCAGCCTTGCCCATGGGATTTCCCCTAGCAATTGCTTGAAAAGGCCAAAGTTGGCCCTGCTGAAGTCCAGGGTTGCAATTCTACTTGTTATTCTGTTCCTGCCACAGGAGATCCTGAACTCCACCATCTCATGGTCACTGCAACCAAGGCAGCCCTCAACCTTTACCACTTCGACCAGCCCCTCCTTGTTAGTGAGGATGAGGTCCAGCAGTGCTCCTCTCCTAGTCGGCTCCTCCACCCTTTGCATCAGAAAGTTCTCATCAATGCACTGGAGGAACCTCCTGGCCTATTGCAACAGGCCCTGCTAAAAAGTCTGTCCCCATCTTTCTTATAGGCCCCCTTTAAGTACTGGAAGGCTGCAATAATGTCTCCCCAGAACCTTCTCTTTTCCAGGCTGAACAACCCCAATTCTCTCAGCCTGTCCTCAAAGTAGAGCTGTTCCATCGCTCTGATCATCTTGGTGGTCCTCCTCTGGACCGTCTCCAGCAGGTCCATGTCTTTCCTGTACTGAGGGCTACAGAGGTGGACACAGTACTCCCGGTGGGGTCTCACCAGAGCAGAGGGACAGAATCACAGAATCCCAGAATGTTAGGGATTGGAAGGGCCCTGGAAAGCTCATCCAGTGCAATCCCCCCATGGAGCAGGAACACCCAGATGAGGTTACACAGGAAGGTGTCCAGGCGGGTTGGAATGTCTGCAGAGAAGGAGACTCCACAACCTCCCTGGGCAGCCTGGTCCTTGGTAGTGCTCCAGTTCACACAGGCAGGGCAATCAGGAAAGGTGCTTCTAGGTCTCTGTCATAATAGTGAGCACTCGCCTCAGAGTTATAAACTGTGCTCCTGCAGAGAAAGGCCCTGCGATGTCTCATGCTTGTACCCAAACAGAACTGGTATGGAAGGAGACTTCAGTACAGGCAGTAGGTTGCAATGAGTGCCCAGACCCTTGTCCTGGAGAAAAGGTAAGTGCCTGCATAAGAGGTGCACAGGTTGATGATCTGATACATCAGGTGGCTGAGTTTCAGGAAACAGTTAAAAGGCTGCTTAGTATTAGAGGAGCTGAGATGGAGATAGGTGGTTTCAGAACTGTGCTCCTATAGCAGACACCAATGAGAAGGTAGCTGACATCACTGAGAATGAGGCACCTTGGACCCCGGTGACCTGCAAAAGCAGGGCTCCACCTCAGTCTCTACCTTCCAGCATCACAACCAAAAGCAGATGTGAAGTTTCAACAGCTATAGACACCAATGAGCAAGGTCTGCAAGGAGAAACGGTACCAGCAGCACACAGTGGATACCATAAAAAGAAACAAAGGGTGCTCATAGTGGGTGACTGTGTTAAAGGGCACTGAAGCATCCATCTGCCATCCTGAGAGGGAGTCACGAGAGGCAGGCTGCCTTCTGGGAGCTAAGATGCAAGATGTTGCCGAGAGGGTTCCACAACTTGTCAAGAGCACAGACTACAACCCACTGCTGCTCTTTCATGTAGGCACAAATGACACTGCAAGCCGGAACCTGGGCAGAATCAATGAAGACCATAAAGCCCTGGGGGTGCAAGGAAAATATCAGTGCCCAAGTCATCTTTTCCTCCATTCTACCAGTTGGAGGAAAGGGGGCGGCCAGAAATGGATGCATAATGCACATTAACTCCTGACTTCAAGGCTGGTGCTGTCGTGAGGGTTTTGGCTTTTATGACAATGGGACATTCTTTTATGACTATAACCTGTTAGGGAGGGATGGAACCCACTTGTCTAGAAGAGGCAAAGGCATCTTTGGCAATAGGCTGGCCAACTTGGTGAGGCAGGCTTTAAACTGAAGAGCTCGGAGAGCAGGGTCCAAAGTGGCAATGCTCATGGAATTGCATCCAACTGGGGAATAAGCCAGGCCAACCAGAGCAGCGACAAATATTCCTTAGCTGCCTCCCAAAATGAGAATCAGAAGGCCAACCACCTCAAGGGTATGTTTGGCTCTGGTGGTTCCTTCTGCACACCTCATGAGAAACCTGCATGCTTGATTACTTCTCTGAATTGACTGCACACCAACACATGCAGCATGGAGAATAAATAGGAAGAATTAGAGATCTATGTGCAGTTGTAAGGCCACACAGTGCTCCAGGTGAGGCCGCACCAGTGCAGAGTAGAACAGGACAATCACCTCCCTTGACTGGCTGGCAATGGTGTGCTGAGGTTCCATCTGAACATCAGGAAACACTTTTTTACCGTGAGGCTGACTGAGCACTCTGGTTGCCCAGAGTGATTGTGAAGTCTCCCTCCTTGGAAATATTCAAAAGTCATCTGGACATGGTTTTGGGCAATTGACTCTCTAGGTGGCCCTTCTTGAGCAGGGGGGTTGGACAGGATTACTTCTAGAGGTCCCTTACAACCTCAGCCATTCTGTGAAAAACAAACAATATAGTAAAATTTGACATTACCCCAGTTATTGCATGCTTCTTTTCTTTTGATAGTTCACATTTTTCCTGCCTAATCATTACTAGGTTTAGTAATGGTAACTGCTTGAGTAAAAGTTTAGTAGGAGAAAAAACTCCAGCTTGTGGCATGTATCTTTAAAATATGGGTCTGAAAAGAGGTGAAATGTAGTCAGAAAGACTGTAAAGTCAAGAGGGGAAAATACTTTTTTCTTCTCATGTGTTGATACAGCTTAAGGATTAGAAAAAGAGTGTGCTTATACAGGTGTGAGCTGAAAAGAAATCAAGAAAACAAGTTATCTATCAAGCAGAAAAAGAAATAGGGCTTCTGTCTATAATCACTGAAGAGATGTGGAGATCAGAGGATGTCCCTGATGACTGGAAGAGGGCAAATGTCACACTCATCTACAACAAGGGCCCAAAGGAGGACCCAGGAAACTACAGGCCCATTAATCTTACTTCAGTCCCTGGGAAAGTAATGGAACAAGTTCTCCTGGAAGGTGTTACAAGCCAAATGAAGCAGGTAATTGGGAAAAGCCAATATGGATTTACTAAAAGCAAATCATGCCAGACTAACTTCATCACCTTCTACAACAAAATAACTTATTCTGTTGACATGAGGAGAGCAGAGAAGTGGATGTTGTTTACCTGGACTTCAGCAAAGTGTTTGACACTGTTTCCTACAGCCTTCTCCTAGACAAACTGGCAAGATACAGACTGGATGGGTAGTCTGTGAGATGGGTAGGAAATTGGCTAACAGGTTGCACTCAGAGGGTGGTAATCAGTGGTTTTTACTCAGGCTGGCAGCCTGTCACAAGTGAGGTTCCGCAGGGATCAATACTGAGCTCCACACTGTTCAACATCTTAATAAATGATCTCGATGATAAGATTGAAAACACCCTCACCAAGTTTGCTGATGACACCAAGCTGAGTGGTGAGGTGGACATGTCAGAAGGGAAAGCCATCTTACAGAGTGGCCTGGATAGCCTGGAAGGGTGAGCTAGCAAGAATATTGTGAAGTTAGAAAAGACAAATACAAGGTCCTGCACCTGAGATGGCATAACTAAAGAGCCCAGTATCTGTGTGACTGGGGAGCAGCCTTGCTGAAAGGGACCTGGTGAACAACAAGGTGAATACGAGTCAGCATTGCACCACTTCAGCAACAAAGGAAAATCGGATTCTGGGCTGCATCCACAGGGGCCTTACTAGCAGAGACAGAGATGCGATCATCTTGGTCTACTCAACGCATGTCAGGCCACACCTGGAATACTGTGTCTAGTCCTGGTCCCCACAATTCAAGACATGGAGAGACTGGAGTAAGTCCAAAGGAGGACCATGAAGATGATCAAAGGGCTGGAGAACCTGCCCTATGAGGAGAGACTGAAGGAGTTGGGTCTTTTCTCCCTGGAGAAGAGAAGGCTCAGGGGGGACCTCATCACAGTATTCTAGTACTTGAAAGGTGGCTATAAAGAGGATGGAGGCTCTCTCTTCACAAGGAGACATATGAAGAGAACAAGGGACAAGGGGTTCAAGCTGTATTGGGGATGGGTTTCATCTCAATTTAGGAAAGAAATTTTTTACAGTGAGAACAATAATTCACTGAAACAACCTCCCCAGGGATATGGTAGAGTCCTCCATCGGTGGAGGTTTTCAAGATATGATTGGACAGGGTGCTAGATAATCTCATCTAGGCTCCCTTTCCCATGACAGGTTGGACTATGTGATCTTTTGAAGTCACTTCCAATCTGAGCCATTCTATGAAATATTCTACTCAACTGATAGTGTCCAGAAAGTGGAAATCAAACTTTAAAGCTAAAAACCACGAGGGCAAATAAAATAGGAAGAAAAATAATATTTGGTAGACTGAGGAAAATTGTGAGGAATGAACAAGTGTAGAGAGGCTTTAAAACATGATAGTCTTTAAATGTATGTGAAGCAAAGGGCTTCTAACAGGGTTACAGGAGGCAGTTCAGGAAGACAGTTAATGTAGAGAAACTCAGTTTTCTCTGTATTGGTCATCTGCGAATGACTACAAATATTTGGTTTCTTAAACTGATCACATATCTCTTAACTGAAATTATTATGATGGAGAGGTCTAGGTAACCATTTTAAGCAGGGACAAGCAGTGAAAAGGAGAGGTAACTATTTCTGTTCAGGACCGCATGTAAACATGCAGGTGAATGGTTTTCTTATCACTAACACTGACAACTCTAGGAGCTATCGAGTCCCAGCAGAACTTCAGTACAATACACAAACTTAAATCAAGTTTTTCATGGTGGTTGGTTTTGATCACATTGACTTTACTTGTTAATTACTGTTACTGCACTAACAAATTAAAAGATGAGGCACTGCTGTGCTGGGATAGTAGAGCTGATATGTACTCCAGACATTTTAAAATTATTTTATAGCTATGTAAGCGTGGACCTGGTAGGAATGGAATGCATATGCTGAACTATAGCTCTATATGGCATTTATTTACTAGCAAATATGGATCCCATTGGTGTGAAATCTATGCTTATCTTTTACAAAAAGGTCTTTGGATCACTTGTTAATATTTTTATATCCTAAAACTGTATCAGACAGGGAGTACCTGTGTTGAATATTATAACAAAATAGGACTTAAATCTTTTTCTTGAAGTAACCGTTTGCTCATTTTTCTAATATAACTTCTGTGGTTGCCGTAGCATTAGTATTTAAAATAACTTGATGTTGCTAAAATGTGCTCTAGTAAAAATCATCAGGTGGGCAATTAAGTGTTTGCATTATGAAGGCAATAGGTTCTACAACTAATTATAGTTGTTTAACTTTATGGTGTTTTGATCTAATCTGTTAAGTCTCCCTCTCTAATGCTAGCTGAAGTAAATACTATTGGAGTTTCAATATGGTAAACAAATCACTCAGCTAAAGGTTTTTTTGTTTACATTGGCACAGAGTGAAGATAGTTTAAGTCCCAAGAGACAACGCCTTTCTCACTCAGTCTTTGACTATACAGTGGTATCACCAACTGCATCACCGCCAACGCGACCATGGGAGATGGCGTCAAATAGGCAGCCTCCTTTGGCTCGGTCCAACCAACATCACTTCCTTGGGGAACGCTGCAGCACACCTGCACGAAGTAGGAGGAGGTAAGTAAGCTATTTAGGTTAGGGGCCAGTTTATTATGCTCTTTATTGTCAACTCAGGGGAAGCCTATTTCAGGTAACAATGAATAGTATTTATTATATGACAAATATTCTAATGCTTCTTTTGGCTTTTTTTTTTTTTTTTTTTACTAAATTATAATAAGTGCAGCAAAAGACTGTATGGAAAGTAATTTCAGTTCTTGCATCTTCCAATAATTTGTAAGAGTAGAAAGAAATTGGAGAAGAGAATGCTTGTTAACACTTCCCTGGTGAGATTATTACAATGGCTGGTTGTTCTCATCATGAACAAATTTCCTCTTGTGTCCAACCGGAATTTCCCCAGAAATAACTTGTATCCATTACCCCTTGTCTTTTCCATGTGACTATTTGTAAAACAAGTCTCCATCTTCTTTGTAGCCACCCTTTAAATACTGGAACATGGTGATGAGGTCTCCCCTAAGCCTTCTTTTCTCAAGGCTGAACAGGCCCAGTTCTCTCAGCCTTTCCCAGTCCTGTCATCATATTTGTGGCCCTTCTCTGGACCCTCTCCAGCCTGTCCATATCTTTTTTGCATAGTGGGGACCACAAGTGAACACAGTATTCCCGGTGTGGCCTGACGAGTGCTGAATAGAGTGGGATAATGACTTCTTTGTCTCTGCTGGTGATGCCCTTGCTAATGCAGCTCAGCATTCTGTTGGCCACCTTTGCTGCAGCAAAAACCAGGAGGAGTGGTTGATACAGCAAAAGGCTATACTGCCATTCAGCGAGACCTGGACAGGCTGGAAGACTGGGCAGAAAGGAACCTAATTAAATTCAACAAGGGCAAGTGTAGTGATCCTCCCCCTCTGCTCTGCCCTGATGAGGCCCCATCTGGAGTACTGTGTCCAGTTCTGGGCTCTCCAGTTTAAGAAGGGCAAGGAATTACTGGAGGGAGTCTGGTAGAGAGATACAAAGATGATGAGGGGTCTGGAGTATCTTTCTTATGAAGAAAGACTGAGAGAGCTCGATGTTAAGAGGATGGGACCAGACTCCCTTCAGTGGTGCCCAGCGATAGGATGAGGAATAACGGGCACAGACTGAAGCACAGGAGGTTTCATCTGAATATGAGGAGAAACTTCTTCACCTTGAGGGTGCCAGAGCCTGGCCCAGGCTGCCCAGGGAGGTTGTGGAGTCTCTTTCTCTGGAGACATTCAAATCCCACCTGGACACCTTCCTGTGTGATCTGCTCTGGTGAACCTGCTTTAGTAGGTGGGTTGAACTAGATGATCTCCAGAGGTCCCTTCCAACCCCAACCAGGCTGGGATTCTGTGAAATGAGGGCTTTTATGGGGAAAGTTGACTCTATCCACGCCTGACCCAATAAAATGACACACCCATGCAGTGACTCACTGACTGAGGCTGACAGAGGTAACATTTCCCTCTACTCAGCAGTGGTGAGGTGTCATGGGGGTGTAATTTAGGGTTCTGCTTACTGCAGAACAATGTTTAGGTTTCTCAAAGAGAAGCGCGAGGTAAAAGAGTTTGGTGGCCGGTGCACTCTATTATTTACTGCATGGGGGAAATATACCAAGCCAAATGCTGCTGACCTTCTCTCCAGGTGCCTGTACCCATTCACAAAGCAAACTGTCAGGCGCCTTCCCTCCCTGATAACCGTTCGCTCGGGGGTCTGTGTCTTGGAGCTCCGGAGACAAACTTTCAGGCGAGGCCTGTATCTGTCGTGGTGCAAACTGTCAGGATTCCTTTTTCCCTGATAACTGTTCATTCCGGAGTCTGTATTTAGAGCTCTGAAGGCAAACTTTCAGGGGAGACCTGTACCCATTCACAAAAGCAAACTTTCAGGCATTTCCTCCCAGATAACTGTTTTGTCTGGAGTCTGTATTTTAGAACTCCAGAGGCAAACTTTCAGGAGAGGCCTGATAACCGTATGCAGAGCAGACTTTCAGGAAACAAAATTCTCAGGAAAAAAAATTAATGCAGTAGAATAGCAGGAGGGCTGGCTCAAGCTGGGTACATGTGCAGAGATCCAACCGAGCATACAAAACCATGATTCAGTCCAATAGCAATATCTCACTCTGGGGTCTTCTTGCTTCTCATTGGATCTTTTTCTCTGATTCCACGTGGGCCTCTGTTTTGTTCAGCTGTAGACATTGTTTATGGTCCATAGCCTTGCAGATACTGTTTTGTCTGGATAAATCCTTTCTTCTCAGCAAAGTGCAAAATAGGCCCCGCTTTGCAGATGTCTGTAATGCCTCCATGTTAGCCTTAGATTGTTATTTTTCCC
This sequence comes from Columba livia, assembly GCF_036013475.1. NCBI lineage: Eukaryota > Metazoa > Chordata > Aves > Columbiformes > Columbidae > Columba > Columba livia. Next base: position 13,916,439 of record NC_088641.1, on the reverse strand, counting down.
AGCCAGTTCCATTTTTCCTAGCAAAGTGCAAACTAGACCTTATCTTGCAAGTGTTCAGTGTGGTTGGTATTTGCTTTTGGTAAATATGAGCAGAACTTTACAGCCTAAAATTTTAGCAAATCTAGTCTACCAAGTACCATGAAGCAAAAAGTATATTAAAAATCATACAACCTTATATCTCTAAATAATCCATTACATTTGGTGTGCATCTACTTAAGCTAAATGATCAACATCGAACTTGAATTGGGCTCATCCAGTGACCTGTGAGTAGTAAAGCCATTGCCATACAGCTCACTTATGTAGCAGGGAGAGCTCACAGTGGGCTCATCCAGGCTGTCGTGTTTATAGAATGAAGTGGTTGACTCGTAGTCAAATCGCATACAGTAGGAAAAGTCTGCACGAGACTCTCTGTTCCCACAAGCCACCGGCATTCAGTGTGCTCTTTTGCTTCCCTGTGGGTCTCCTGGAAGGAGTTCTTGGCCTGGCTGCGGCTCAGGCCTTTACCTCCGCTGGAGCCTGGACCAAACTGCTGCTGGTTTGCCGGGGGGGGGGGTCGAGTGCATCCGCCACAGGGGCCCCCAGAGCCCTGGGTTAGAGGACCATGGCTGCATGAACAATAACCTCCCAATCAATCCAAACATCTGAACAACAACACAGTCATTGGTCCCAGCCAGCACGGGTTCATGAGGGGAAAGTCTTGCCTGACCAACTTAATTCTGTTCTACGACAAGGTTACCCACCTAGTCGACCAAGGGAAGCCTGTCAACACGATCTTTTTGGATTTCAGTAAAGCCTTTGATACTGTCTCTCACAGTATCCTCCTGGACAAGATGTCCAGCACACAGCTGGGTAAACACACAGTGCAGTGGGTGAGCAGTTGGCTGATGGGCCGGGCTCAAAGGGTTCTAGCAAATGGGGTAAAGTCGGGCTGGCGACCAGTCACTAGCGGGTTGCATGGGGATCCATCTTAGGGCCAGCACTCTTCAGTGTCTTCAGAAATGACTTGGACACAGGACTTGAGGGACTGATTAGCAAGTTTGTTGATGACGCAAAATTGGGGGCAGCTGTTGACACTCTGGAGGGCAGAGAGGCCCTGCGGAGGGATCTGGACAAACTGGAGAACTGGGCAATCACCAACCGCATGAAGTTCAACAAGGGCAAGTGCCGGATTTTGCACCTGGGACACAGCAGCCCTGGCTGTACATACAGACTGGGGACGAGATGCTGGAAAGCAGCTTCGTGGAGAGGGATCTGGGGGTTCTGGTTGAGGGCAAGTTGAACGTGAGCCAACAGCGTCCCTGGCAGCCAAGAGGGCAGCTGTGTCCTGGGTGCATTCAGCACAGCATCGCCAGCCAGTCGGGGGAGGTGATTCTCTTGCTCTGCTCTGCACTGGTGCGGCCTCACCTGGAGCACTGGGTACACTTCCGGAAGCCACAGTGCAAAAAGGATACAAAGCTACTGGAGAGTGTCCAGAAGAGGGCTACAAATTCGGTGAAGGATTTGCAGGGGAAGCTGTGTGAGAAGTGGCTAAAGTCACTTGGTTTGTTCAGTCCGGAGGAGACTGAGGGGAGACCTTATCACAGTCTACAGCTTCCTCACAAGGGGAGGAGGAAGGGTAGGCTCTGATCTCTTCTCTCTGGCGATCAATGACAGAACCTGAGGGAAGGGCAGGAAGATGTGCCAGGGGAGGTTTAGGTTGGACATTAGGAAAAGGTTCTTCACTCAGAGGGTGCTGGACACTGGAACAGGCTCCCCAGGGAGATGTCACGGCCCCAAGCCTGACAGTGTTCAAGAAGGGACTGGAAAACACCCTCAGACACATGGTGTGAACTGTGGGGTTGTCATATGCAGAGACATGATTTGGACTCTGATCCTTGTGGGTCTCTTCCAACTCAGGAGATTCTATGATGTTTTAAAAATGCTTTTTCTTGTTTCCTCTCTTCTGTTAAGCTATGCTCAAGTGATACCCTAAATCGGCTAAGTGAAGAAACTTCTAACACCAAAATTTGCGGTTTTGAAAGCAAGCATCACCTTTACTGGTGCGCCACCAACCCCAGGGGGATCCATCTTCCTAGTGGGGGGAGCAGAAGAAGCTCCAGGCACAGGTTATATCCATCTAGATCATACATATTCATTACATTTCCAGGAAATTCTTAGCATATGTAAATGTCCCCTGTGCATGTACAGTTCAGTAAGTGGGTGGTCTTTCAAGGGTCCTGGGATGAAGTAAGAAGTCTTTCTCAGGTTGTCCTCTGCTTGACCCCAGGTTCTGGGCAGGTGCAGTCCCTTTGTTATTCAGCTCATAACCGCAGAGGTGGTAGTAACTGGTCTCAAGCCGGTCTCTGCACTGGTCTCACCACCTTATCTTCTAGGAGCAAGTGCATTGTGTCCTAACCTTCTCCTGCTTATCTTAACAAATACCATTCTTGTTACTTAATGCCTAACAAGTGCCTAACACCTAACATCTGTAAACCTGTCACTGTTTGATTGCAGGGTGACAATAAACCGTGCCAGATGCTTTCTGTTAAGCCCCTCTCCCTCCCAGCCTCCCCCCTTCCCACTAGGGAAAGGCGATAGGAGGAAAAGAGAGACAGACTTGCAAGTTGGAAAAAAAGTTTAAAAATGTTTTACTAATCCTACTAATAAAATAGAGAAAATAATAAAAAATATACAAACCCAATCTTGAATTCCCCGGCAAAGCTCAGAACTGCTCCAATAACTGCAGGGCAGGCACCCAGAAATCCTGGGTTGGACTCTGCAGCAAACTGAAACTGGATTCAAGGATGCAGGGTCTGTCACTAGGGCTCAGATTTGCAGGGACAGCAGGCAGGGTCCTTCCCAGATGCCGGCCATAGTCAGAGAAGAAAGAGACCCTCGTGATCTCCCGTTTTTGTATGGTGTTATGATGTGGATGGGATGGAATACTTAGTTGGTCAGCTTTAGTCACCTGTTCAGTTCGCTCCTCCTTGCCCCTCTCACTTACGGGACGTGCATCCTTATCAGCGACCTTGCATTCCATTGCTATGTCTACCAAAACATGTATCCTACTTTAGAGAAGTGAAGTTACTAAGAAGACTTTAGCTGAAAGGAAAATTCACTACAAGAGAAACCAGTCTTGTTTTTAACAAAACCACGACAGAACCTTATTAATTTAGCAAGTACTTAAAATCTATGACCCTTATTTTTATTAACTGATTTTATTACTAATTGCAGATTTTAGGTTTCAAAGCACTCATGCTGAAATAAGCATTTATGCTAGGGCTTTCAGAAATTTTCTCAGTGAAAGATTGTATGACAAGCTAAGATACCCAGCCTAGCAAAACTTTCCAGTGTAAAAATATCCTTACTATTGAGTTCTTTGTGCTTCTAGTTATCAGTGCCACAAACTTTTCTTTTTCTTTTCATCTTTTTCTTTATGTATTTTAGTCCTCCTGTTCGCCGTCAGAGAGCAAGAAGGGATCGCCTGTCCCAATACAATTCTGTTAGCCAAGATGAAAACTATCGCCATCTCTCCTATGGACAGCAGCAAGCAATAGAAGAGCCCCAAGCCTTTAACCCTCCAAGTATATCCCATCATATGTTGCACCCAGCTGCTCACCCGCCACAGCAGAACACAGTGATAGTTGACATTCATGATCAGGTAAGAATGTGTTGAGAACATGGATGCAAATGTCTTAATCTCTGTATTCCTCTCCAAAGAGAGCAAGCAAATGAGTGAACTCTCCTTGACCAATCAGTTGGCAGTGGAGGTCACATAACACTAACTCCTTTTAGTCATCTTGTAGAGTGTTTTTTTCTTTTTTTTTTTTTTTCTTCTGAGTAGTATCAGTGTATAGAGAACTGCAGCATTCAGTGAAAACATTGATACATTTGTTACTTAAGAAAAAAAAATCTAGACTGATAGAGCGAAAGTCAACATTCTGTCAGTGTGTATTGGCACAGTTCTGAAGATCTCTGCATCCCACCTTTGAAATGTGACTCTTCTGCTTCTGAAGTTAACTTAGTTTAACATATGCTATGGTAATAATGTATCTTTCCTTAGGTTTAAGTGCTTTACATAGTTTAAATACATTCTTTAAAAACAGAATTCACAAGCATGTAATTGCCTACATAACAGCAAAACTCATAACAGTTTGACTTGATGATCTTAAAAGTCTTTTCCAACCTAAACAATTATATGATTCTCTGAACTCATGGTAATATCACCTCATCACTAAATTACTCATTCTAGCCTCAACCAGCTCCTTAAATGGCATGAGGAAATGACATTTGCAGTTAGTCCAGAAAAATAAGTTAGATCTTCCCTGAGGCAGGAAGTGGAGTAGGATTCTGTAATAGAGGCTCTTTAAAGGAGATTGTCCTATTGATATAGCCTTTTCTTATTTGAATCAGTACACTGCAGCCCAAGTGTGTTTGTTGGTATGTGGTTGCATCCATTAACTAGGGACAGAGCTGGTCATTCTAGTGTGGTGTACAGGGGGGTTTCCTGAACCGGAGTAACCTCAGAGGAAGCTGAGAGACCTGCCAAGAGCCTGCAGGCAGAGCCAGCAGAAACGGCAGGAGATTTAAATGCAGTGTAACTGAAACTAGCACTGAGTCACCGAGGCTAGCAGCTCCGGTGCCAGCACAATCCGCAGCATAGCACTCAAGCATGATGTACAGGGAGGTTTCCTGAACCAGGGAAAACTCAGGGGGAACCAAGAGACCCAACAGGAACCTGCAGCTTGCATGACAACTGCTGACAAGACCTGGGAGGGACCAGGAGCAATGGCAAACAAACCCACTCCCCCCCATATAAAAGAAGCCCCTAAGGAGTGTTTCCAATTAGGGTAGACAAACAGGGCATGGCGTGTCAGAAAGGGCATGGCATGGCAGTTTGTGCAGCACTTCACATAGAAGGGTATGCAGGAAGGATGCTGTAGCTCTGACAGCTTAGACATGGAGCAATTGTATCTACCCAGCAGAAGGCCATGGCCTCTTTAAACTCTGCACTTGCTACTACTGACGCAGCTTCCCAGACAGAGCTCTGATGGGAACAGGCTGCTATCCAGCTGTCAGGCTGCAGGGGGTGCCCTACTCTTAGGCCAGTACCACACAGCAGTAGTAAGCCTGTGGAAGGTGTGCCCAGGTAGAGGAACTTCTCCACTTAGTGGCAGAGCTCTGGGAGAAGGTGAGTAGGTTGAGGAGTATCAGGGAGTCTGAGAAGGAGACTGACTACTGGAGTCACATCCTACCTTCCCTGGGACAGGCCTGTCAGGCAGACAGGACACGTGGTATGGAGGATTCTCTATCCTCTCTCCACCTGGATGAACACTGTGACTAAAGGGATAGGGGGCAATGGTGATAAGTTCTTGACCAGCGCAGCAGGTGGGTCTCCTCTGTGACTACCCCACTTTCTCAGGTGCCTGTGCATAACAGGTATGAGGTTCTGAAAATGGAACCAAACAACAACAAGGATGATCGTTCATCTAGCTCGGAGGTGTTGCCAATGTTAAGTCACCCTATGCTCTATGTCAAAACTGCTTCCATAAAGAAAAAAAAGATTTGTTATTGTCATAGGAGACTCCCTTCTGAAGGGAACAGAAGGCCCAATATGCAGACCAGACCCACTTCATAGGGAAGTCTGCTGCCTACCTGGGGCCAGGGTCAAGAATGTGAAGAGAAAAATTCCTGCCCTGCTATCGCCCTCAGATTACTATCCATTACTGATTTTTCAGGTAGGCAGTTATGAAGTTGTAAAAGGAAGACCGAAGGCAATCAAGAGGGACTTCATGGCTTTGGGATGACTGGTTAAGGGATCAGGAGCACAAGTAAGGAGAGGAGGTGGGGTAGCCCTGTATGTTAGGGAGTGGTTTGACTGTCTGGAGCTTGATTAAGGTGACAACAGGGTTGAATGTTCCTCTGGTTCCTCTCTGCTGTGCTGTATTTCCAGCAGGCATCTGGTAGGTTGAAGTCCCCCATAAGAACAAGGGCTAGCAATCAGGAGACTTCTCCCTGCTGCCTGCAAAATATTTCATCTGCCTCTTCATCCTTGTTAGGTGGTCCGTAATATAGCCCCACTAGGACGTCCACGTTGTTGCCCTTCCCCTTGATTCTCACCCATAGACACTCAACCCCATCATCACCCTCATCAAGTTCCAGACAAACAAAACCCCTCCCTAACATACAGGGCTACCCCACCTCGTCTCCTTCCTCCCCTATCCCTTCTGAAGAGTTTATAGCTATCCATTGCAGCACTCCAGTTATGAGAGTCATTGTACCATGTTTCTGTGATGGCTACTGTATCATAGTTTTACTGCCTCACAATGGCTTCCAGCTCCTCCTGTTTGTTGCCCATGCTGTGTGCATTTGTATAGATGCACTTCAGCTGGGCCATTGATTCTGCCACTTTTTTTCTGGTGAGAAGGCCTAATTCCTTTGTGGCCATCATCAAATGCTTCCACCATTTCTAACACATCAATAACCTTCGTATTTCTCTTACTGTACGGCTCTCCATCCCCTACCTCCACTGGGATGGCAGACCTAAGGGCCTCATTAAGACTACCCTCAGTTGCTGGCATGTTGCTCTTGGGTATGCCTGTGCCACACCTGGTTTCCTCCCTTCCCCCTTCAAATCTAGTTTAAAGCCCTCTAAATGAGCCCTGCTAACACCTGTCCCAGGATTCTTTTCCCCTTTGAGACAGGTGTGTTGTATTTGTCCCTAGCAGGCCAGGTGCTACGCGAGACAATCCATGATCAAACACCCAAAATTTTGCTGGTGACACCAGTCCTGCAGCCAGGTATTGATCTGGTGGGTCTTCCTGCATCTTTCCTCGTCGTACCCTGCAACTGTGGGGACAGAGGAGAATGCTAATTGTGGTCCTGATCCCTTGACCATGCGTCCCAAGGCCCTGAAGTCTTTCTTGATTGTCTTTAGTTTTCCCTTTTCAGTTTCATCACTGCCTACCTGAAAAATTATTAGGGGATAGTAGTCAGAGGACCTAACCAGAGCAGAAAGTTTTCTTTTTACGTTTTTAACCCTGGCCCCAGGGAGGCAGCAGGCTTCCCTAAGAAGTGGGTCTGGTCTGCATATAGGGCCTTCTGTTCCCTTTACAAGGGAGTCTCCTACAACCACAACCTGCCTTTTTTTCTTTACAGCAGCTGTTTTGATGGAGGGCGCAGGGTGACTTGTCCTCTGTAGCACCCCCAACTTAGTGGAACTGCCTTCCTCAATGTGGTTGTTTGGTTCCATTTGCAAGGCCTCATACCTGTTTTGCAAGGGAATCTGGGAAGATAGGGTGGTCACAGTAGGGACCCTCCTCCTTGTGCACCGGGCAGGAACTTGCTGCCATTTCCCCTTATTCCTCAAGTTGCTGCATTCCACATCCAGACCCTCATGCCTGTTGGACAGAGGCACCTGGGAAGGTGGGGTGGGTAAGAGGGTGTTTCTCCTGCCACTCCGAGTGTGGCTGCATGTTCCCCTGGCAGCTCTGTCTGGGTTGCCACCTCCTTCCTGTTGAGTGCAGAGTACTTACCTTTGCCCTGAGTGGATACCATAGTCGGATCCTTCTGCGAGGGTGACAACAATCAAGTGAGGTTAATCACTTGAGCTTGCTGAGCTTCCTTGCCCTGCCCGCTTGCCATGCCTGCTTGCACAAACTGCTGTGCTAACTGCTTCACCCCTGTTTGCTGGCCCTTTTTGCTGTGCTCCTGGTCACCTGTGCTCCCTAGGAGGGCATTTAAATTTCCTGCAGTTGCTCCTGGCAATACCCGTTCCACTTCAGCCCCTCTCGCAAGATCAGCCACTTTCACAGCGATTCTTTCGGCAGGACCATGTCTCTGCGATCTCTTCCTCCTCTCCTCAATCCATGCCCAGCCTCAGCTCTTACTGTAGCCACCTCTATGCACATCAGTTTACCACGTTTAAATCTCCCGTGGTTGCTCTGTAGCCAGATTTTTAGTTTCAGCTACTGTTGTCAGTCATGTTAAAGACACATCCCTGGAGTGTTGCCTTATGTAGGCATTCAGAGATTGTTTTTTTTTTTCCAGGAAAGAAAGTCTATCTGAAGTTCTTTTTCTTCAAAGATATGTCTCTGGATTAATGTTTAATCATGCAGCAAGGACGAGTTGAAGAGATTCTTTAGCTACTTATAGGGTTCCCCTCCCTTCCTTTTTCTGACTGGCTTTTACGTAGGAGTTACTGCTGCCTATTTTCCCTAAGAACTAACCTTAGTGTGTGGGAAGGGCAGCTTTGCTGAATTTTAGATGTTTTTGAGTGCCTCTAACAGTGCTTTGGAGGACTTAACATCTTGAGAGCTCCTTTCTGGCCTTGTCCTAAAAGCACTGTCTGAAGAGTGATGCTACAATTAGAAGATCTTTTTTTTCATAAAGGACAGGGATTACATTTATTTCCCTTCTTTAACACCTTCAGAGTAAAAAATACTTTTTTTTTATGTTAGGTGAAAGCTTGTTTTCTATGCCATGCCATAACTGTTCAAAGCCCTTGTAACAGCTTACTTCATACACTTGTGTTTTTGCTGCAGATCCATCAGGGCACAGTCCCCGTCTCATACACGGTGACAACGGTAGCGCCACATGGAATTCCACTTTGTACAGCCCAGCACATACCACCCTGCAGCACACAGCAGGTCCCAGGTTGTTCTGTGGTATTCAGTGGACAGCACCTTCCGATCTGTAGTGTGCCTCATCCAGTAAGTATGGTTCCCTAGTTATATTGACTCTAGACTTAGACTTAGGAGGTGGAAAGCCTGGAGTTTCACTTCCCAGACAACTTTCCCTGATATAAAAGAAAAACTATTATTTTCTGGGGTAAATTCTAGTATTCTAATATGATATATATGTTCTGATTTAACCCCAGCTAGCAACTAAGCCACTTGATCATTCCCCCCACCTCCTGAGTGGGATAAGGGAAAGAACTGAAAAGAAAGGGGGAAACTCATGGATTGAGATAAAAACAGTTTAATAAGATGTCAATAATAATAATAATAATAATAAACTAAAAAGTATATATAATAAAATAAAAGATACTCAATGCAATCACTCCAGTCATGCTGAACAGCCAGTCCCACAGAGGAAGAGCACCCTGGTCCTGAAATGCCAATCCCACCAAGAGAGCAAAAGAAGGCAAATGGCAGAAAGGCCCAAAGGCCAATTGCAAAATGGCTGAATGGCAAAAGCCCAAACTAACACTGAACTCTCAATGGAACAGGACTCCTGAATGGAACTAACTGAACTAACAAGCCAGAGAACCTGAACTAATAGAACTCACAAGCTGAAAAATCTGGCTCCAATTATATACTGAGCATGACACTAATGGTAGGCAATATTTCATTGATCAACTTGGATGTCAATCTAGGTGCTGTCCTGTCTGTGCCCCTCTCCTACCAACTTGCCCCTGCAGCTGGATAGCAGAAGAAGTCCTTGGTTTCCCTGACAACAGACAAGATATCAGTGAGTTCTTACATTCTCTTCATACTTACTCAAAAACACAGCTAGCTACTGAAAGAAAAACATTAACGCTATCCCAGGGAAGAAGCATCTTTATCTCATTATTCTCATAGTAAATCTAAACAAAAGACGATGCTAGTTACAAAGGAGAAAAAGTTCTTACTGCATGAAGAAAAGTAATTTGATTTCAGTCAAACCAGCACAATATAATAGTGCAGGCTTTTGAGCTACTAAACGTATTGTGCTTCCCTGCCCCCTTCATAGAATTGTACCATATTTTCATGTATTTTTGACTCAAAATGGATGCTGGTTTATGATCTGGTCTCTTACCCTATCCATTAGCAGCTATACTACATACATTTACATGTTTGCAGGAAAAGACTTTCAAAGTTCATCAAGCACTATTAGGAATCTTACCTAGAACGTTTATCTGGACATGGTCTTATAAAATGGTACAGCTACACCTAGCATCTCTTTATGAAAGACAGGCAAGGAAGCAGAGGGGATTGCCCCTTAAATGAAGGAGTAGCTCAAGCATATAGAGCTCTCATTCCAGACATCATCTCCAAGCATGTGGAGGAAAATAAGGCTATCAGAAGTAGTCAACATGGATTGACCAAGGGGAAATCATGCTTGACCAACCTGATAGCCTTCTATGATGATGTGACTGGCTGGGAAGATAAGGGGAGAGCAGTAGAGGTTGTCTGCCTTGACTTCAGCAAGGCTTTTGACATTTCTCCCACAACATCCTCATAGGTAAGCTCAGGAAGCGTGGGTTGGATGAGTGGTTGGTGAGATAGATCATGAACTGGATGGATGGCAGAGCTCAGAGGGTTGCGATCAGCAGTGCGGAGTATAGTTGGAGGCCTGTATCTAGTGGTCAGTGGGTCAGTGTTAGGTCCAGTCTTGTTTAACCTGTTCATCAATGACCTGGATGAAGAGACAGAGTGTACTCTCAGCAAGTTTGCCGATTATACCAAACTGGGAGGAGTGGTTGATACAGCAGAAGGCTGTGCTGCCATTCATAGAGATCTGGACAGGCTGGAGGGCTGGACAGAGAAGAACCTGATGAAATTCAACAAAGGTAAGTGTAGGGTCCTGCACCTGGGGAGGAATAACCCTGTACACCAGTACAGGTTAGGGGTGGACCTGCTGGAAAGCAGCAGTACAGAGAAGAACCTGGGAGTCCCCGGTGGACCACAGATTGACCATGAGCCAGCAATGTGCCCTTGTGGCCAAGAAGGCCAACGGTATCCTGGGGTGCATTAGGAAGAGTATGGCCAGCAGGCTGAGGGAGGTGATCGTCCCCCTCTACTCTGTCTTGTGGAGGCCCCATCTGGAGTACTGTGTCCAGTTCTGGGCTCCTCAGTACAACAAAGACAAGGAAATACTTGTGAGAGTCCAGCAAAGGGCTACAAAAATGCTTAGGGGTCTGGACCAGCTTTCTTATGAGGAAAGGCTGAGAGAGCTGGGGCTGTTCAGCCTGGAGATGGCTGAGAGGGGATCTTATTTATGCTTATAAATATGTCAAGGGTGGGTGTCAAGAAGATGGGACCAGACTCCTTTCAGTGGTGCCCAACGACAGGATGAGGGGCAACAGGCACAGACTGAAGCACAGGAGGTTCCATCTGAATATGAGGAAAAACTTCTTTACCTTGAGGGTGCCAGAGCCTGGCCCAGGCTGCCCAGAGAGATTGTGGAGTCTCCTTCTCTGGAGACATTCAAGCCCACCTGTACACGATTCTGTGCAACCTGCTCTGATGAACCTGCTTTAGCAGGTGGGTTGGACTGGATGATCTCCAGAGGTCCCTTCCAACCCCAACCATACTGTGATTCTTTGATTCTTCTATGGAATGTATGGCAGAATATTTGAGAGCTTGTGGGTCAGGAACAGAGAAGATACTAGTAAGGTGTCATATCATGATATGAGCTTGTTACAGACCACCTGATCAGTGTGAAGAAGGAGACAAGACCTTCTTTAAGCAACCTGAGAAAGTCTCCAGATTACAGACCCCGGTTATTATGGAGGACTTGAAACTCCCTGACATCTGGAAGGGCAACAATGGGACAGCAACAGTCCAGGAGGCTTCTGGAGGATGTTGCAGGGGGTGAATGATGACAAAAACTTATAATAAGCTGTTGGATGGGCCAACTAGGACGATGCACAGCTGGATCTGCTGTTCATGAACAAGGAAGAACTAATTGAGGATGTGGTAATCAGTGGCAGCATTGAGTTGAGTGGAGCACAGGATCCTGAGGGGAGCAAGGAAGGCCAGCAGCAGAGTACAGACCTTGCATTTCAGACCATTATGCACACAGCTTTTACTTTCCCTATTAAACTCTATTTATCTCAACCCATGAGTTTTCACACTTTTACTCTTTCCCATACCACTGGGGGGAGGGGAGCAACCAAACAAGCAGCTGTTTGATGTTTAGTTGCCTACTGGGGTTAAACCACAACAGTCCTTTTTGGTGCGCAACATGGGGCTCAAAGAGTTTGAGATAACAACAGATTTGACCAGAGTGTGTTGGAGGGAACTTATAATATATGTTTAACAATTGCTGGTTGTGATGATGACTTATCTGTCCTTGACATTGGCTTATCTGAGCCATGCCATGCTCTCTTTTTTTGCTGCATGTCAAATTTGAGAGCTTGTTAAAGGTTGGGTTTGACTTTTGCAATTTGCTGTGCTCTGCAGCACATAGTGGTGTTTTGCCTGGGAGAATTATGATAAAAGCACTGGCCTTGAGCCTCATCTGGTGTTTGGGCCCTGCACTGATGCCTTCCCTGTACTTCAGGAACCATCTCATGGAGACAATTAACAATTATACTTTTTACCTTTTCTCCTCTGAAAGGCATTCAGTGGAAGAAACACAGAATGGCATCTTCCCCTTCTTCTATGAGGTAGATGTTTGCCCCCTTGTTACACTGTCTTCAGTATCTTGAACATCCTTGGGTAACCAAAACACCCCTATTGGTACTTCTGAAGAATATTTTTGGTTTTTTCTAAGGTAAATCAACTATTTAGGCATATCATCCAGGGATATGCCCTGAGGCAGTGTGGTTATGGGTGGCAAGACATGTGGGAGAATATGGGTAGGTACTTAGAATGCTTGTCACCAATGGTCTGGAACTTCATTCCTGAACAAGTGCGGGATCCTGATGAAGTGATAGAATGTTTGGAAAAAGGGATGCCCTGTCCCTGACTATGCCAAAGATACACAACTTCTCACACTGTGATGGGGCCTGGCCTATGCCTACTGAGAACTATTCAGCACCCTCAAGGAGAAGAGAGGGTCTCTGGATCTGAAGACGTATAGACACTGTGGATGAACCAGAGACACAATCCTCAACTATATCAGTTGCTCCAGGATAGTAAAGAAGAAACAAAGGAAGCGGAGGTCAGCTTCTTTAGTAAAGGAGAAAGAAGCTTCTCCTGAGCAGCAGCAGCCTGTTCTGCATCAGGGCAGCCACAAGAACAAGAGAGGGAAAAAAAATGAAAGCATAAATGAGTCAGAAACCACCCTATTCCTAACTGAGCTGCAAGATATGCTAAAAGATTTCAGCTGTCAACCAGGCAAGTAAATTATCAGCTGGTTGCTCTGATGATGGGATATTGGGGCAAATAGTCAGGAATTAGAGGGTAAGGAAGTCTGGCACCTGGGATCCCTTGCTAGGGATAAGGCCATTGGCAAAGAGACTGGAAAAGGGTCAGGAGTCCTCAGCCTCTGGGGGTGCCGCCTGTCGAGGGTAAAGGAGAGGTATCCTTTCAAGGAAGATCTTGTAAATTACCGAGGCAAGTGGACCAACATTGAGAGAGGTATCCAGTATCTGAGGGAATTAGCCAAGGTGGAGATAATCAAAAACCTCATAGACACCTGGGCCAAGGAGTACAGCATTGACTGTGTGTATCATATCCCTTCTCATGCATCAGCCTCTGGGAAAACTGAATGATACAATGGACTGTTATAAACTATAGTGAGAGCAATGGGTGCTGGGACATTCAAGCAATGGGATACAAATTCAGCAGAAGCTACTTGGTAAGTTAACACTGGAGGATCTGTCAGTCAGCTTGGACCTGCCCAATCAAAACCCCTATGTACTGTGGAAGGAGAAAAAATCCCTGTAGTACACATAAGGAACTGTCTGGGAAAGACAATCTGGGTTATTCCTTCCTCAGGAAAAGGCAAATCCATTTGTGGGATTGCTTTTGCTCAAGGACCTGGGTGGACTTAGAATCACAGAATCACTTTGGTTGGAAAAGACCCTCAGGATCATCGAGTCCAACTATAACCTAACTCTAGCACTGAACCATGTCCCTAAGAACCTAATCTATACATATTTTAAACACCTCCAAGGATGGAGACTCCACCACTGCCCTGGGCATCCTGTTCCAATGCCTGATAAACGTTTCTGTGAAGAATTTTTTCCTAATATCCAATCTGAACCTTTCCTGGTGCAAATTGAGGCCATTTCCTCTCATCCTATCACTTGCTACTTGGGAGAAGAGACCAACACCCTCCATGCTACAACCACCTTTCAGGTAGTTCTAGACATTGATAAGGTCTCCCCTCAACCTCCTGTTCTTCAGGCTAAACAGCCCCAGCTCCCTCAGCCACTCTGTGGGGTCCTGGTCCAATTTCAGACTCAGGAAGGTTCAAAAATGATTCCAAGAGTGAGATTAAGACACAAATGAGGTCAGATACTGCTAAACAATCTTATTTTTATGCCTAAAGACAGAGTAAATCTATTTCTTTTTCACACCTAAAGCTAGAGCAACAAAGAGAGGGATAAATTAGGAGGAAAGTTAAGCAAGCATGCAAGAAGATAAGCAAGAGATAGTCACTGCCAGGGATCCAAATGTCTCCTGTCAGGCAACTCTCAGGTTTCAGGCCTCGGTAATGCTTGGCAGTTTGAAGGTCTCGGGTCATACCGATATCAGAGTCCAGGTTCTGGTAGCGGAGTCCAGGTCCCAGTAGGTGCTGACAGCATTTGGGTCTCAGGTGTACCGGTCCCAGGTGACAGGTTTTGGTCCTGGTGGTGGATGGCCATACTTGCAAGTCATAAGCTTGTCATTTTATGGCAGTTGGTGGCAGGCGTTGCCCGAGCACACTGCAGGCCTGGTCACAGATGTTGGTGGCTGATATTGCTGGAGCTTCACTTGAGCTACATAACCTTCAAGCATTGTTTGAGTTTTAGCAATTCACAGTGATCATGCATTTTGCACTTTCACTGTATTTAGGCCTTTACAGCAGGCCCAATTAAGCAAGCAGCGTAAGCAAGCATTTTTCTGTAACAAGCAGGCTTTAAGCATATTATTTTAGCAAGCAAGCTTAGAGACAAATAATTCACAATATCTCAGCCTTCCACACTTATGCCGTGTGTTAAGGACCACCGTCTTTCACACACACTCAAACCATATGCTAAGAGCCATCGTCTCTCACACACTCCTCATTAGACTTGTGCTCCAGCCCCTCACCAGCTTTGTCACCTCCTCTGCACTCTCTCTAGTACCTCCATGTCCTTCTTATGATGAGGGGCCCAAAACTGAACACAGTGTTCAAGGTGGGGCCTCACCAGTGCTGAGTACAGTGGCACAATCACTTCCCTAGTCCTGCTGGCCACACTATTCCTGATACGAGTCAGGATGTTGGTGGCCTTTTTGGCCACCTGGGCACACTGCTGGCTCATGTTCAGCCGGCTGTCAATCAACACCCCCAGGTCCTTTTCCACCAGGCAACTTTCCAGCCACTCTTCCCCAAGCCTGTAGCATTGCCTGGGGTTGTTGTGACCCAAGTGCAGGACCCAGCACTTGGCCTTGTTAAACCTCATACAATTGGCCTCAGCCCATCAATCCAGCCTCTCCAGAGCCCTCTGTAGAGCCTTCCTACCCTCCCACCCAACTTGTCATCTGCAAACTTCCTGAGGGTGCACTCAATGCCCTCATGCAGATCATTGATAAAGATACTAAACAGAACTGGCCCCAACACTGAGCCCTGGGGACACCACTCGTGACCGGCCAACAACTGGATTTGGCTGCATTCATCACAACTCTTTGGGCCCAGGGATCCAGCCAGTTCTTTACCCAGTGAAGGGTATGCCCATCTAAGCCATAAGCTGCCAGCTTCTCCAGGAGAATGATGTGGGAAATGGTGTTAAAGGCTTTATTGAAGTCCAGGTACACAACATCCACAGCCTTTCCCTCATCCACTAAGCAGGTCACCTTGCTGTAGATGGAAATCAGGTTGGTCAGGCAGGACCTGCCTTTCATAAACCCATGCTGACTGGACCTGATTGCTTGGTTGTCTCGTATGTGCCATGTGATGGCGCTCAAGTTGATTTATTCTATGACCTTCCCCAACACCAAAGTCAGACTGACATTTCCTGGATCCACCTTCTCGACCTTCTTGGAGATGGGCATCACATTTGCCAACTTCCAGTCAGCTGGGACCTCTCTGGTCATCCAGGACTGCTGACAAATAATTGAATGTGACTTGGTGAGCACCTCTGCCAGCTCCCTCAGTAGCCTTGGGTGGATCCCATCTGGCCCATAGACTTGTGCATGTCTAAGTGGTGTAGCAGGTCACCAACCATTTCCCCTTGGATTATTGGGGCTTCATTCTGCTCCCCATCCCTGTCTTCTGGCTCAGGGGCTGGGTACCTGGAGCACAGCTGTTCTGACTATTAAAGACTGAGGCAAAGAAGGCATTTAGAACCTCAGCCTTTCCCTCATCTTCTGTCACTATGTTTTGCCCTGCATCCATCAGGGGATGGAGATTCTCCTTAGCCCTCCTTTTGTTGCTCATGTAGACATAGAAGCATTTTTTGTTCCCTTTTACAGCAGTAACCAGGCTTAGCTCAAGTTGGGCTTTTGCCTTTCTCATTTTTTCTCTGCATAACTTCATGGTATCCTTGCAGTCCTCCTGAGTGGCCTGCCCCTTCTTCCAAAGGTCATAAATTCTCCTTTTATTCCAGAGTTCCAGTTGAATCTACCCGTTCAGCCAAGCTGCTCTTCTACCATGCTGGCTCGTCTTTTGGCACACAAGGATGGCCTGCTCCCGCACCTCTAAGATTTCCTTCTTGAAGAATGTCCAGCCTTCCTGGACATCTTTGCCCCTCAGGATTGCCTCCCAAGGGACCTCCTAAACAGATCAAAGTCTGCCCTCTGCAAGTCCAAGGTAGCAGTTCTGCTGACCACCCTCCTCACTTTTCCAATAATAGAAAACTCAATCATTTCATGATTGCTATGCCCAAGGCAACCTTCAACCGTCACATTACTCACAAGTCCTTCTCTGTTCACAAACAACAGGTGCAGTAGGGCTCTTTCCTTAGTTGGCTCACTGACCAGCTGTGTCAGGAATTGTCTTCCATACACTCCAGGAACCCCTTCGACTGTTTCCTCTCTGCTGCGCTGTATTTCTAGCAGACATCTGGTAGGTTGAAGTTCCCCATAAGAACAAGGGCTAGCGAGCATGAGACTTCTTCCAGCAGCCTGCAGAATATTTTGTCTGTCTCTTCATCCTGGTCGGGTGGTTTGTAATAGACTCCCACCAGGATATCTGCCTTGTTGGCCTTCCCTTTTGATAAGCAGTCCTACAGTATTGTCACCCTCATCAAGTTTCAGACAATCAAAACTGTCCCTAATATACTGGGCTACCCCACCTCCTCTCCTTCCTTGCCTATCCTTTCTGAAGAGTTTATAGCTATCTGTTTTAGCTCTCCAGTTTTGAGAGTCATCCCACCATGTTTCCGTGATGGCAACTATATCATAGTTTTTCTGCTGCACAATGGCTTCCAGCTCCTTCTGCTTGTTGCCCATGCTGTGTGCATTCATATAGATGCGCTTCAGCTGGGCTACTGATCTTGCCACCTTTTTCCAGTGAGAAGCCCTAATTCCTTTGTGTCCTTTTTCAGGCTTTTCCAAGGTTTCTAACACACCTATAATCCTTGTGTCTCTTCTACCACATGGCACTCCATCTCCTACCTCCATTGAGACAGCAGACCAAAGGGCCTTGCTAGCACCCCATCCCTCAAATATTGGCATAGTGCCCTTGGGTTTGTCTCTGCTACCCCTGGTTTTATCCCCTTTCCCTTTCAAATCTAGTTTAAAGCTCTTTCAGTGAGCCCTGCTAACTCCTACCCAAGGATCCTTTTTCCCCTTTGAGACATGTGCATCCCATTTGTCACCAGCAGGCCTGGTGTCATATAAACCAACCCATGATCAAAAAAACAAAATTATGCTGGTGATGCCAGGATCAGAGCCAGTTATTGATCTGCTGGCTCTCCCTGTTTCTTCCCTCGTCGTTCCCTGCAACTAGAAGAAAAGAGAACACTACTTGTGCTCCTGATCCCTTGACCAGTCATCCCAAGACCCTGAAGTCCTTCTTGATTGCTCCTGGATTTCCCATTGCAACCTCATTGCTTCCTACCTGAAAAATCAATAACGGATAATAATCTGAAGGCCATAGAAGGGCAGGAAGTTTTCTCTTTATGTCTTTGACCCTGGCCCCAGGGAGGCAGCAGACTTCCCTAAGAAGTGAGTCTGACCTGCATATTGGGCCTTCTGTTCCCTTTAGAAGGGAGTCTCCTATGACCACAATCCACCTGTTTTTTTCTTTACAGCAGCTGTTTTAATGGAGGGTGGAGGGTGACTTATCCTCTGCAGCACTTCCAGTTTAGTTGAACCACCTTCCTCAATATTGTCGTTTGGTTCCACTTGCAGAACCTCATACCTGTTTTGCAAGGGAACCTGGGAAGGTGAGGTTGTCACAGCATTGACCCTTCTCCTTCTGTGCCGGTCAGGAACATGGTGCCATTGCCCCTTATCCCTCAAGTCACTACATTGCACCATGCAGAGAGAGAGTAGGGAGTCCTCTGTACTGTGTGCCCTGTCTACCTGCTGGGCCTGCCTCAGGGAAGATTGGATGCGACTCCACTGGTCTATCTCCCTCTCACGCTCCCTGATAATCCTCAGCCTACTCATGTCCTCCCGGAGCTGTGTCACTAAGCTGAGGGGTTCCTCTACTGTGTGGTAATGCAGAAGGATGGTGAAGGATGGTGAAGGATGTGTTCCTCAAGGAGATTTAATCTTGGGTGAAAATAACCCATGAATTGGGTTGCATGGTGTCATTGCTGTATGATGCCAGTGTTATATGATGCTGTATGTTGCCACTGCTGTGGCTGTCATATACCAAAGATATTATAACAGGAACCCCTTGTTGCTAGCCAAGCTAGGAGCAAGGGCAAGAGTTCATTGCAATGTTAAACGCTATAACTTGGTCCAAAGGCACCAGGGGTGGAGATTGTAATGGATATACCTTTAAATTGTTGTAAGCCATGAGTTGTATGTTGTAGGAAGTAGCAGGAACCACCCAGACCAATGGAGGACGTGCCTCACAAGAAGCAGTGCAAGTGCAGCAGTGAACCAACCTGAGCTGACTTTGGTGTCCAATAACTCCACACAACACACTACCTCTCCTGTCCTGAGTGAACACCATAACAGATTCAACCCAAAGTCATGGAATAAATGAACTGAATAGATATTTTATGGACATTTTAGAAGGGTAGTCCATAGACTAAGGGAATGATACCTGTGTAAATATCAAAGGATGGCCAGGAAGGGGGGTGGTGATTAATGAGAATGTATTGGATAGCGTGTGACCTGAGCATGACATAAATGGCATGGAATAAGGGGTGGAGAATGTAGTGGGTTTGGCTTGGGTAGAGTTAATTTACTTCATAGGAGCTGGCATGGGGCTATGTTTTGCATTTGTACTGAAAACAGCGCTAATAATATAGGGATGTTTTAGTTATTACCTAACAGTGCTTGCACAGTGTCAAGGCCTTTTCTGCTTCTCACACTGCCCTGCCAGCAAGTAGGCTGACTCCAACTGACCAAAGGGATATTCCATACCATATGACATCATGCTCAGCAATAAAAACTAGGTGGGGAGGGAGAAGTTTGCTGGGGCTGCCATTTCTCAGGGACTGGTTGGTCATCAGTTGGCTGGTGGTGAGCAGTTGGGGGTTTTTTGCATCACTTGTTTTTCTGGTTCTTGTTTTTCCTTGTTGTTTTGTTTGTTTTTTTTTTTTTTTCTCATTGTTTTTCTTATTAAACTGTCTTTATTGCAGCCCATGAATTTTCACACTTTTAGTCTTCCAGTTCTCTCCCCCATCCCACTGTGGGGGGAATGAGCAAGTAGCTGTGTGGTGCTTAGCTGCCTACCAGGGTTAAACCACAACACTCTGCATCTGTGTGTGTGCACCTCTTGCTCTCTCTGTCTCACTGTGCGTCTGTCTATGCGTCTCTGTGTGCACATGGTGGTCTCCTCTTCTGTCTGTGTGAATGCATCTGTATTTCTCCACATCTTTGTGTAGACATGTCTCTGTCTGTGTATCTCTCTGCATCTCTCTTTCTGTCCTTTTCTGTCTCTCTCCAAGTCTCTGTACACACACAACTCTCAGTGTGTGCATATCTTTCTTCCTCTGCATCTCTCTTTGCACATGTCCCTCTGTCTTTCCACCTGTGCATCTCTGTGTGCACATGCATCTCTTGGTCACTCTTCCTCGGCATTTGTGTGTGCGCACATTTTCCATGTCTATGTGTATGTGCATCTGTCTGTCTCCCTCTGCATCTGTGCGCACATGTGGTGGGTTGTCATCGGCTGGCCACCAAATGCCCACCAAGCCACTCTCATTCCCTCCTCCTCAGCAGGACAGGGGAATAAAACAAGATGAAAAACTTATCACAGAATCACACAGAATCGACTGGGTTGGAAAAGACCTCAGAGATCATCAAGTCCAACCCTTGGTCCATCTCTAGTCCGTTTACTAGATCCGTTTAAAAACCTCCAGGGACGGCGAGTCCACCACCTCCCTGGGCAGCCATTCCAATGCCTGACCACTCTCTCTGTAAAGAATTGCTTTCTAATCTCCAGCCTCAATTTCCCCTGGCAGAGTTGAAGCCCATGCCCCCTTGTCCTATTGCTGACTGCCTGGGAGAAGAGACCAATTCCCACCTGGCTAGAACTTCCCTTCAGGTAGTTCTAGAGAGTGCTGAGCTCACCTCTAAGCCTCCTCTTCTCTAGACTGAACAACCCCAGCTCCCTCAGCCTCTCCCCATAGGTCTTGTGTTCAAGTCCCTTCACCAGTCGTGTTGCTCTTCTCTGGACCCGCTTCAGCACTTCAATGTCTTTCCTGAACTGAGGGGCCCAGAACTGAACACAGTACTCCAGGTGTGGCCTCCCCAATGCAGAGTACAGGGGAAGGATCACTTCCCTTGTCCTGCTGATCACGCTAGTTTGGATACAGGACAGGATCCCATTGGCCTTCTTGTCCACCTGGGCACACTGTTGGCTCATGTTGAACTTCCTGTCAATTAGTACCCCCAGGTCCCTTTCTGTCTGACTGCTCTCCAGTCACTCTGTGCCCAGCCTGTAGCGCCGCAGGGGTTTGTTGTGACCAAAGTGCAGCACCTGGCACTTGGCCTTATTGAACTTCATCCCATTGGAACCAGCCCATTTTTCCAGTCTATCCAGATCCCTCTGCAGAGCCCTCCTGCCTTCCAGCAGGTCGACACTCCCTCCCAACTTGGTGTCATCAGCAAATTTGCTGATGATGGTCTCAATCCCCTCATCTAAATCATCAATAAAGATGTTAAACAGGACTGGACCCAACACTGACCCCTGGGGAACACCACTAGTGACTGGCCGCCAGCTGGATGCAGCCCCATTCACCAGCACTCTCTGGGCCCGGCCCTCCAGCCAGTTCTTAACCCAGCGTAGAGTACACTTGTCCAAGCCATGGGCTACCAGCTTTTGCAGGAGTATATTATGAGAGACAGTGTCAAAGGCCTTGCTGAAGTCCAGATAGACCACATCCACAGCTTTCCCCTCATCCACCAGGTGAGTCACCTGATCATAAAAGGAGATCAGGTTGGTCAGACAGGACCTGCCCCTCCTAAACCCATGCTGGCTGGGTCTGATCCCTTGTCCATCCTGAAGGAGCTGTGTGATTCCATTCAGGATGATCTGCTCCATAACCCTGCCAGGCACCAAGGTCAGGCTGACAGGCCTGTAGTTGCCAGGGTCAGCTCTGCATCCCTTTTTGTGGACTGGGGTAACATTGGCCAATTTCCAATCATATGGGACCTCCCCAGTGAGCCAGGACTGTTGGAAGATGATGGAGAGCGGCTTGGCAAGTTCTTCTGCTAGCTCCCTCATCACCCTAGGATGGATCCCATCTGGTCCCATAGACTTGTGAGGATCCAGATGGCTCAGTAAATCACCAGCTATTTCCTCCTGGAATACAAGGGGCCTATTTGGCTTTCTATCTCTGTCAACCACCTCCAGAGATGAGTTGTCCTGAGGGCCACCTGTCTTACTGGTAAAAACTGAGGCAAAGTAGGTATTAAGTACCTCAGCTTTCTCCTCATCTTTGTTAACTGTATTTCCCTCAAAGACCAACAGAGAATGGAGGTTTTCCTTGCCCCTCCTTTTGTTATTAACATATTTGAAGAAGGACTTTTTATTATCCCTGACAGAATTGGCCAAATTAACTTCAAATTGCACTTTTGTTTCCCTGATTTTTTTTTGGCATGATCCAGCTATTTCCATAAATTCTTCATAAGTAGCCAGCCCTTTTTTCCACAGTCAGTAAAGTCTCTTTTTATTTCTGATTTCATTCAGAATCTCCCTGTTTAGCCAAGCCGGTTGTCTTCCCCGCCGGCTAGCCTTTCGGCACACTGGTATAGCCTGTTCCTGTGCACTCAAAACCACCTGCTTGAAGCATGTCCAACCCTCCTGGGCCCCCTTGTTTTTAAGCGTTGTTTCCCAGGGTATGCTCTGAACTAGACTTCTGAATAGGCATAAATCTGCCCTGCGGAAGTCCAGCGTAGAGGTTTTGTTAATGGTTCTCCCTGCGTCTCTGAGTATTGAAAATTCTATTATTTCATGGTCGCTATGCCCCAGGTGGCCTCCAACCACTACATCTCCCACCAGCCCTTCTCTGTTTGTAAACAGTAGGTCTAGCGGGGTCTTGCCCCTGGTGGGCTCATTTACCAGCTGATGAAGGAAATTGTCCTCTATACACTCTAGGAACTTCCTAGACTGCCTCTTCTGTGCAGTATTGAGCTCCCAGCAGATATCCGGCAGGTTAAAGTCACCCACAAGAACAAGGGCCGTCGATTTTGAGACATCTGCCAGCTGCTTGTAGAATAATTCATCTCCTTCATCGTCCTGGTTGGGCGGTCTAGAACAGACACCCACGAGGATGTCAGCCTTGTTGGACTTCCCCCTGATTCTGGTCCACAGGCACTCAACCTTGTCACTGCTGACCTCAAGTTTAACAGAGTCGAGTGACTCTCTAACATATAAAGCCACCCTCGACCTCTCCTACCCTGCCTATCTTTTCTGTAGCCACACATAGCAGCACTCCAGTCATATGAGTCATCCCACCATGTTTCTGTGATGGCAACTATGTCATAGCTTTCCTGCTGCACGATGGCTTCCAGCTCCTCTTGTTTGTTGCCCATACTGCGTGCATTAGTGTACATGCACTTCAAGCGGGCTGCTGATTTCACTCTTAATTCGGGCTTTCCATCCTTAGGCTGACCTTTGGAGAGCCCAGTTTCAATCCCTTCCCCCTTCAAACCTAGTTTAAAGCCCTCCTGATCAGCCCTGCCAACTTATGGGCTATAGTCCTCTTGCTCTCCCTGGAAGGATTAAGCCCATCTGATTTGAGGAGACTAGGTACCATGGAGTTTGCTTCATGGTCAAAAAACCCAAAATTTTGACGGTGACACCAATCCTTAAGCCACCTGTTGATGAGATGGGCTTTTCTACTCCTCTCTTTATTTAGCTCCTCATCCATCCCAGATAGCACAGGAACTGAGGCAAATATCACTTGTGCTCCCATCCCATGAACTGACCGACCCAGTGCTTTAAAGTCTTTTTTAATTATCTTGGTACTTCTTCTGTTGATGTCCTCGCTGCCAGCTTGGACTACTAACAGGGGATAGTAGTCTGAGGGCTGAATCAGCTCTGGAAGTCTTCTATTAATGTCCCTCACCCTGGCCCCAGGAAGGCAGCAGACCTCCCTGTGGGATGGGTCTGGGCGACATATAGGGCCCTCTGTTCCCCTCAGAAGAGAGTCGCCGACTACTACCACTCTTCTTTTTTTTTTTTCTTCTTACAGCTGCAGTTGTAATCCTTTTTGTAGATGAGGTCCATCCAGAGGGCTCTCCAGGTGGATCTTCTTGGCTGTCCTCTGCCTGATTTTCAGGGTCCAGGGCCTCATATCTATTTGTTAAGGGCACCAAGGGTGGTGATGGGGTTCGAGAGAGGGTTCTTTTACCTCTCCGATCAGGGACCTGTTTCCATTCCCCCCCATCAATTAGATCTGCTCTATCTGCCTTATGGCAGGAGGGACAAGGCTTTGCCATCTCCTGTTGCACACCCTTAGGAGTCAAAAGAGCCTGACCCCACCAGTCTATTTTTTCTTCACTCTCCCTAATGCTCCTTAGTCTCTCCACCTCTTCCTTAAGCTCTGCCACTAGGCACAGTAAGTCATTGACCTGGTCACATCGTACACAGGTGCCTCCCATACCATTCTCTGGTACTAATGCCAGGCACAGACACTCTGCACAGCCAGAAGCCTGGGTGGCTGCATCCTTCTTGGCAGGTAGTGTCTGTGTAGACACACTCTTTGTATTAATGGCAGCAACAGCTTTCCTTTTTCTAGAAACCATTGCTACCCTTAGTTAAATTGGGGACAAGAAAACAAAATGAAACCCTGGACAAACTCACCTACAAGAGCTAGTTGTGTCCAGTCTACTTGCCCTGCCACACCCCAGTCTGTGTCACCAGCAACAAGTGAGAGGTCTAACAGCGAGGAGTGACAGAACCTCTGAACCCTACTGCACGAGCAGCCCCAGTTGCTGCTGCAGCACCGTGTGGGTAGTGCTCACCCGCCTCACAAGCACGTTCACCTCCCAGCGCCTGGTGGGCTCCCGGAGGCTTTTTCAAAGCAAGAGGGAGGGGTGTGACCCACGTCACCGTGGTAACGGCCACGCCACGTCAGCTGGTTCCTCAAGGGCTGCCGGGGACTCCCGGGTAGCGGAATCGAAAACGCGACCGGAAACCCTTCTCTTTACCCTCTCTTACCTCTGTAGCTTCGAGATTTCGCTCCCGGCTCCGGCCGAGCTGGCTTCAGTCAGCTGATCCGAGGAATGGGTCGAGATAAAGACAGTTGAATAAAAGAAAGCAAGGCCATGCATGGAAGCAAAGCAAAAAACAATTTATTCTATACTTAGAATCATAGAATAGTTTGGGTTGGAAGGGACCTTCAAAGGTCATCTAGTCCAACCCCCTGCTATGAGCAGGGACATCTTCAACTAGATCAGGTTGCTCAGAGCCCCGTCAAGCCTGGCCTGGGATGTCTCCAGGGATGGGAAATCCATCAACAGGTGCTGTCCAGCCACTTCCTGGGAAGTAGAGCCTCAGTATGTGTAGCGGTTGCTTCGGAAGACAAATGCCTTAATAACAAATGCCCTCTCCTCCTCCTTTCTATTAGCTTTTATTGCTGTGCATGACATCATAGCATATGGAATATCCCTTTGGGTCAGCTGTGCCAGTTATATCCCCTCCCAACCTCTTACCCACCCCCAGCCTTTAGGGGGATGGGAGGTTAGAGGGACAGCCTTGATGCTATGGGAGCACTGCTCAGCAGTAGCCAAAACACTGGTATGTTATCAACATAATTCTAGCTACAAATACAAAGCACAGCACTATCATGGCAGCTATAGGGAAAGTTAACTCCATCCCAGCCAGACCCACTATAATCTCCACCGCTTATTCCATCCCATTTGTGTCATGTTCATTCCACATAATTTGAAACATTAACATATCTTCTTTTAAGGCTTAAGGTGGTGTTTTGGGCAGTGGCATGGTTTACAAGATATGTTTCTAGACACACATAGTGAGTATGTAGGGCTTGCCTTGCCATGTTCATGACAGTGGTCCAATCTAGTCTATTCGCCAGGTCTTGTCATATCGAAAACCCAGCCACTGCCCTCTATTCTAGGGAGCATTTACTCATGTGGCTTGCTTGATTGCAGCACTTTTCATGTTCACAGGTGACCTGCATGATGGCCTCCATGGTCAGGTCCACCCCTTGATCACAAGCCCATCTGTATAACGCATAGAATCATAGAATCATTTAGGTTGGAAAAGACCTTTAAAATCATCAAGTCCAACTGTTAACCTAACACTGCCAAGTCCACCACTAAATCACATAGCTAAGTGCCACATCTTTTAAATACCGGTAGGGATGGTGACTCAACGACTTCCCTGGGCAGCCTATTCCAATGTCTGATAAACCTTTCTGTGAATAAATTTTTCCTAATATCCAATCTAAACCTCCCCTGGTGCAACTTGAAGCTGTTTTCACTTGTCCTATCACTTATTACTTGGGAGAAGAGACCAACACGCACCTCGCTACAACCCCTTTTCAGGTAGTTGTAGAGAGCGATATTGTCTCCCCTCAGCCTCCTGTTCTCCAGACTAAACAACCCCACAAACAAACCCTCTGCATCTGTGCATGCGTGCATCTTTGTCTCTGCTCCTGTGTGCACATCTCTTTGACTCTCTTCGCCTCTGTGCATGCATCTCTCTCTCCCTTTCTTTCTGCACCTGTGTGTGCACGTATCTCTGTCTCTCCCTGCATGTACGCATGCATCTCTGTATCTGTCTTTCTCTGTCTGTATGCCTGTGTGTGTCTCTGTCTCTTCCTCTGCATCTCTGCACATGCCTGTCTCTCCTCCTTTGTCTGTGCATGCACATCTCCATGTCTGTGTGCACATGCATCTCTGTCTCTCCCCTGCTGTTTTCACACACATCTTTATCTCCCTTCTTCTGCATCTGTGTGCATGTGCCTCTTTCTCTCTACCTGTCTCTCTGAGTCTGTGCATGCTTGTGTCTTTCTTCCACATTTCTCTGCATGAGCATGTCACTCGCTCTTCCTCTGCATCTGTGCATGCACACATCTACCTTTCCCTGTTTCTGTCTCTCTCTGCAGTGATAGGATGAGAGGAAATGGCCTCAAGTTGCACCAGGGGAGGTTTAAATTGAATATTAGAAAAAATTTCTTCACAGAAAGGATTGTCAGCATTGGAACAGGTTGCCCAAGGAAGTGGTTGAGTCACCATCCTTGGAGGTGTTTAAAAGACACAGATGAGGTTCTTAGGGACATGGTTTAGTGAGTGTTAGGTTAATGGTTGGGTTTGGTTATCTTAAAGGACTTTTCCAACCAAAATGATTATATGATTCTATGATCTGTGTGCACGTGGATTTGTCTGTCTTTCCGTGTATGTGTGTGCATGCATCTCTGTCTCTTCCTCTGTGCCTCTGCACATGCTTCTCTGTCTCTATCTCTCTTCCTCTTCATTTGTCTGTGCAAACATCTGCCAGTCTCTCTTCCTCTGCATCTGTGCATGCATGCATCTCTCCCCCCTGTCCTGTGTGTCTCTGTGTGCACGTGGATCTCTGTCTCTTTGCCTCTGTGCATATATTTGTCTGTGTGCAGGCACATCTCTCTGCATCTGTGTGTGCCCCTCTGCCTCTCTTCCATTATGTCTGTGTGTGTACTTATCTGTTTGCTTCTCTTTGTCTGCATCTGTGTGTTCGCATCTTTCTCTCTTCCTCTCCATCTTTGTGCACACGTCTCTCTCTGCATGTGTGCACGAGTGCATCTCTGCATCTGTCTTTCTGCGTGTCTCTTTTCATGCCTGTGTGCAGATACCTCTCTGTCTCTCTCCACGTTGGTGTTCACACACACCTCTCCTCATATGTGTGTGCAGGTGTCTCCCCCCTCCCCCTGTGTCTCTCTGCATCTGCATGCACACGTCTCTTCTTTTGTGTCTGTTCATGCGGTTCTCTGTCTCTGTGTCTATGCATGTGCCTGTTTCTCTCTCTCTCTCTCTGTCACTCTGCATTTGTGTGCCTGTGCATCTCTCTTCCTCTGAATCTTTGTGTGCGTGCATCTGTCTGGACTCCTGCATCTGTCTGCACATGCCTCTTTGTCTTCCTCTGTCTGTGTGCCCCCCCCCTCTGCATTTGCATGCACATGACTCCCTGTGTCTGTCTCATGTCTGTCTCCGTCTCCTTGTCTCTTGCTGATGCCCTTTCTTCCTCATTCTACCTTTTGCTCTTTCTCACTCTCTCTTCTCCACTGCCTTCCACTTTCACACTTTTGTGCACTGTCTCTCAAACTTCCTGTGTCATTCTCTCTCGATTACGTTCTTTCTCGCTCTCATTCTCTCTCGATGTATCTCCCTCATTCTTTCTTTTTCATTCTGCTTTCTTTTTCTTCTTTTATTCTTCTATTTATCTTTCTTCCTCTTATTTCTTTCTCACTCTCAGTCTCATGTTTGCCCTCTTATCTTTCCTCCACCCCTTTTTCTCTCCCTCTCTTCCTGTCTCTTGCCCCTCTCTTGCTCTCTTTGTCTCCCTCTTGCACTCTTTTTCTCTCTGCCTTTCTCTCATCCTATCTTTCTTCTCCTTTCTCCCTTGCCCCCCCACCTCACTTGCTCTCTGCATCTCTCTCGCTCTGTCACTCTTTGGGACACGGTCTGGAAAAGTCAGTGTGTAAAATTAAAATTTGTCAATAAACTTCTGAAAAGACTTTCTATAATTGTAATGGTCATTTATTTTTAGTACCAGAGATCATTGCACATTCTAACTCTACGTAAAAATAATGAAATTGAAAATTATTTCAGAACATAACACTGTAAAGTGGAGACCGAGCATACAAAACCATGATTCAGTCCAATAGCAATATCTCACTCTGGGGTCTTCTTGCTTCTCATTGGATCTTTTTCTCTGATTCCACGTGGGCCTCTGTTTTGTTCAGCTGTAGACATTGTTTATGGTCCATAGCCTTGCAGATACTGTTTTGTCTGGATAAATCCTTTCTTCTCAGCAAAGTGCAAAATAGGCCCCGCTTTGCAGATGTCTGTAATGCCTCCATGTTAGCCTTAGATTGTTATTTTTCCCAGCCAGTTCCATTTTTCCTAGCAAAGTGCAAACTAGACCTTATCTTGCAAGTGTTCAGTGTGGTTGGTATTTGCTTTTGGTAAATATGAGCAGAACTTTACAGCCTAAAATTTTAGCAAATCTAGTCTACCAAGTACCATGAAGCAAAAAGTATATTAAAAATCATACAACCTTATATCTCTAAATAATCCATTACATTTGGTGTGCATCTACTTAAGCTAAATGATCAACATCGAACTTGAATTGGGCTCATCCAGTGACCTGTGAGTAGTAAAGCCATTGCCATACAGCTCACTTATGTAGCAGGGAGAGCTCACAGTGGGCTCATCCAGGCTGTCGTGTTTATAGAATGAAGTGGTTGACTCGTAGTCAAATCGCATACAGTAGGAAAAGTCTGCACGAGACTCTCTGTTCCCACAAGCCACCGGCATTCAGTGTGCTCTTTTGCTTCCCTGTGGGTCTCCTGGAAGGAGTTCTTGGCCTGGCTGCGGCTCAGGCCTTTACCTCCTCTGGAGCCTGGACCAAACTGCTGCTGGTTTGCCGGGGGGGGGGGTCGAGTGCATCCGCCACAGGATTATGTTATCTAAATACAGAGGGTCTTCTTGTCAGGCACACAAGACCAAAAAGCAATCAGTGTGACATATGTGGGTTTTTTACAGCCCAGCTACAGTCACTTGAGTGTATTTACAATTCTCCTCACCAATCTTCCACTACATTCCCACACCAGAGACCTGTGCTTCTGTGGTGCCAGCAACTGGAGCAAGTGTGGGTGTACACAAGTGTGTGAGCACTCACAAAGATCAAGGTGAAGTGGCTTGAGCACCAGGTGTGTCTCTAAGGGCAACTTCTTGTAGGGGGTTGTCTACTGGGGACCAGGAGAATCCCAGCCAGCTGCCAGAGAGACCATAGGGCCTGTACGTCTCTAGGGGCAAGATGTGTGTGTGTGTCTAAGGGCAAGACCACAGGGTGGGGGTTGGCTACTGGGAACCAGGGGAGTCCTGGCTAACTGCATGTGTGAGTGTGTGAGACTATCTGTACCAGCAACTGGAATGGGGTGTGGCCTCAGGGGTCTTATGTGCAGATGCCAGCAACTGAGGACACTGGGATCTGGGGGCCAGCTACTGGGCAGAGTGAGCATCTGAGCTCAGCTGTTGGAGGGATCCCCATTGTACATAACTTTATGTATATATATATATATTCTCACTAGCAGATGTCCATACTGTCTGTGCTGTCTGTGTTTGCATGAGTGCTCTGTGTGTCTGTGAAAAACAACACCTTTTATTTTGCAGCTCAGCCCAATTAGCAGGTGATTCGGCGGCAGAAAGATTTATGTTACTTAAGCCTAAGCGGCAGAAAGATTTATGTTACTTAAGCCTAATTGGTGAACAGTTTAACAGCAAAAGGATTTACATAAAAGAGTTTTGCGGCATGTGTGGGGATGTAAGCTTTATGTTATTTTACTACTCACAGAAGCAGGGGCAAAGAAATAGGGATATAGGAAAGGAAAAAAGAAGGAAAGAAAGAAGAGAACAATAAAAGAAAGGAAGAAAGAAAGTGAGGGATCCCGCCACCCTTACGGCTTCGCAGCATGGATGATGGGACTTATAGTCTGGGTCCAGTGATGTGTGGCCTCCGGTATCCTGCAACAAGGATGCTGGGGTTTGTAATCTGGGAGTGCAGCATCCTCAGGTGTCTGGTTCAGTTCCTGCGATGAGGCTGGTGGGCAGAGTGGTCCTCAGGATGGTGGGTTCCCTGCCAGTGCTAGTATAGGTGAGCCTTTATATAGCCCTCTGGATTGCCTGCTTGTACAATTTTTGGTCTTTTGAGGAGGTGTTATTGCGAAAGACAGAAAAGTCTCGGGCCATCTTGAAGGGTGTCAGCTTTTCCCTTTGTGCCATGCTGGGCCTATCAGAAGGTGGAGCTATGTGCCCTCCAGCACGTCTCCCACCTCCTGTGTCAGCCAGCCAGCCTTTGTCTGGATGAAAGACTGAACATGGGCCAGCAATGTGCGCTTATAGCCCAGAAGGCTAATTGTATCCTGGGCTGCATCAAAAGAAGCATGACCAGCAGGTTGAGGGAGGTGATTCTCCCCCTCTACTCCGCTCTCATGAGATCCCACCTGGAGTACTACATCCAGCTCTGGAGCCCTCAGTACAAGAAAGACATGGACCTGTTAGAGCAAGTCCAAAGGAGGGCCACCAAGATGATCAGAGGGCTGGAACACCTCTCCTATGAGGACAGGCTGACAGAGTTGGGGTTGTTCAGCCTGGAGAAGAGAAGGCACCAGGGAGACCTTATTGCGGCCTTCCAATACTTAAAGGAGGCTTATAAGAAAGATGGAGACAGACTTTTTAACAGGGTCTGTCACAATAGGACAAGGGTTACTGGTTTTAAACTAAAAGAAGGTAGATCCAGGCTAGAAACTAGACAACGTCCTCAGACACATGGTGTGAACTGTGGAGTTGTCATATGCAGGTACAGGAGTTTGACTCGATGATCCTTGTGGGTCCCTTCCAACTCAGGACATTCTATGATTTTAGATATAAGGAAGAAATTTTTTATTATTATGGTGGTAAAACACTGGCCCAGGTTGCCCAGAGGGGTGGTAGATGCCACATCCCTGGAGACATTCAAGGCCAGGCTGGATGGGGCTCTGAGCAACCTGATCTAGTTGAAGATGTCCCTGCTCATTGCACAGTGGTTGGACTAGATGGCCTTTGAAGGTCCCTTCCAAGCGAAATTCTTCTATGATTATATGATCTGTCAGGATATATTTCCCCTAACAACGTGTCGTATGGGAAACAAACACGAGGAATTCCAAGTCTGGCTGCAGTTGCAGAGCTATGATCTCACTGGGATTACAAAAATGTGATGGCCTAGGTCACATGACTACCCTGTTTCCCCAAAAATAAACCAGGGTCTTATATTAATTTTTGCTCCAAAACTTATTACTTTTTTACATGTATAACTGCCTGCACACTATTTAAATTGACTTTTTTAATGAACTGTAAGTAGGGCTTATTTTTGGAGTAGGGCTTATATTTCAAGCATCCTCAAAAATCCTGAAAAATCATGCTAGGGGTTACTTTCAGGGTAGGGCTTATTTTCAAGGAAACAGGGTAGAGTGCTGCAATGGATGGATACAGGCTCTTCAGAGAGGACAGAGGCAAGGAAGGAGGGGTTGCGCTCTATTGAAAGGAGTGGTTTTAATGCATGAAGTTTTGCCTTGGAGCAAGTGACAAGACAGCTGAAAGCTTATGGGTAAGAGTCAGAGAACAGACCAACATGGGTGACATCATGATGGGCATCTGCTGCAGACTGCTGGATCAAGGAGAGAAAGTAGATGAGTCCTTTAGACCAGTGGTCTCCAAAGTGGGGTGTGTGCACCCCAGGAGGTGCACAAAATGATCTGTTGGGGTGTCGGACGAAAATGTTGGAACTTCTATTTATATTTATTTTTTATCTTAAAAAAAAAAAAAAAAAAAAAGGAAAGAAATTAAGCTTTAGTAATATTTAATGTGTGGATTGACACTAGTGCCCTCACTCGGTCCATGTCACATATGGTAGGTGAGGTATCCTGAAGGAAGAGTGAGTGTTCTACAACATGAAGAGGTTGACAGCGGTGCCCTTACTCATTCATGTGCTTTTAGCATATTGCAAGGTATTGCAGTTTATGTGTGCTGGGTCAAGTTGCTTTATGGATTATAGATTATATAGTTTCAACTAAACTAACCCTCACAGAATGGGCAATTGGCTTGGCTTAAAAAGATTCCTGCAAAGAAACTGTGGATTGAAGATAATGCTAATAATGCGAGCACAAGCAAACTACAATAAAATGGTAGACCTGACGCTTCTACTCCTAGTAGGAGTACTCCTTCTCAGCCACATTACGAGGTAAAGACAATGACAATCTAATTGGATCTGACAAGAAGTCAGACAAAAAAAAAAATGGAAATTATCAAGAAGATAATTTGAAATATGGATTCACATCCACTATCATCAATGATGCACCTTGCCCTAAGAGTATACTGTGCCTTGAGATATTAGCTAATGATAGTGTGAAGTCATCACATTCAGCAAGACATTTAAAAACTAAGCATCCAGAACATTAAGACAAACCTCTACAGTTTTTTCAACAATGTTTCAAGTCATGCAATACTCAGTTCAGTACTTTACAAAATTTCACAAAAGTTAATGACAAATGTTTAGAAGCCTCTGTTGGGGTTTTGTACTCAAGAATGAAAGACAAAAAGCCATGTGTCATTGGGGAAACACTTGTTCTTCCTCAGTAAGAATGGCTGAAATAATGCATGGAAAACAATATGGCAACAAACTAAAATGTATGCCTTTGTCAGGAAATGAAGGCACATAGAAAACATTGCTGAAGATTTGAAGAAGCAGGTATTAGAACAAATTACATAGTGTGGGAGGGTTGCTATGCAGTTGGATGAAAGTACAGATGTTTTTAACATGTCTCAGCTTACAGTATTATTTAAATTCTATTTCAAGAATGAAATACATGAACTACTTTTTTGTGAGTCACTAAAGGAAAGATGCACAGGAGGAGATAAATTCTCAACAGTAAATGACATCTTTAATAAAAAACAATGCTTTATGGTAAAGCTGTGTAGTATAACTGCTGATGGAACAACTGCTTTGACTGGAATTTTAAAAAAAAAAGGATTCTGGGATATGGTTGCAAACATAGCACCACACATGAAACTCATACTCTGCCTTGTTCATAGGCAAGCTATTGCAGCAAAACTATTGGAGCCAGAAGAGCACAAAGTGCTACACAATGTCATCAATATGGTTAATTTTATAAAAACAAGACCTGTAAATAGCAGAATCTTTACAATACTTGTAATGAGATGGGGAGTGACCATGGAAATCTTTTGTACCGCACAGAGGTTCACTGGTTATCTTACAGCAAACTGTTTAAAAGAGTTGTCAAACTTAAAAATGAGTTGTGCATTTTTCTTTTACAAAAAGACATGTTCCAATTTTGCTGACCTTTCCTGTGATGACAAGTGGCTGCCATTAGCATGCTACCTAGCAGATATTTAAAAAAAAATGAACATGCTTTATGTGTTCCTTCAAGGTGAAGGCGACATTTAAACAAAAACTGAGAAAGTAACTGCTTTTCAAAACAAACTCATGCTGTGAAGAGAGCATTTGGAAAACAGCTGTTTGGAAATTATGTGACTTTGATGCTGAAAACAATGCATGTCACCTATAAAACCTGCCATATCTGTACACTTAAACTTGGAAACAAAATTTTGTAGCCTAATTAAAAATTTCCCAAGGAAGAGTTTCAGTGGGTTTTGAACCCATTTGTCAAAAACATAAAAATGCAGCATCTTCTGACTAGTTTGCAAAAACAACAGATTGACATCATCAAAGAAGATGAAAATTTACCAGCCAAATTTTTTAAAAGTCAGTTCTTCGCAGGCTGAGGAAGGAAGCAAGGATATTTAGTATAGAATTATCTTGGGAATTTATTCTTTGATTTTAGGTATGTGCATAGTGGTGCCCCAGCCTAATGCATGGAGGACCCAATATAGAGGAAAGCAGAGTTTTTATGTTACAATACAGTTGTGTAGACCAATCAAATTACTCATGTTAAGGAGTGGGCTAATCAGTTACTATTGCTCATGTAATCGGTACATACTCGTCCTATGCAGGATCAGTACATGCTTGTCCTGTGCAGGTGGTGTGTACATATGGTCAGTGGTGTGTTAATCTTCACTGTTCTAACCTGATGTCACATGCAGGTGTGTGGGGGCTATACTGGATTCTGGTCAATTGCTGTTCTGGCTGTGGTTATATGCCTGGTTTTTTTTGAAGGGTAAATCTTCTATTGTTTTATCATCAGTATGGGGTGTTCTCAGCTGGTAAGCACTGGCTTAGGTTGGGTCTTCAGGACACACTGAGGTAAAAGCTCATAGCCTCAGGTAGTGTTGATTCTTCTAGGTTGTGGTACTGCAGTTACCACCTTGTCTTTCACAATTTTAAGAAATATTTTATATAACTGGTAGATGGGATTGAAAAATGAGTACCATGATTTAGTAAGCACAGCCAGTGATGCACTTCTTCCATTTGGATCTATGTATGTTTCTTTCCGAGGTAACTTTTTCAGCTATGACAACAATTAAAACCAAGTATTGAAATAAACTGAACTTAGAACTAGACCTTCGAATCATTGTATCACAGTGATAAACCAAGATTTTAAAAAATAATGAAGTATATTCAATTGCAGTCCTCTCACTGAAAAACATTTTTTTTTCTATAGTGGGTGCAGAACAATATTGTTCTTTTCATATTTATCTCATACTTTTTAATTTTTTTCTGTGTATGTTTTATAATGTACATAATATATTAGTACAGTAGTACATGAAAATACATATACATATATTGGGAGCACATACTCAGAAAAATTTATTGATGGGGTGTGTGATAAAAAAAGCTTGGAGACAACTTCCCTAAGGAACATGGATCCAAGCATGATAATAAGTTTGGGAGGGCAAGGGCCTCTACAGCTAGGGCCCTGTCCCACAACACTGTTGTAGTTTAGTGACAAAAGGAAAAAGAAATAAAACCAAACAAATAAGCAACAACAACAATAATGAAAAAATATACAAAGCGATGGATACACAGTGCAACCTCTCACCAGGTGGTAATTCCAAAACCAGAGCTTGCCTCCTCCAAAGCAGCAAGTGGATTCCTGATGACAGTCTGCGTGGAAACCTCCCACCATCCTGGACAGCAGCTAGCACTGGAAACACAATAGCACTGAACCACGTGTTCCAGAGAACCTAGAACATCCCAGACCACCACACTCCCTTGCAGCAGGAGACTCCCCCCGACCAGCCCCCCTTTTATAACTGAGCATAACCTTATATGGTATTGAATATCCCTTTGGCTAGTTCTGAGTGAGCTGTCCTGGCTGTGTCATCCTCCAGCTTCCTGTGGAAATTAACCCTATCTCAGCTGACCCAGCACAAACACCCAAGAAAGGCAAGTCTGGAGATGGAAGCTAGGATCCACTGAGAGTCCATATCACCAGACAAGTTTGTGGTGATGAGCGTGGTCTAAAGTCAAGCTGGGAAATCAGCCTATAGCTCAAGCTTCATAGACAAGCACAACTATAATACAAGTTGAAACAGGTGGTCCATCAATGTAGCTTGAACAGGAAGTAAAGGCCCAGGCCTGAGTTTAAATGGAGGTCCTGGGGCCATGGGCAGGGGTTATGGGTTAGAGGTCCCAGGTGAGGCTGATCAGGGCAACTAAGGCCTGTTGACATACTCGGAACCCTAATAGCATGTGTTGTTTGTGTGTTTGTATATATATATATATATATACATATACATATATATATACATGCACATACATATGTAAATGTGAGGTCCATGTTATTGAGTGACTAACAGTTTTTCTCCCGAAGTAGATTCACCTGGGTTTAGATGGCACAAATGCACCACCTCTGGAAATTTCTCCTAGTATCCAAATGTGTAGATAGTCAAAACAAGTATATATGCAATTATACATGCCATTATCCACCACCCAAACAGAGGGTTCTGAAATTAAAGCCCAAATTCCCCTCAAGGTATTTGCTAGAGTGCCTGCATTACCTGTAGCACTTGTCACTGCTGATATAGTCACGGGTTTCACTGAGGCAGGCACCCCTCTCAAAAGCTGCATTTTAATACTTCTTGTCACTGCTACCCCGTCCAGATCAGATCCCATAAATCAATGTGTATGCCACCCCCATCTGCCACACTAAATCAATACTTTCCTCCATTGTGCACCAATTTCCATGGGACAACACAGATTCGACAGGTTCAGCATATGCTGTTAAAACTGCTGCACACAAACAGTGATATAGCGTAGGTGCAATAATATCTTACCTCTGACAGTTTGCAGCTGAGCACACCCTTGTCGTATCTGATCATCATTGGCTATAGGGCTTAATACATTTTTTCATCTGCTAATAAATGGATAGATGCAGCTCTGTTAGCATTCAAGACACATAACCACAGGTGCAGTTATATGCGGTGCTTTATTTCAGCGCTGGGAAACCAGGGGTTCGCACCCAAAGCTGGCTTCAGCCACTGATTCAGACTACACCATATTTATACAATTTGATCACATACATATGCATTACAATTCCTGACAACCATTAGCATATCCCACACCTATTCTAACACAAATTATCTATCTAAGCAATGCTAAGTAACATTCGCATGTTTATCAGTTATTTCTAAGTTACCTGTTTTTACCTGTTTTAAAGAATATTTCATAAATCTATATCAATCTTAAGAATAGGGTATGGTTTAAGTTACCTGTTCTAAAGAATATGTCATAAATCTATGTCAATTTCAAGAATAGGGTATAATTATATAAAATCATGCTTGAATGCACATTCTGAACCTGGATACAGTATCAAAGCTAAGAATCTTGGATACGGTCTACAGAATCAAAACACAGCCCACAAAATTCAATTCAACTATAACAGCTCCACTAGCCCAAGCTGGCAAAACCCGTGCCAGTATTCCTTCCCCACTCTTCTGTTGAGAGATCTCTGAAAATTCCCTTAACTCTTTCAGAGTGTAAGTATGCACAACCTGCTCCCCCCACATCTGCTTGTTCCTGCTGCCACATCATTTGGGGGGTTGTGCTCCCACCACCTCCCTCAATTCAAACTCAATATCGGGGTCTGAGGATTCACTGCAAATATTTCCATCCCATTCCTCTGGACTCCAAGATCATTTTGTGGTGAGAGCACGAATCTGAGAACTCAGAAACTTACTCTCTCCATATTTATCCCTTTGTTTCTTAGCAATACAGGCTACCAACCGGTCTATATTATCTTGCAGCTCACAGCACTGCTCTGCTTGAACAGTAATTATTTCTTGTGAGATCACCTTTGCATCCAGTAAAATCCCAACCTCCTTTTCCTATTCTCTTATTTTACTCTGCAATGTAACAACTTCACAGTCAAGAGCTCTAAGACCGGTAATGAATAACCATCCCAATCTCCCCACTAACTTGCAAGAAGAATTCAATGACTATGCAGTTTTCCACACCAACATGCGCATAGCCGTTTCAATTGCCTGGGGGGTAATCAGCACCTCATCAGTCTCAGGGCATGTGTCCAGCAGAGCCAATTTAGCCAGATAAGTACCCACGGGGGTGGGGGTGTCCAGCACTCCATACTGGACCCGTCCCAGAATGAATGCTGGGAGTCACCAGCACAGCCTCCCCAGTCCCCAACCTTTTTGCAAACCATGGCATGGCTGTTTCTAGCAACTGCTGAGCATGCCAAAGCAATCTCAAGGATATATGATAAGGTGCCTTTTTGACTTTTTTGGCAGGCCTGTTATCTAAACAGCGGTTCTACTTGTGATTTATGTGTTTTTCTACACCCCAGCTGCGGTTGCTTGAGTGTATTTACAATTATCCTTACCATTCTTGCGCTATTCCCACCCATTTACAAAAGAGAATTGATGCTTATTTTTCCAAAGTTCTTTTTGATTTGCACTTTTAATGGTCAGAAACATAAAAGAAATGCCAGATATTCTGGTGGCTGACTAAAAAAGCAGTTGAAAGAATTTAAATTTGGGGTCTTGTTCCTGGATGTGTAGAGCTGGAAGTGAAATTGAGCACTTCCATGAAGTGATTTTCTCTTCTCCCTATCACCACCTTGATTCCTGAGAGTTCAAACTTTAGTGACTCACAGTATATTTTGGACATGTAACTTCACAGAAAAGAGGTCTGCTTTTACTGGAAACTCTGTCTCTGGGTGATGCCTTCATAGGTCAGAAGATGAGTTTTCACTCCAGAGCATAAGGCTTCCCTCAAAACATGGAAACGAGCAGAACTTTTAAGGCTAGTTATAACTTAGATCGTAGACTCATAGAATGATTTGAGTTGGAAAGGACCTTCAAAGGTCCAACCCCCCTGCCATGGGCAGGGACAGCTTCACTAGATCAGGTTGCTCAAAGCCCTATCCAACCTGACCTTGAACACTTCCAATGATGAGGCATTCATAGCTTCTCTGGACAACCTGTTCCAGTGTCTCACCGCCCTCATCGTAAAAAATGTATTCCTTTTATCCAATCTAGATCTACAGTGTTTCAGTTTAAAACTGTTGCCCCTTGTCCTGTCACTACAGACCCTGGCAAAAAGTCTTTCTCTGTCTTTCTTATAAGCCCCCTTAACATATGGAAAGGCTGCAATAAGGTCTCCCTGGAGCCTTCTCTTCTCCAGGCTGAACAACCCCAACTCTGTCAGCCTGTCCTCATAGGAGAGGTGTTCCAGCCCTCCGATCATTTTTGTGGTCCCCCTCTGGACCCGCTCTAACAGGTCCATGTCTTTCTTGTACTGGGGGCCCCGGAACTTGATGCAGTATTCCAGGTGGGGTTTCAACAGAGTGAAGTAGAGGGGGAGAATCAGCTCCCTCAACCTGCTGGTCATGCTTCTTTTTATGCAACCCAGGATATAACTGGCTTTCTGGGCTACAAGTGCACATTCCAGCTCTTGTCCAATTTTTCATCCACCAGTATGCCCAAATCCTTCTCTGCAGGAGTGCTCTCAATCCATTCATCCCACAGTCTGTACTGATATTTGGGATTGGCCCAAGCCAGGTGCAGGACCTTGCACTTGGCCTTTGTGCTGGTTTGACTGAAATTGAGTTTATTTTCTTCATGCAGTTAGAAACTTCTTTTTCATAGCTAGCATGGTCATCATTTGGATTTAGTTTGAGAACAAGAAGACAACACCCCGGGACAGGTAATGGTTTTCGTCAAGTAACTTTCCAGTGTTTTTGAGTTGGAACAAAGGGAATGTCAGAACTTACTTGTGTCTTAGCTGTTGTCTAGGCACCAAGGTCTTTCTGGGCTCTCTATCTGCAGGCGTGAGGCAGCTAGGAAGGGGGGCATAGATAGGGCAGACCTTGACTGCCATCCACACTGGTCAATGAGAATATTCCATGGCGTTAGCATCATGCATCATATTCGATGAGAGTCAGGCTTTCCGGCTCAGGGAGACCCATTCCAGTTCTGCTCCATTTCAGCTGAGTTCTTTTCAGGAATTCTTTTAGTTCAGCCTTCTGCTATTCTGCCATTTTCCAGAGGGCCTCTGGGCCTTCCTAACATTTTGGTCTTTTCTCTCTCGCTCTCTCTGGGATCAGCTGTTGGGGACCAGAGTGCTCTCTTCCCACGACTGACTGCTCAGCTCAGATGATGTTTGTGAAGAATTGCATTCAGTATCTTTTATATTTCCATTTTATATATATATATATATATATATTTGTAGTAGTTGTATATTAGTATTATTTTGTTATTTTATTAAACTCTGTTTATCTCAGTCCATGAGTTCCTCCCTTTCCATTCTCTCCCATATTTGGAGAGGGGAAGAGAGTGAGAGAGCAGCTATTGTGGTTTTGATTGCTAGCTGTGGTTAAACAGTAACAGCCTTGCTGAATTTGATGAGGTTTACATGAGCCCATTTCTCAAGCCTGTCAAGGTCCTTCTGGATGGCATCCCTTCCCTCAAGCAAATCAACTGCACCACTCAGCTTGGCATCATCTGCAAACTTGCTGAGAGTACACTTGATCCCACTATGTCATGGATGAAGAGATTAAACAGTAATTTAACAGTACATTGCTGGCCCATATTCAGTCTTCCATGCACCAGTACCCCAAGTCCTTCTCTGCAGGGCTGCTCTCAATCCCTTAATCCCCCAGACTAGATTGATATTGGGGGTTGCCCTGTCCCAGGTGCAGGACCTTGCACTTGACCTTGTTGAACTTCAGGAGGTTCTCATGGGCCCACTCCTCAAGCCTGTCCAGGTCCCTCTGGATGGCATCTTGTCCCTCAAGTGTATCAACTGCACCGCTCAGCTTGGTGTCATCTGCAAACTTGCTGAGAGTACACTTGATCCCACTATATCATTGATGAAGAGATTAAACAGTACTGGTCCCAGTGCAGATCTCTGAGGAGCACCACTCATTACTAGTTTCCACTTGGACATTGAGTCATTGACTGTAACTCATTGGACGCAGTCATCCAGCCAATTCCTTATCCATCTAACAGTCCATCCATCAAACAGATATTTCTCCAATTTAGAAACAAGGATGTTTGGTGGGACCATGCCAAAGGCCCTACAGAACTCCAGGTAGATGGCATCCTTAGCTCTTCCCTTCTCCGCCAATGCAGTCACTCCATCACAGAAAGTCACAAGACTAGTCAGGCACAACTTGCCTTTGATGAAGCCATGTTGGCTGTCTCTGATCACCTCCCTTTCTTTCACATGATTCAACATGTCTTCCAGGTGGATCCATTCCATGATCTTACCAGTCACAGAGGTGAGGCTGACTCGTCAGCAGTTCCCAGGGTTGTCTTTTTTACCCTTTTTAAAAATGGGTGTGATGTTTCTCTTTTTCCAGTCTCTGGGGACTTTGCCTGACTGCCATGACTTTTCAAATATGATGGAAAGCGGCTTAGTGCCTACATCTGCCAATTCCCTTCAGACCCTGGGATGCATCTTGTCAGGTCCCGTGTGTATGTTCAGGTTCCTCAGGTGGTCTCAAACCTGATCTTCTCCTATGATGGGAGGGACTTCATTCCCCTAGTCCCTGCCTTGAGATTCAGGGTCTCGAGAGATGTGTGAAGAGCAATTGCCAGTGAAAACAGAGGCAAAAAAAGCTGATGAGCACCTCAATCTTCTCCATGTTGGTTGTCACCAGGTCCCCTATCATTTTCTGACTTTGTACCTAGAAAAGTACCTTTCTGACTTTGTAACTCTAAAAGCCCTTCTTATTATTCTTCATATCCCTTGCCAAATTCAGCTCCAGCATTGCCTTAGCCTTCCTGATCTCATCCCTACACTCTCAGGCAGCATCCCTATACTCTTCCCAGGATATGTGTCCCTGGTTCCACTGCCTGTGCATTTCCTTCTTACAGTTTAGTTTGACCAAGAGGTCCTTACTCAGCCATGCTAGCCTCCTGCCTTCCTTGCCTGATTTCTTCCACATGGGAATTGAGAGCTCTTGTGCTTTAAGAAAAATGTCCTTAATGAGCTGCCAACTCTGTTCAGCTCCTTTATCTCTGAGGGCAGTTTCCCGGGGGGGGGGGGTCCCATCCACTAATTCCTTAAACAAGTGAAAGTTTGCTCTCCTGAAATCCTGAAATTCAGGATCTTGACTTTACTCTTCACCTGGCCCATATGCCTCAAGACTGTGAATTCCACCAGGGCATCATTGCTGCAGCCCAGGCTACCACCAATCTTGACCTCTCCAATTAGTTCATCTGTGTTGGTGAGCAACAGGTCAAGTAATACTTCTCCACTGGTTGGGCTGTCTATTACCTGGATTAAGAACTTCTCCTCAGTGCACTCCAATAGCTTGCTGTGCTGCTTTTCCAGGAGGAGTCAGGGTGACTGAAGTCCCCCAGCGGGATCAGAACCTGCAAGCATGATGCTTCCTGTAGTTGAAGTAAGGATGCTGCTTCAACAGGCTCCCCTTGATTGGGCAGCTTGTAGTAAACACCAGCAACGAGACTTCCTTTGTTGGCTTGGTCCCTAATTTTTACCCTTCAGCTCTCAACCTCTTCATTGCTGTTTTTCAAAGACAGCTCTGTGCAGTCAATCAATTTTTATTTTTTTTTACATGGGGGCAACTCCCTCGCCCCTCCTATCTTGCCTGTCCCTTCTGAACAGTTTATATCTGTCAATTGCAGCGCTCCAGTTGTGTGATTCATCCCACCAAGATTCAGTGACTGCAATTATATCATAGCTTTCTAGCTGCACAATGGCTTCCAGCTCCTCCTGTTTGTTACCCAAATCTGTGTACATTGGTATAGAGGCACTTCAGTTGGGCTGTTGACCCAGTCACCTTTTTGGAGGAACAAGCCCTAATCCCTTTGTAGCATTTCTGATATTTCCCTGTTGGTTCCTTGCAGTGATGAGAATGACACATACATACAGACACGCATACAGAAATGCAGACAGAGACACACTGACACAGAGTTCTTGTTAACAGTGAAAGCAGAGCCAGGCAGAGCTGAGCCTTCTTTAATTAGCCTTTCTCCATTTATAGCTTTACAGATATGGGCCTGGACCAAGAGGTTAAACAGGATGTTTATTTTTAAAAAGATGTTATTCCAAATACACACACCCAGGCCCAACACTCACATGACATACATCCAGTGTTCCGGCCCGAGATGTCATTCTCACTAGCCTGGGCCATCACCCCTTACAAACACACAATCTTGTGTAAGCTGTCAAGGCCACCTTGTTTTGACCGATTGCTGTGATTTAATCATGTTAGTATTAGTCTACTTTGACCGTCCAGATGGTCATGTTACTATTGATCTTCCTTTATCATCTGGGTGGCTGGAGCCATACGTCCTGCCATTCCCACAGTTCCTAATGCATCAGCAGGCCCTGACTCTTTGTTACTCAAAACTCCCTCCCCTTCCCCTGATAAATCCAGTTTAAAGCTCCCCTTATAAGTTTAGTCAGTTTGTTAGCAAAGACCATCAGCAGCAGCAAAAGGAACATTAGGGAAAATGTAGGTTCGCTGCTGAATGAGGTGAGTGCTCTGGTGACGGAGGATACAAAGAAGGCAGAGTTACTGAATACCTTCTTTGCATCTGTCTTTACTGCTAAGACTGGCCCTCAGGAATCCCAGACCCTGGAGGTAAGACAGAAAGCCTGGAGAAAGGAAGACTTTCCCTTGGTTGAGGAGGATCAGGTTAGAGATCATTTCAGCAAACTGGATACTCACAAA
This sequence comes from Columba livia, assembly GCF_036013475.1. Lineage (NCBI taxonomy): Eukaryota > Metazoa > Chordata > Aves > Columbiformes > Columbidae > Columba > Columba livia. The sequence goes on along the minus strand of NC_088641.1, from coordinate 13,873,151 downwards.
TCCATGGGCCCAGATGGGATGCACCCACAAGTGCTGAGAGAGCTGGCAGATATTATTGCTAAGTTGTGCTCCATCATCTTGAAAAGGCCTGTAGTTTCCTGGGTCCTCTTTTTTGCCCTTTTTCAAGGCTGGAGTGACATTAGCTTTCTTCCAGTCCTCAGGCACCTCTCCTGTTCTCCATGATCTGTCAAAGATGTCCAAGACCTGTGCCCTGTTATACAAACTGCCACACCTAGTTGCTCTCTTCACCACAGTCTGGGAGCTATTTAGGCCTCTCCCCAGCAGCAGCTAAAAAGGTGCTTGACCTTCCCTAATCAGGGGTCAGCTAGAGCAAAGGCTGTGGGCACCATTTGATGAGGACAGCTGACTTTGTTAGGAGCTGACCTTACCTTATCATTAGCCTCAATGGACAGCACCGGGAACCCTGAATTTCCTCTGAGGGTTCCCAGGAGTTTCCAGATCCCATAGAAAGTGCCCAGAAATGCAAAGAGATCTCAAGAAGACCTCAGAGAAGCAGAGCCCAGAAACTGCTGCACAAACTGCTGCATCTGTTGGCTTCCTCTTTCTGCTGTGATCCACACTAATCGCTCTTGACTCTAAGGATGTGTTGCACAAACATTCGTGGACAGTGTGTTTAAAAAATAGCTAATTTATTGGGATGTTTTGCATAGGAAAATGTTCATGTGACAAATTGTATTTGGTTTACTTGGCAAGGTTTTGGCAGGGAGGTATGCTGCAGGGGTGGCCTCTGTAAGAAGAGGTCAAAGGCTGCCCTGTGCCAGACACAGCCAGTTCCAGCCAGCTTCCCCAATGGACCCACTGCAGGCCAAAGATGAGACAGTCAGCAAAGTTGGTGGCACCTCTGTAAAAACATATTTAAGCAAGGGCAAAAACACCAGACAGGCAGCGGAAGAGAGAAGAAAGATTGAGAAACAGTAGAGGGAACACCAAGGTCAAAGAAGAAGGAGGGGAGGGGGGTGTTCCAGGTGCTAGAGATTCCCCTGCAGCCCATGAAGTACCCCCCTGATAGGAATTGTGGCCTGTGGAGAACCCAAGCGGGAACAATTTTTTTTCCTGAAGGACTGCAGCCCATAGAGAGGACCCACGCTGGAACAGTGGAAAAGCATGAGGAGTAAGGAGCTGCAGAGAGGAACTGTTATGTACTGACTGTAACTCCCCCATCTCCCTGGAACAAAGAAATAAACTTAACAGCAGAGTCAATTATACTGTTATGCAGCATTCTTTATTGACAGCACTGGGGATCACTGGGAATTATTCTCCATAAGTGCTCCAATGACTGGATGCACTTGCGTTGCTTATATTCACACAATTATTACATATTAATTACAATTTTTGAAAATTTTTAACATACAATACATCTATACTAAGAAATAATTGATGAAGTTAGTTAGTTATGATTGATTAGTTTCTTACTCACAATACATCTATTAATTACTAGTAAAACATAAGCTAAGCGCTCTGCTTCTAAACAATGTATTGCTTAATCTTCTGTTTTCCTCGAGTGCTGAGAGAGCTGGCAGATGTTATTGCTAAGCTGCTCTCCATCATCTTGAAAAGGTCTTGGAGAACAAGATAGATGTCTGAGGACTGGAAGAAAGCCAATGTCACTCCAGTCTTCAAAAAGGGCAAGAAGGAGGACCCGGGAAACTACAGGCCAGTCAGCCTCACTTCCACTCCTGAAAAGGTGATGGGACAGCTCATTCTGGGTGTCATCTCCAAGCATGAGGAGGAAAAGGAGGTCATCAGAAGTAGTCAGCATGGATTGACCAAAGGGCAAATCATGTTTGACCAACCTGATAGCTTTCTATGATGGCATAACTGGCTGGGTAGACAAGGGGAGAGCAGTGGATGTTGTCTACCTTGACTTCAGCAAGGCTTTTGACATTGTGTCCCACAACATCTTCATAGACAAGCTCAGGAAGTATGGGTTGGAGGAGTGGACAGTGAGATGGATTGAGAACCAGTTGGATGGCAGAGCTCAGAGGGTTGTGATCAGTGGCGCAGAGTCTGGTTGGAGTCCTGTAGCTAGTGGTGTTCCCCAGGGTTCAGGACTGGGTCCAGTCCTGTTGGACCTGTTCATCAATGACCTGGATGATGTGTAGCCTCAGCCATGAGCCAGCAATGTGCCCTTGTGGCCAAGAAGGCCAATGGTATCCTGGGGTGCATTAGAAAAAGTGTGACCAACAGGTCAAGAGAGGTGATCCTCCACCTCTACTCTGCCCTGGTGAGGCTGCATCTGGAGTACTGTGTCCAGTTCTGGCCTCCTCAGTCTAAGAAAGAGTCCAGCAGAGGGCTACAGATATGATTAGGTGTCTGGAGCATCTTTCTTATGAGGAAAGGCTGAGAGAATTGGGTCTGTTCAGCCTGGAGAAGAGAAGGCTGAGAGGGGATCTTATTTATGCTTATAAATATCTCAAGGATGGGTGTCAAGAGGATGGGACCAGACTCTTTTCCGTGGTGCCCAACAACGGGATGAGGAATAACAGGCACAGACTGAAGCATAAGAGGTTCCATCTGAATATGAGGAAAAACTTCTTTACCTTGAGGGTGCCACAACACTGGGACAGGCTGCCCAGAGAGACTGTGGAGTCTCCTTCTCTGGAGACATTCAAATCCCACCTGGACACATTCCTGTGTGATCTGCTCTAGGTGAACCTGCTTTAGCAGGTGGGTTGAACTAGATGATCTCCAGAGGTCCCTTCCAATCCCAACCAGGCTGTGACAATGAGATTCTGTGAACCTCTTGCCCCAACTGGTGAGGTGAATCCCATCAGCTCCCAGCAGACCCATCTTCTCAAAGGTAGATCCATGAACTTAGAAGCCAAAACCTTGAGTATGGTACCAGCCACACAGCCAGGCATTCACCTCATCAATTCTTCTCCTCCTTCCTGAACCCCTTCCTCTGACTGCAGATGATAATTTGCAGGGTTCACCAGGCTAGGCAACCTCTGAGGGATGTCACAAATGCGAGCTCCTTGTAGGCAGCAGACTTCTCTGGATGGCAAATGGGTGCCTTGGCACCTCTCAGTAAGGAATCTGGCACTGGTTCTAAAGCGGATGGGTGGTTGGATCAACTTTTCATGGTTGGCTTTTCCTGGATCCTATCCATTACTCATGTGCTGTTTAATTTTCAGTGCAGGGGCACTTCAGGGGATCAGGGAAGGTTCTTCCTTTTAGTCCGAGCAGAGACAAATTTCCAGTCTCCTTTATCTTATGAGTTACTTGTGTCAGCTTGAGGATGAATTCAGGCTTACCTTCATAGAGCCATAGAATCATAGAATAGTTTGGGTTGGAAGGGGCCTTCAAAGGTCATCTAGCTCAACCCCCCTGCAATGACCAGGGACATCTTCAACTAGATCAAGTTGCTCTGACCCCAGTCCAACATGGTCTTGAATTTTTCCAAGGGTGGGGCATCCACAACTTCTCTGGGAAACCTGTTCCGTTGTCTCACTACCCTCATTATAAAAAATTTCTTCCTTATATCTAGATTCTATCTTCCTTTTGATTAAAACCATTACTCCTTGACTTATTGTAACAGACTGTCCTCATTTGTCTTATATGCCTCATTTAAGTATTGAAAGGCCATAATAAGGTCTCCCAGAAGCCTTTTCTTCTCCAGGCTGAACAACCCCAACTGACTCAGCCTGTCCTCACAGGAGAAGGGTTCCAGCTCCCTGATAGTTTTGTGGTCCTCCTCTGGACCTGCTCCAACAGGTCCATGTCTTTCCTGTATTGAGGACTACAGAGCTGGACACAGAAGTCCAGGTGGGGTCTCACCAGAGCAGAGAGACAGAATCATCTCCCTTGACCTGCTGGCCACACTTCTTTGTATGCAGCCCAGGATATGGTTGGCTTTCTGGGTTGCAAATGCACATCGCCATCTCATGTCCAGCTTTTCAGCCACCAGTACCCTCAAGTTCTTCTTCTCAGAGAAGCTCTCAGTCCCTTCATCCTCCAGCCTGTGTTGATACTGGGGATTGCCCTGACCTTGTTGAACCTCATGAGGTTCACATAGGCCCACTTCTTGAGCTTGTCCAGGTCCCTGTGAATGGCATCCCATCCCTCAAGTGTGTCAACTGCACCACTCAGCTTGGTGTCATCTTCAAACTTGCTGAGGGTGCACTCGATCCCACTGTCCATGTCATTGATGAAGACATTAAACAGTACTGGTCCCAATACAGACCCTTGAAGGACATCAGTCGTCACTGACCTCCATCCGGACATTATGCCATTGACCACTACTCTCTGGATGTGACCATCCAACCAATTTCTTATCCACTCAACAGTCCACCCATGAAATCTATATTGCTCCAATTTAGAGAGAAGGATGTTGTGGGGGAACATGTCAAAGACCTTACAGAAGTCCAGATAGACAACATCCGTAGCCCTTCCTTTGTCCACGGATGTAGTCACCGATGTAGTCACTCCACTTACACTCCTTGCACAGCCTTAAGGCAGTACTGTTTTTCAGCCCAGGACAGTGCACAATACCTTGTATTGACCTCCTGTTCATGTTCCCAGAATCTCCGTCTGCCTGTTAACCTTCTCATCTTACATAGTTACTTGTCCAAATAGTTTTTCATGCTGGACACCTTTGTGCAGCTATGATATCCACCACTGCCTTCAGGTGCTAGGGGAACTTCCAGATACTGGAGCTCCATGCAGCCTGAGGTCTGGACAGCTTTATCGATCCTTAGAAGGTCTGTTTGGGGGGAGATGTCAGCATGGGTAGGCTGTAGTGCTTCTCTGTGTTACAGCCACAGCCTTGCAGCTATGGTGGATGGACACCATTTTCTTTTAACAGATCACCTCAAAGTCCCAGGACAGAGGAGAGGGGACAGCAGGTACCAGCAAGATGGGAAAGAAGAGAAGGGGCTCAACTTCAGGCAACAGAGTTGTTTAGGGCACAATCTGACATTTAGGAGTCTTTCACTTCCAACTAGTGATTGTTTTCTTGGCATGTGTCTGTAAATGTAACATTTGTGAAGAATAAAAGCTACTATGGTAAGTATACCTGCTCCCCCCTTGGGAATCTGTGCCTAATAATGCAGAGTGAACACCCCCAACTTCTATAGACTTCATCTGAAGTAAAAGGCCCTTTACACCTTGCAAGTGTAGCTGGTAGCATCACACTTTTAGACCCTGTTATGTACAAGAATCACTGTTCATTGAGTTTCTGAATTAATTATTGCATGGGTTGTTTTTGTAAGCTAAGGGTATGTGGACTGCTTTCTTTTAATAATCTCCTTTCACTATAGATGTAAAAATATTCATTTTTCTTTCAGATGCTTCAGGCGTGCTCAGTCCAACATCTACCAGTACCATATGCAGCGTTCCCACCTCTGATTTCTAACGACCCATTCCTTTTGCATCCTCCTCACCTTTCTCCACATTACCCGTCTCATCTGCCACCTCCAGGGCAATTTGTTCCCTTCCAAGCACAGCAGTCACGTTCAGTAAGTAATACTTCTTATCCCCTCTCCTAAAGTATTTTGGAGTTGATCAGCAAATAATGCTCTTGTCCTTCTAATAACATTCTGGTTGAGAGAACAAGTGGATCTGATTTAGAGTAAGTAATAGGGTTTTGTAGTAGTGTTACGTGAGCAAGACTTAGTCTGAAAAAAAAAAAAAAAAGTATTGTTTTGAAATTAATTTTGATTCTTTTAAGATTTCCTCAGCTGTTGCCTACTCCATTTCCCTGGAGGCCTGTACTCCTGCCAGTCTGACATAAGTTTGCCTCATATACTGCTTCTGCAGGTGCTGTTCTTCCAGAAAGTAAAAGAGAATATAGAGACCTAAGTGCAGTGGTCTCAGAGAAAAAAACTTTGTATAGAGACCAGAAAGCACAAAGCATTATTTATACTGCATGCTTCTACCACATTAATTCACAGTTGATTAAAGGGACCACTGTATCCACCCCAAACACTAGTGTGAAAAGTATTACTTAAACCTTCCATGGCCTACTGGAACCTCTTTTCTCTTCCGATTATAGAAATTATTGCCTCTTTTAACTTAACCAAACTTGACTGAAAAGTTAATGCCTTCATAATAGGGCTTATGGAAACATGAGAGAAGATGGTATTTTGGACATGAGGGAAAAAATTACATTTTGTAATTTCTGCTTACTAATCTTCTGCCAGAGATCAGTAATTTCTATTTACTAATCTTCTGACAGGCATCTTTGTGCCTGTTTCTTTGGAGCTTTACCAATATTTCATTAATACAGAAATACAAAATAATTTCAGTTTTACTAACAAATACTGCTCAGACTGTTTTGAGCAGTAACAAATACTGCTGTGTTAAATGTCAGGTGTTGGCACTATTGTAATAATTTCAATATGGAGGAACAGTTCTGCATAGTTTTTTCTGGTAATCAAGATGTCTTCCCTCAGAAAATGTTGGGGCTTCTTAGATTGCTACTTTAGCTTCAGGAATAGACTCCCTTGTTAACTTTTAGCTCTGTTTGATAGCTTGATTTTTGCTGTCCAGTCTTACTAGAAGAATTATTGCCTTTAAAATGCTGACGATTTAAAAACTGTTCAGCAGAATGGGGAAACAATTTTCCTTTTCCTTTGGTTCCACAAGATGACTTTCATATCTGACTGTTTTGAAGCACGTAGAATTCAGTACTGGGAAAAGAAGGGTGAAATAGTAGAGTTAAGGTTTTCCTGAAAAATGAGACCAAAATGAGCTGAGATTTGAATTGACCTTTGCTAATAGCAAAAGTATAGCCTGAAGATAATGTATCTAGCCTAAAGATGGCAATAGATTATTTATAAATAATACTGTTTATGATGAAGATTATTGCTTCACAGAGAAATGCTGACTTTTTCATAAGAAACTTCTTAATTCTTCATACATCAGTGTGCCTTCAATTATTCCTTATGGTAGTGAAGTAAAACTATTTTCTTCAGTTTGAGAACATCTCTTTCAAGGAAGTTAGTTACTGCCTTATATATGCAGTCTGATGAAAGGGATCATAGGATCAGAGGATAATTCAGGTTGGAAGACACCACAGGATGTCTCTAGTTCAACTTTCTGTTCAAATGGAGGATGGGGCCAGGCTCTTCTCAGTGACAACCAGTGACAGGACAAGGGGCAATGGGTACAAACTGGAACACAGGAGGTTCCACTTAAATTTGAGAAGAAACTTCTTCCCGGTGAGGGTGGCAGAGCCTGGCCCAGGCTGCCCAGGGGGGTTGTGGAGTCTCCTTCTCTGCAGACATTCCAACCCGCCTGGACACCTTCCTGTGTAACCTCATCTGGGTGTTCCTGCTCCATGGGGGGATTGCACTGGATGAGCTTTCCAGGGCCCTTCAACCCCTCACATTCTGGGATTCTGTGAAATCAAGATAAGCAATGAGTTCAGGTGAGGCTGCTCAGGGTTTTTGCCAGTTGGGTCTTGAAAACCTCCAAAGATGGAGACTACATAAGCTCTCTAGGTTCCTGTTCTACTGCTTGACTGTTGTCATGGTGAAAAAGCTTCTCTCTGTATTTACCTGGAACCTTTTGTTTTGACTTATGCCTGTTGTCTCTTGTCCTTCCACTGTACACCACTGTAAAGAGCCTGAGTCCCATTTTCTTGAACAAATCTCTGCAGGTATTGGAAGGCTGTTCTTAAGTGTCCTTCCCCCCTCCCCCAAGCCTTTTTTTCTCCTGGCAGAAAAAGCCCAGTTGCCTCAAGCTCTTCTAATAGTACAAATGCTCCAGTCCCATGACCATCTTGGTGGTTCTCCTTTGAGCTTGTTCTACTTCAACGTCTTTTTTTGGTATTTGAATGCCCTAAACTGGATGTAGTATTCTACATGAGGTCTAACAAGTGTTGAGTAGAAGGTGGATAATCACTTTGCTCAACCTACTGGCTATGCTACTGTTTGTTAATACAGCCCCCTTTCAGCAGAGCTGCTTCACAGCCAGTCATTCCCCAGTCTGGATTGTCGTGAGGGGTTTTTCCTTCCCAGGTGCAGTATTTGGCATTTGTCCTTGTTCATAGAATCATAGAATCATTTTGGTTGGAAGAGACCCTTAAGATCATCAAGTCCAACCATAACCTAACTCTAGCACTAAACCATGTCTCCATCTATATGTCTTTAAAACACCTCCAGGACTGGTGACTCAACCACTTCCATGGGCAGCCTGTTCCAGTGTTTCACAACCCTTTCCATGAAGAAATTTTTCCTAATATCCAATCTGAACCTCCCCTGGTGCAACTTGAGGCCATTTCCTCTCATCCTATCACTTGCTACTTGGGAGAAGAGACCAACACCCTCCATGCTGCAACCTCCTTTCAGGTAGCTGTAGAGAGCGATGTCTCCCCTCAGCCTCCTGTTCTCCAGGCTAAACAGCCCCAGCTCCCTCAATGGCTCCTCATAAGACTTGTGCTCCAGACCCCCCCCATTGTTGAATATCATAAGGTTCCTGTTGGCCCATTTCTCCATCCTGTCCATGTCCTGCTGTATGGCAGCCCTACCTTCCAGTGTATGGACTGTTCTCTGCAATTTGTTATCAGCTGTATACTTCATGAGCAAGTACTCTGTCTCTTTAAGGTTACTGATAACGTTAAATAGGCTAGGTCCCTCTTGTATACCCCTTTTTACCAGCATCTTGGTAGAGTATGTCCCATTAACCACTATGATCTAAGCCTGATCATCCAAACATATTTTATCCATCTGGTTGTCCACTCATCCAGACTGTAATGTCCAAACTTGGTTACAAGAAAATCGTGGAAGATAGTGTCAAAAGCCTTGCTGAAGTTGAGGTAAATTACATCCACTGCTCTCCCCTCATCCACAAATCCAGTCACCTTATCATACTAGACAATCTGGTTGATTTACCCTTTCTATAGCCATGCTGACTGTTCCCTCTTCCATGTGCCCAGAAATATGTTCCAAGACTCACTCCCTGTTTCTCCCAGGGACTGAAGTAAGGTTGAGTGGTCTGAAGTTTCCCAGATTGTCTTTTTGGCCTTTTTTGCTGATGAATGCAATGTTTGCCTTTCTCCAATTGTCAGGCATCTCCCCCTGATCTCCACAACCTTTTAAAGATGATAGAGAGCAGCCCTGCAAGGACATTGGCCAGTTCCCTCAACACCCCTGGATGTAGTCCCATGGGTCAACTTCTCTCAAGTAATCCAATCCCTGACTCAATTCTCATCCACTGCTGGTGGTTCTTCTCCAGATTCTCCCTGCCCAAGCAGCACATGAGGGAGGAGGGGTGGGGGATTAGGGTCAGTATATAGCAGTCATTCTCTGCTGCACCTTCCTTTTCACACCTTTCCTCTGCTCTAGTGTGTGTTCTTCCATGGGTTGCAGTCTTATCAGAAAAATTTGCTCTGGCATGGGTTCTCAATGGACCACAGTTCCTTTGGGAAATATCAATCTGTTCCATGGGCTGCAGGGAATATCTGTTCTGATGCCATGGAGCACCTCCTTCTCATTCTTCTCCTCTGACCTTGGTGTTTCCTTTGCTGTTTCTCTTTTTTATTCCCTCCTACTCTCCAGACAGAGCTTTTTTTTGACCTTTCTTAAATAGTTTTTCACAGAGGCACCGCAAACATTGCTGATTGTCTCAGCTTTGGCCTGCAGTGGGTCCATTGTTGATCCAGCTGGAACCAGCTGTCTGGCACAAGGCAGCCCCTTACCTCATCCCCCAGAGGACACCTCTACAGCCCCCCCACCCCCCCACCCCCCAAAATCTTGACATCTATGCCCAGTACAACTCCATAAAATTTCCACAACTCCTCAGAATATCTAATTGGAGCTGTGGCTTTTTTATATTAAAATAAATTTTCAAAACTGGATTTCTATTAATACAACAAACCCTGTGTTTCTTTTAGCCACTTCAAAGGATAGAGAATGAAGTAGAACTGCTTGGAGAACATCTTCCTATAGGAAGCTTTACCTACCCTCCATCAATTCATCCACCAACATTGACTTCCTCAGCTCCTCTCCAATTCTTAAACCATGATCCTTCACACCAAGAGGTTTCATTTGGAGTTGTAAGTATTGCTTTTTGTACTACATTCTCATGCATGCTGAGTTCAAGTTCCTGATCTTTGCTCTAAGTTATAACCATTTTATTGAAAAATGGTAGTTTTGCAATTGAATTTCATTAGTGACTGCAGCTGTGGAAAGTCAGGGTTGGTTGTTTTTTAGGGTTAGACTTGGAAGAATGAAAACATGCTAACAAAATCTTTGAGCACTTTATTTTTTCATAAAAGTAAATGTCTTGAGTCCTCTGAATATAATTTCAGTAGTGGTGTGTGAATTTTGATTCTTAAAATCTGCTAACATTTTTTTTCACTTATGAGTCTTTTTAGAAAAAGACAATTTATGTCTAAGTTACAATTCTTTACCTCCTCCCATTTTAATAGACAGTGCAAGATGTTTTAAACAGTCATACTGAGGACTTATGTAAGTAAACTAAAGAGCTTTGCATGCAGATTGAAATAGGAATATAGTCTTTTTTCTCATATGGAAAGAATGTGTTTAAGCTGTAAACTTGAATGTCTCTTTAGGCACTATATCCGTATGCAGTTGAAAGGCTACAGCCCCTCCTCCCAAAAGTGAATGTAATTGAGTCCAACTGTGAATGTGATTTCTTTATTTATTAATTTTAAACCTTGCTCTTTTTTCAAGTGGTTTTGCTGTGGAGCATCCTGGCAGTGCCCCCTAATGGATATTTGATTATACCAGTGAAAGAACTCCTGTAAATATGTTTAAAAATCTCATTCCTACTCAACCAGATGCACAAACCAGTGCATTGTGCCAGGTTGAAAGCCCTCAACTTTTGGTTTGCAGTATGTTCACCAATTCAAGTCCTGCCTGTCCAAATGAGCCCATATATAGGCTAAGACTTACAAAATGCTTCTTAGCTAGCTTGCAAGAGTTTCTGGTTAGTATTGTTACTTTTTTTCCTGCAGGATAGTATAATTATACAGGGTATTTCAAAAAGATGGACCAAATTTGAAATCTCTTTGAAATTGGGTCCATCTTTTTGAAACATCCTGTGTATTATTGATGACATTTGTTGGTCAAAACAATTATTTGGAAAGGCTGGGGTTTTTTTTGGCTTGAACAGGGCTGGGTTTTTTTCTTTTTTTTTGATAATGTGTTATTTAAGATATATTTTGACATTCACTTTTCATTATTAAACAATACTAGAAAATATTGAAGTTTTTCTTCCTTTTTACAGCCTTACCCACCTTTTATGCCTCGAAGACTCACAGGGCGCAGTAGATACCGATCACAGCAACCAATACCACCACACTCGTACCATCCCAACCTATTGCCATATGTGCTGTAAGTCCAAAGCACATTGTACTTGTAGACTACTAAATAACTCTGTAAGCTAGTTGATCCCCTCAGTGTTTTTTTTAATGTTTGGGCTCTACCACAGGGTACAGACTGTTCAGTCAATCTCAAGGAATAAGAAAACTTGTAGTTACCAGTCTATTTGAACATCATACATACCTGAGCAAGGAAAAATACAAGGACAAGTGCACAGTTTGATGATCATGTAGTTTGTAGTTTTGGGATCTGCTATGCCTCTTCTTTCTTTTGAAATCTGCTTAAAGATGTTCAATGTAGAATGTTACACGTGGTTCTTGGATAATGGTTATGAGTTATACCCATGGTTAGGTCCTAAAGTCTACTTATGTAGGATAAAGATATAACAGTCCATACAAACAAACAAACAAACAAACAAAAACAAAACAAAAAAAAAAAACAGGGAAATCAATTTACGCTTAATTAATTACTGAAACATAATGAGGGGAGCCTTCTAGGTGTGAGTGTGGTTTTGGCTTGGAGGGCTTGCTTTCTTCTGAACTGATAATCTGTTACAACTTTTGAACTTCTGCACCTGATTAACCATTTCTAGAATAAATTGTTGTTCTTTGTAGGTCCTGTTTTTGAAATTAATTCAAAATACTTAGAAAATGAGGATTTATTTTAAAGGTGTCATTGACAGGGAGATAATCAAACTTTGTCAGTTGTTTTGCCACAATATCTATAGTTTCTGACTCCGTAGTTTGACTTGCATCAAAATAACACCAGGATATATGATTCAGTGAAGTTATATTTTGCAGTGTGCATTCTGACAAAGTCTGCTCTGATGTATAGCCACTTGCATGTCTACTCAGGGATAGTATGTCACAATCATTTCTGACTAATGACATTTCTGACTAATGACATTTATAGTGCTGTGAATTTTTTATTTCTATGATTTTGCATTAAACTTTGACCCATATTACTGTCTTGGGATGGTGATGCTCTTTTAACTTAACAGAAAAAACAGAAAAGTCACAGCCTGGTTGGGGTTGGAAGGGACCTCTGGAGATCATCCAGTCCAACCCACCTGCTGAAGCAGGGTCACCAGAGCAGATCACACAGGAAGGTGTCCAGGTGGGATTTGAATGTCTCCAGAGAAGGAGACTCCACAACCTCCCTGGGCAGCCTGGGCCAGGCTCTGGCACCCTCAAGGTAAAGAAGTTTCTCCTCATATTCAGATGGAACCTCCTGTGCTTCAGTCTGTGCCCGTTGCCCCTCATCCTGTCATTGGGCACCACTGAAGGGAGTCTGGTCCCATCCTCTTGACACCCACCCTTGAGATATTTATAAACATTGAGATTCCCCCTCAGCCTTCTCTTCTCCAGGCTGAACAGCCCCAGCTCTCTCAGTGTCTCCTCATAAGAAAGGTGCTCTAGGCCCCTAATCATCTTTGTAGCCTGCCACCAGACTCCCTCCTGTAATTCCTTATCCTTCTTATGGCACACTCTTGTCTTTATATCTGAAGAAGTTCTTCTCTGGTCAAATCCGTGTTACATGGGAATGTATAATTGGGTCTACTGCCAATGTGGAAGTTGGCTCAGTATTACATTGTAATTATCTTTGTAATGTGTATTGGTGAAAAGGAGACTGAAGAGCAATCTCATTGCTCATTGCTACAGCTTCCTGAGCAGGGGAAGTGGAGAGGGAGGGGCTGAGCTCTTCTCCCTGGCATCCAGTGACAGGATGCACAGGAATGGTTCAAAGCTGCATCAGAGGAGGTTCAGACTGGACATTAGGAAACAGTTCTTTACCAAGAGGGTGGTCAAACACTGGAACAGGCTTCCTAGAGAGGTGGTCAATGCCCCATGCCTGTCAGTGGCATTTGTGGCAAGAGGCATTTGGACAATGCCCTTAATAGCATGCTTTAACTTTCGGTCAGCAAAAGTGGTCAGGCAGTTGAACTATTCTATTCTATTCTATTCTATTCTATTCTATTCTATTCTATTCTATTCTATTCTATTCTATTCTATTCTAGTGCTTGAATGCTTTTCTGTTGGGGAGTTAAGTGAACTTGGGTTATTTATTTTTGTGGATATTCTATCTATTTAAATAAGTCAAATTTAAAACCAGAAACTCTGTTCAATATCAATATTAACTCTGTGATGCAGGCTATCAATAGATTCATTTCTGTAATAACACTGAGCCTTAATATGAGTTGTCATAGCAATATACATGCAATTTAAAAATGCAATACAGCGAGTATCAAAAAGTGACACAATTAGCTTTCCTTTGAGTCCTTTAGTTTGAATTTTAACTGTTAATTTCAAATTTAACCTTTTTATTGGTTCTTAGAATTTGTTGATGTCGCAGAATGGAATGTTACACAGATTTGACCTAGTAGCAATTTAGGGTTTACTAAGGTAGATCACAAGTTTAATATATAATTTCTAATAACTTTTAATCAACAGCTGATTAACAAAATTATTTAAAAAAATTCTATGGGATTTGTTATAATTAAAACAATTACTTGATTCAATAATGTCAAGGATCACCCTATACTTACAAAAGAGAAAGTTAAATCACATATAGACACACACAGAGGTAGATTATTAAAAGCACATGTACAAATCTATAAACACACACATACTCGCATGCATTAATCCTTGTATATTTGAATCTATTCACACATACTAACCTATAGCTTTGTGCTTATATATGTGGACTATATGTGGAGGTAAAATAAAAAAGAAAATTTCCCTCTCAAGTTAAGCGAATTACTTTAATGTATCAGCATTCCTCAACAGGTGGTTTGTTGAAACTTCAGAAATCTGTCATCTCCCACAGCTTCACAGTGTCGGTTTGTCACGAGATGTCTCTGAGGGGCATCCCACCCACTGCATTCCAGGAGAGCTCAAAGGGCGGGTGTACCAAACTGTCAGCAGCGATTGATGGTCGCTACCTTTCCCAAACACCAAGGGGTCTATTCCCATATGGCAGGAGTTCCAAGAGCATGGAGGGCGTGCCTTCGTGTCTTGACTCACCACACTTGTGCCTCAGTTTTCCCAACTTCACTGCACTTACACAATGGGGAATTGTTCTCAGAAGAACCATGGAACACAAGGGAGTGGTATCTCAGTGCCCTGTCTTGCTGCACTTGCACAATGGGAATTGTTTTCCCCAAATCATGCCTGATTGCCCTGGTAGCCAGGTAGTGGAGTGACCCAGGAGAGGAGGTGGGGGGGTTGCAACCACCACAGTTGACTTATAAAGGATCAATAACATAACTCTACCTCTGCCACATGTTTGCATGCCTTCTTTCAGGAAGATGTTGAGTCAAATTGTTGTTTGTTCTTCTGACAGATCAGTGCTTCCAGTGCCACCTGCAGTTGGACCAGCTTTCAGCTTTGAGTTGGACATGGAAGATGGAGAGGTTGAAAACTACGAGGTTGGTGTGTGAAGTACGAACTCACAAGGAACAGAGGTTAACTCAATACATGAACTTAAATGGTCTTTTGCTTTTCAAAGACAAAGACAGGATTAAATAAATACAATTTTTATGAAGACAAAATATAGAAACATTTTTTCATACTGTTTTCTAGCACTGGATGTTAGAAACACTCTTATTTTGTATCTATTGCCTTTCCCCAAAATCTATTCTTTCAGATTAGCCCTGGTTAAATTCTTCAACTTTCCATTGTAGATGTGACTCTTCTTTTTGTATTTTGCTTGATTTTTAAATATCGAGCAGAAATATCCTATTCTTTTGAATATGCTATAACTTAGTGCTTTTTATGTACCTTGCTAACTTTACAGACTAGTGTTAACATTATAGGATGAATTTAGGTAAAAGTGATGTTGGTAAGAATCTCAATATATATTTTCTCTTAACAATAAGGAGAGTACAGCAAGTCACATATTTTAAAATGAAATGTCAGTAGTGTCTTAAATAATTGAGGGCTGATCCCAACTCTTGTCCTTACTGCTTCTCAGACTGTTTGATTGCCATCAGATTATTTTCAGAAAGCCTCAGCTGCTGCCTACCTCTCCTCATATATCTATTCATCCTTGCTTCTGCTCAGAGCAGTTTTTATTTATGCAGTTAGATAGCATTTACAGTGTAATGACAAGCTCTCCTATTATGCTTCTTGTGCTAGTTAAAAGAATCATCATATTGTGACTGACATTTTGGGCTCCAGGTTTTGGGCTATTTGAGTATCTGTACTCTTTGCATCTTTCATCAAATCTCTTAATTTCTGTGCTTCAGTTCTCTATCAAATTGATACTGATGCTTTTCTGGAGCCCCTCATGAGGGAGCAGAATTTATTTACATGAGGAGCACTTAGGTACAGTGTTCTACCTGTATGAAAAAGTACAAAATTTAATCAGAAAGTGTCTCTGTTCAGTTTGATGTCATGCCTTTATTTCCATGTCTCTAATCTCCATGTCTCAATTCAGTTGGCCCAAGAAGTGGAATGGGAGTCAAAATTGTCCCTTTAAACTATTGGTCTCATAAAGTTAGGCTCATTGTGTATTCCTGGAAAAGAAGTTTGTCAACATTTTCTTCTAGTTACTCACACTGCTGTGTGGGGGATGGGGGAAGGGGGTTCATTTCCAAAGCAAAACATGTATCAAGCTGTGAATACAGCTGCTGAAGTGATTG
Source organism: Columba livia (assembly GCF_036013475.1). Classification (NCBI taxonomy): domain Eukaryota; kingdom Metazoa; phylum Chordata; class Aves; order Columbiformes; family Columbidae; genus Columba; species Columba livia. Next base: position 13,857,200 of record NC_088641.1, on the reverse strand, counting down.
ATTAACAGTTAGGTCATGGATATCTGGAAATCCCAAAGATACTGTCTTATGCAGTTCAGAAGGATTCATCAGTGATCAAATTTTGAAAGACATCTTTTCATAGCACTTGTGGTTGTAGAGAGAGAGAAGCAAAACTAAACATGTCTTGATGGAGAGGTGGGTTGTGCTACCTGGTGGGATAGTGACACGGCAGAAAAAATCATTTCTGGTAGAGCTGGAGCTTGTTTGAGCAAAGAATGTTAAAAAGTACAAATTCCTTGTTTCATAGGCACTGCTGAATTTGGCAGAACGTCTAGGAGAAGCCAAACCTCGAGGACTGACAAAGGCAGACATTGAACAACTTCCATCTTACAGGTTCAATCCAAGCAATCATCAGTCAGAACAGACATTGTAAGTACATCTATCTCAAATTTACATACTTTACATGACCGTATTTCCATTCCTTCAGGCTGCATCCTCAACTAGGCAAATACTGTAACACAAGTGCTCTAAAAGCACTCAAATAAAAAAGATAAATTTTCTTAAACCATTTTTCAAATCATATATCATTTTTCTTGACTTTAAAATTCTGCATAGTCTCACTTCAGTTAGATGTTAGAATTTAGTTATTCAGTATTTTTAAAAAGTTTCCCAAGTTTTTTTTGGCATACTAGATGTTAAATGACCGTCATCAACTTGAAATTCAGCCTATATTGAAATATTTTCAAATACCAAAATTTCAAGTGCTCCTGGAAGAGCTTTTGACAGTCTTTGAGGTTTACAGTTATATTTTCTTATTTTTAAGACTAGTTCTATTTGAAAGATCTACATAACAGAGAAATTAGATCAAGTGAGAGGCAGTGAAAGTGATATACAATGCTGTCTGAAATTGAACAGAAGAGATTTTTTCTCTGATCTTCCACTTAGAGAAATCTTCAATGTTATTTTTAATATAGTAGGGAATAAGAAAAATAAAAGTACCCGAGCACATAAGCTGATGATGCCCCTGTGGAAGATTTGTGTTTATAAAACATATACAACAGAATATAGATGTAATTTAAGGAGAAAATTTTCATAGTAAAAGTGTGTGATCTTTAATCAGTTATGGCTTTGAGAAATACTCAAAGTAAGTTTTCAGGTTTTTATTTTAATATATCTAAAATTACAGTTAAAAGTGAAAGAAAAATGCTATAGGGTTTGCACTACCTGTTTATATCAGCAGGCATGAACTCCATTATTTTGAATTATGGTGATACAATCTATTTACTGTTTGAGCTCTTGTCTCCTTTGGGATTGGAAACCATGGTGAACAATACAAAAGCAATTCTCATTTTACACTGGTCCACTAGAGATCTATTTCCACAAGAGTTTGATCACTGTAGATAATCCAATGGTTTTAAAAAATCCTTTTGCAAACACATCTTATAAGTTGCCTATAGAACAGAAATTATTGTTATTAAATGGGAATGTTTATAGATATTTGCTGTCTTTTTTTTAGGTGTGTAGTGTGTATGTGTGACTTTGAGGCAAGGCAGCTTCTTAGAGTCTTACCCTGTAACCACGAGTTTCATGCCAAGTGTGTTGATAAATGGCTTAAGGTAAATAAAATCTGTGTTGGATGCAATTTATAATGTCCTAGTTTGTAGTTTCATTTTTTCTTTAGTTTTCTACTCCATTTCATCTCTTGTTTCTCATTTTTAGTATTTAGGCTCTGAAGTAACAAAAAGGGGCACAAGCTGAATTTGTCTTCTTTTTGTTGTTTCCTTACACTATAGAAATATTCTTTTTTTAGTGCTTAACAGAAGATATTTATTTGTAATAATAATTGGAATAAGGTCATTTTAAAAGGAATATGAAGAGAATGATCTTCACTGGTAGAAAGTGCTTCTATAAGAATCCCTTCTATTACTATGAATTTGAATTCTTGAGGCAAATAAAAAAGTATTTTTGTAAATCTAAGGTATGATTGAGAGATATTTAATTAAAAAGACTTAGTATGAAATTATGGCTTTATGCATGCTCTGAGATATTCTTTCAAAAGAAGTTTGGGGGAAGACCTAGAAGCAGGACAGCACAATAAGTTGACAGAATAGCAGTGGTACAGAAGGTGAAAAAGATAGGAATACAGTTAAGAAGATGATATACAGGGAGGCATCTGTTCAAGCTGTGTTATCCAGACCTACTGCTAATAAGATATTCATTCATTTCTTGTCTCACTTTTAAAAAAAATCTATTCAGATTTGCTTTACTCTTTCTGTACTCTGTGCTGCAATGTCAAATATTCCACAGTCCTATGTGAAAGAAGCATGTCAAACATTTCCTAGAGAACTGTAGATGCAGCCTTATGTTATATCACTTTAAGACATATTTTAAAAACAAAAAAGTTCTTGTGCTTTGCTGACAAATATATTCCTATAGAGAATATATATTTTTGACTTGGAGAGTTCTATAATTTCTGGGCTTTATAAAGTCAAGGAAACAACTGCCTCATGCATTCAGTAGAATAGCCTGTGTATAAAGTATTGGATTTGATATTAACAGTAGTCATTTGGCTAATGAAGCATCAAGAATAATGATAGAATCATAGAACAGAATCACAGAATCATTTCAGTTGGAAGAGACCCTCAGGATCATCGAATCCAACCATAACCTAATCTAACTCTAGCACTAAACCGTGTCCCTAAGAACCTCATCTGAACACCTTTTCAACCCCTCCAGGGATGGTGACTCCAGCACTGCCCTGGGCAGCCTGTTCCAATGCCTGACAACCCTTTCCGGGTGCAACTTGAAGCTGGTGCCTGGAGCACCTCCTCCCCCTCCTTCTTCACTGACCTTGGTGTCAGAAGAGTTGTTTCTTTCACATATTCTCACTCCTCTCCTTCGGCTGCTGTTGCACAGCATTTTTTTACACTTTTTAAAATGTGTTATCACAGAGGCACTAACACCATGAAGAATTTTTTCCAAATATCTAATCTAAACATACCTTGGCACAACCTGAGACCATTTGCTCTTGTCCTATCACTTGCTACTTGGGAGAAGAGACCAACACCCTCCATGCTGCAACCTCCTTTCAGGTAGCTGTAGACAGCGATAAGATCTCCCCTCAGCCTCCTGTTCTCCAGGCTAAACAGCCCCAGCTCCCTCAATGGCTCCTCATTAGACTTGTGCTCCAGCCCCTCACCAGCTTTGTTGCCCTCCTCTGCACTCTCTCTAGTACCTCCATGTCCTTCTTATGATGAGGGGCCCAAAACTGAACACAGTGTTCAAGGTGCGGCCTCACCAGCACCAAGTACAGTGGCACAATCACTTCCCTAGTCCTGCTGGCCACACTATTCCTGATACAAGCCAGGATGTTGGTGGCCTTTTTGGCCACTTGGGCACACTGCTGGCTCATGTTCATCCGGCTGTCAATCAACACCCCCAGCTCCCTTTCTGCTAGGCAGCTTTCCAGCTGCTCTTCCCCAGGCCTGTAGCATTGCCTGGGGTTGTTGTGACCCAAGTGCAGGACCCAGCACTTGGCCTTGTTAAACCTCATACAATTGGCCTCAGCCCAATGATCCAGCTGGTCCAGATCCCTCTGTAAAGCCTTCTTAAGCTCCCACAGGTCAACACTCCTACCCAATTTGGTGTCATCCACAAACTTACTAAGGGTGCCCTCAATCCCCTCATCCAGATCGATAAAGAGATTGAACATAACCAGACCAAATACTGAGCCCAGGGGAACACAACTTGTGGCCAACTGGATTTGGCTCCGTCCACCACAACTCTTTGGGCCTGGCCCTCCAGACAGGTCTTTATCCATCACAGAGTACACCCATCCAGGCCATGAGCTGCAGCTTCTCCAGGAGATGCTGTGGGATACGGTGTCAAAGGCTTTACTGAAGTGCAGGTACACAATGTCTACAGCCTTTACCTCATCTACTAGTTGGGTCACCTTGTCATAGAAGGACATCAGATTGGTCAAGCAGGACCTGCCTTTCATAAACCCATGTTGACTGGGCCTGATCATATGATTTTCTTGTAAGTGCTGTGTGATGTTACTCAAGATCATCTGCTCCATGATCTTGCATGGCACTGAGGTCAGACTGACAGGCCTGTAGTTCCCCAGATCCTCCTTCCGACCCTTCTTGTAGGTGCGCATCACATTTGCCAACTTCTAGTCAACTGGGACATCCCCAGTTATCCAGGACTGCTGATAGATAAAGTGGTTTGGTGAACACCTCTGCCAGCTCCCTCAGCACCCTTGGGTGGATCCCATCTGGCCCATAGACTTGTGGGTGTCCAAGTGGTGTAGCAGGTCGCTAACCATTTCCCCTTGGATTACTGGGGCTTCATTCTGCTCCCCATCCCTGTCTTCTGGCTGAGGGGGCTGGGTACCTGGAGCACAGCTGTTCTGACTATTAAAGACTGAGGCAAAGAAGGCATTTAGTACCTCAGCCTTTTCCTCATGTTCTGTCACTAGGATTTAAAAAATAAAAGGCATCTGAAAACAACTTTGGGTTAGAGTACCCAATATATTCTAAAGCATTTACAGAATCTAGGACTGGTGTAAATGTTTCCATAAGACCTTTTTTTTTTCCTTTTCTTTTTTCTCTTTTCTTTTCTTTTCTTTTCCTTTTCTTTTCTTTTCTTTTCTTTTCTTTTCTTTTCTTTTCTTTTCTTTTCTTTTCTTTTCTTTTCTTTTCTTTCTTTTTCTTCTTCTCTTCTCTTCTCTTCTCTTCTCTTCTCTTCTCTTCTCTTCTCTTCTCTTCTCTTCTCTTCTCTTCTCTTCTCTTCTCTTCTCTTCTCTTCTCTTCTCCTCTTCTCTTCTCTTCTCTTCTCTTCTCTTCTCTTCTCTTCTCTTCTCTTCTCTTCTCTTTCTCCTCTTCTCTTTTCTCTTCTCTTCTCTTCTCTTCTCTTCTCTTCTCTTCTCTTCTCTTCTCTTCTCTTCTCTTCTCTTCTCTTCTCTTCTCTTCTCTTCTCTTCTCTTCTCTCTCTTCTCTTCTCCCTCTCCTCTCCTCTCCTCTCCTCTCCTCTCCTCTCCTCTCCTCTCCTCTCCTCTCCTCTCCTCTCCTCTCCTCTCCTCTCCTCTCCTCTCCTCTCCTCTCCTCTCCTCTCCTCTCCTCTCCTCTCCTCTCCTCTCCTCTCCTCTCCTCTCCTCTCCTTTCTTTATCCTCTCTTCTCCTCTCCTCTCTTCTTTATCCTCTCTTCTTTATCCTCTCTTCTCTTCTCTTCTCTTCTCTTCTCTTCTCTTCTCTTCTCTTCTCTTCTCTTCTCTTCTCTTCTCTTCTCTTCTCTTCTTCTCTTCTCTTCTCTTCTCTTCTCTTCTCTTCTCCTCTTCTCCTCCTCTTTTCTTTCTCTTCTTCTCTTTTCTTCTTCTCCTCTATAGCTTATTTGAATGAAATATGTGCTTGGGTTCAGAATACTGTGGGAGAATGTATCTGTGAACCAAGATGACTGTAAATATCTAGTTGTTTTATCTTGAAATATATTTTATTTAGCATGTTAACATTCATAGTTATTTATTTAGACTGTTTTACACAGTGATTGTCCACTAACTCAAAGTAACATATATGCAAATGTCAGTCCTCTGCTATTCATGTCTGTGGTCTGGGGCAAGGCTGAAGTATGTTTCCACACTGGACTTGTTAAATTATGTAATTGCATAAAGCTTAGACATGTCAAGAGCAAGTGTCAGATTCTGCACATGGGATGGGGTAATCCTGGGTATATGTACAAATTGAGGGACGAGAGTCTGGAGAGGAGCCCCTCAGAAAGAGATCTGGGGGTTTGGGTTGATGGCAAGTTGAATATCAGTCAACAGTGTGTCCTGGGGTGCATCAAGCACAGCATAGCTAGCCCACTGAGGGAGGTGATTGTGTCACTCTACACTGCACTGGTGTGGCCCCACCTTGAGCACTAGGTGCAGTTTCGGGCTACTCAATATAAGAAGGACATCAAACTAATAGATTATGTCCAGAGGAGGGCAACCAAGATGTTGAGAAGTCTCAAGGGCAAGACTTATGAGGAGCAGCTGAAGTCACTTGCTTTGTTCAGCTTGGAGAAGAGAAGGCTGAGGGGTGACCTCATCACAGTGTACAACTTCCTCCAGGGGGGCAGTGGAGGGGGAGTTGCTGCTCTCCTCTCTCTGGTGACCAGTGATAGGTAGGACACGAAGACATCGAATTAAGTTATGTCAGGAAAAGTCACTGGAACAGGCTCTCCAGGGAAGTGATTATGGCACCAAGCCTGTCATCTAAATGATGCTTTTAATCATATGGTTTAGTTTTAGGTAGTCCTGTGAGGAGCAGGGAGTTGGACTCAATGATCCTTATGGGTCCCTTCCAACTTGAGATATTCTATGTGGCATGGAGACAAGGTAAAAAAGGAACAGCTTACTCTCTCTTCTGAAAAGAGAAGTAGGACCATTGGGTGTCATGTACCCCATGACATGATGGATGCTGAAATTCTGTGAAGGTTTATAAGTTTTTTAAAAAATAATTCCTCCCATGGTTTTTGATGCAAAGACATTGCATCTGGCTCAAAAAGCACTTGACCCACAGACTACTGGAAGGCAGGTGAATGTGCCAGGGAAATATATGTGTTCTTTCTTATGCACCTGCTGTTGGTTCTGTTCAATTCAGAATATTTGGTTAAATTAAGTTTTGGTTGGACTCAGTATGGTAGCTCTTATGTTACATTAAGCACTTTCAGTTGGCAATCAAAGGGTAGTGAAGATAGCCCTTAGAGATCAGTAAAATGGGGAAAAAACAGTTTGAGGGCATTATTTTTTTTAGTACTCTGAAGTGAACTGTAGTATTTGTAAAGCAATTTTGTGCTGATGCTTCTAACCAAGCTTAGAAATTGCTGACTTTTAACAATAGCATTAGCTACAGGATGACTGACTTTAGAAAAAAACACTTCAGCATAACAGTGTCGACTAGGCAGGCTTCTCTTTAATTGAAAGATTTGTGTAATCTGTGCCTAAAGGGAGTACAGTTATACTATGTCAACACAAAGTTTTAGACCTTGTTTAGGGAATGGGATAAAATAACTTTTGCACTTTAAATTCACATCCCATATTGATAAACTGAGCAAAGGAGCACATTATCATTGTTAAATTTTAGTAAAAACTATTATTCCATTACAAGCTGGTGATGCAACAATAGAAGGCATTAAAACAAACTTTAACTTGTCTACATATGACATTTGGATTTTTGCCAGGCCTATAGTTATAAAACCCTACATAGAAAGACTTTTTCAGGTGATATAAGATGATAGCCAGGGGAAATCCTATTTTATACTGAATTATGTACCCATATATTAGACTACAGTAAGAAAAAAAATCCATGTTAAATAATGCTGAAGACTCATGGAAGAAAAGTTAAACAGTGAATGGGGCAAGATTAACAAGGGAGGGATTATCCTTTTTGCTTGTCAGTCTTTTCAACTCTCAATTTTATCATGTTTCACAATATCTTATTGTTTATTGATATCCTAACTCCTTGAGTCAAATGAATAAAAGAGGAATCTTTTTACTTTAAAGCAGGATTTAGTAATGGTTCCAAATAAAAACTTGAAAACATGAACTTGTATTGGTACTGTAAATCGGCTAATTGAAGAAACTTCTAAAACCAGATCAATTTACGATTTTAGAAGCAAGCACCCTTTATTGATGCATCGGCTCCCACGGGAATAATTTTTGCCTAGTGGGGGGGGGCCACAACCAATTCCCAGACACAGGTTGTATCCACATAGATCATATGTATTTGTTACATTTCCAATAAATCCTTTGCATATGCATTATATCCCTTTGTCATTTGGCTTGTAACCTGCTTGCACTGGGGTCGCCACCTTATTTTCTGAGAGCAAGAGCATTGTCTCCTACCCTTCTCCTGCTTATCTTAACAAATACCATTCTTGTGACTTAACTCCTAACAAATGCCTAAAACCTAACATCTGTGAACCTTATTTTTATTAACTTGGCAAATGCCCAAAATCTATGACCCTTCTTCGTATAGACTTATTTTATTACTAATTGCTGATTTTAGGTATCAGTATTCACCCTGAAGGCTCAGGCTGTAAATCCTTTTCTTCTAAATGTGGTTCACTTCAGCTAGAAAATTTCTGTTTAATGCTTCTTATGACAATTTCAGTCCATTGTGTAGCTCATGTTACAGAAAGTTAGCCTGCCTGTAGGAATAGCAAGTTAAGAGAGGATATACATTGCAGCCTATGATGCATTATGTGTACCTAATTCATCTTTACACCAGTTATGTTAAGATGTGAAGGGGAATTAATTTCATGAAATACACAAGAACAAATAATCCAATGGGGTCCAGAGATGCTGTGCAGCCTCCATCCTGGATCTTTTCAGGACCTATTGGGAGAGACCCCTGCGTAACCTGGTCTGACCATACAGCTGACCCTGCTTTTAGCAGGAGGCTGGACTAGAAACCTCCTGAGGATCATTTCAACATTAATTATTTTATGAATCGGTGAATTCTCAACAAGTTTTTCACTGAAGGACTAAACTTAAAACTTTTGTACAAGTTCAGTTTTGGAGCTATTTAGTCAGATTGTGTGTTGTGTCTGTTACTAAAAACCCTTCTCTTTTCTCCCCCACCCAATCAGCTTTCAAGCTTTGGACAAGTCTACATGATAGACTTCTGCTCTTCTGCTGGAATAATAGGGTACTGAGAGCCTGAAAAGCTGTGATTCATGACAAAGAGCTAGTAAGACTAGGATGCCCTAATATAGGGGACTTTTTTCCACCTCTGTCTTGCTTCTCTAGTGATGGTGGGTTTCTCTGTCCACTGTATTTTTCCTTTGAGTTTATAAAACTTTTAGGTCATTTTCACATAAAGTAGCAGAAAACAGGTGCACACTGGTTTTATCTTTCTTTCCCCCCCCCCCCTTTTGGGTACTCTTGATCACTGTGAGTGGCAATTTCATTTTGTTTCTAGGTTGCAGACACTGTTACCATAACAAGTGTATTTGTCAGTGCATTAAACTTTATTTTATTTCTGGTTTTACAGGCAAATCGTACCTGCCCAATTTGCAGAGCTGATGCTTCACAAGTGCATCGTGATTCAGAATGACTAATCTAAGAGCACAAATGTGGTTTGGGTGTTCCTGGTCGTGTATATATGAACTATCCATTGAACTTACCCATTTGGCTTCCAACATTCCCTTTACAAAAAAGGGTCAATGGACATTTCTTTGCACTGTGTGACTTAATCAATTATAAAGCATATAATTAGTCTTTACAATTGTGGGATTGCTAATCTAACTGTGTGATTGGAGCTTCAAAGACTTTTTTTAGCTTAATTTTGTGTGCGCACTAACTTTTCTTGGTTTTTGTGTGATCATTCTGAGTGTTGCTGAAAGATTACAGTGGACATGATCTTTTAGCATGTGCTTTTATAAAAAGTGGTAGCTCTGAACAACATAGCAATCTACCTTCAGATACTGTGACTGGGCATGAATTGGGGGGAAGGGGTAAGAGGATGCGTGAAGTGCACTTGTGACTGGGTGTGTATATGTGTTTGAGAACATATATACCAGCATGTACTAAGAATGTATGTATGTAGTATTAATTATGCTGCAATGTATAATCTTATGTTATTTAAACAGTACTAGTACTGTACACTGGTTTTTTCCTTGTGTCTGGAGTCACACACTGAATGTAGAGGGTGCTGCAATTATAAACATTTAATATTTCCTCCCCAATATACAGGGCATTTCAAAAAGATGGACCTAACATGTTACAATTACACAAAAATTTACAAATGGTTTAATGAGTTATCAAGTTTTAGTAACTTTTTTATAAATGCTCTGTGTTCCCTCCACCTGCTGTACAGACAACATCGAGACAATAGTTGAATTAGTATATAGTGATTTCAAATTAGGTCTATCTTTTTGAATCATCCTGTACTTAATGGTATAAAAACACTTTTTTACTTGCTATTCAAACAGATACTATGCTTCCCCTTTATTGGAGGCTTTTAAGTGTACCTCTAAAGAGTGTGTTCATTACTCAGTATGTAACCTTGGGTTTTTACACACAACAGGAATCCAAATTTCAGTATGACAAGTTTACTGCTTATTTTATCAACGTAAAGTTGCAATATTGCATAACTCAGTTAACAATATTAACACTTCCAATTGGTGATTCAGTGTTGAAACCTTTCTATTATTCTCAGTTCTTCTAGCTGAGTTTTATTTACATTCAGTTTATTTCAGATTAGACTTGAGTTTTGAAGATACTGCACTCTGTGCTTCTCCTCCAAAAGGAAGCTAAAAAGGTGCTGAGGGTCTTGTGTAAAGTTTCTTCACTTTCACCATTATACTTGTGAAGTATGTACTCCTTTAGTATATAAACATTGGCTTTAATCACTTATATTCATTGTTTACAAGAGAGTTTGTATTCAATTAAAATAAATTGTAAGAGGATATTATTTTATTCCTGTGACTCAATTAACAAAATAAATTTTTTAACTTTTTTTTCAGAGAAGTAGAACTTTCAATTTTTATGCTTCAAAAAGGGTTGATGGTGGTCATTCACTGCTAGAATACAGTTGTCCTAGGGTGCTGCTTCTTAGCCTTCTGTATTTTCTGATAGGCTTGGCATGAACAAATTCCCTTATTTCTTTTTCTGTCAAGTATCCAGAATGTTCCACTGTAGAAGAGTAAATTGGTACACCATCCAGAACAAATAATGCTGCAAAATGGAAGGTAACTTTCATTTGACTGTCTTTCAAATAATATTTTTAGTAATATTAACTTCTTTAACACTTCTGACTGTTAAGAACTTAAAGATGTTTCAGTGAAATAACTGGATCTAAACATACCATAGTTAATCAAGGGATGTGATTTTGGCATAAAAATGTTTTCTCCTAAAGTAAATGTCAATATCTTGGTTACAATAGCACACAATGAAGCGGGTGAGCAATTGGCTGATGGGCCAGGCTCAAAGGGTTCCAGTAAATGGAGCTATGTTGGGCTGGCGACCAGTCACTAGTGGGATCCATGTTAGAGCCAGCACTCTTCAATGTCTTTATAAATGACTTAGATTCAGGACTTGAGGGATTACTTAGTAACTTCGCTGATGACACAAAATTGGGAGGAGCTGTCAACACTCTGCAAGGCAGAGAGGCCCTGCAGAAGGATCTGGACAAACTGGAGAACTGGGCAATCACCAACCGCATGAAGTTCAACAAGGGCAAGTGCCGGATTTTGCACCTGGGACACAGCAGCCCTGGCTGTACATACAGACTGGGGACGAGATGCTGGAAAGCAGCTCCGTGGAGAGGGATCTGGGGGTTCTGGTTGAGGGCAAGTTGAATGTGAGTCAACAGTGGCCCTGACAGCCAAGAGGGCAACCATGTCCTGGGTGCATCCAGCACAGCATCGCCAGCCAGTCGGGGGAGGTGATTGTCCCACTCTACTGTGCTTTGGTGCAGCCTCACCTGGAGCACTGTGTACAGTTCTGGGCACCACAGTATAAAAAAGATATTAATCTACTGGAGAGCGTCCAGAAGAGGGTTATGAAGTTGGTGAAGGGTTTGGAGAGGAAGCCACATGAGGAGCAGCTAAAGTCACTTGGTTTGTTCAGCCTGGAACAGTCTGAGGGGAGACCTCATGGTGGCTACAGCTTCCTCACAAGGGGAGGAGTGGCAGGCACCCAACTCTTCTCTTTAGTGACCAATGACAGAACCTGAGGGAAGGGCAGGAAGATGTGGCAGAGGAGGTTTAGGTTGGACATTAGGAAAAGGTTCTTCACCCAGAGGGTGCTGGACACTGAACAGGCTCCCCAGGGAGGTATCACGGCCCCAAGCCTGACAGGATTCAAGAAGAGACTGGACAATGTCCTCAGACACATGGTGTGAACTGTGGGGTTATCATATGCAGGGACGGGAGTTGGACTCGATGATCCTTGTGGAACTCAGGACATTCTATGATTCTATGATTCTGTGAGCCAACCCTTCTACTATACTACTCCATTAAATTATTTATTTATACAGACTCTGAATCCTGAGAGTTTGTTTTGAAAGACCTAGGATCCAGACTTCGGAGTGACCTGGCACCAAACCCCTAGAGAGGAGGTAAGCAGGTTGAGATGCAGAATGATGAAACTTTGAAATCCTAGCCAAGTGATATAAAGAATCAGGTGTGCACATATAATCCTCTGGCCATAAATACATATAATCCCTTACCTGTTTTCCCTTACTCTATGTCTCTTAGATTGAAACCATTGATCAAGTCTAAGTTTGGATCCAGCTGCACCTAGGCTCCTTTCTGAGAAGGAGTTTATTATAAAAAGCAAGGGGGTCCATTCTGAACCTTGTGACTCAATGGGAGGGCCTCCCTCTACCCTTTCACATCACTTGTCCCCATACAAATCACTCTAAAACAACTCTCACCTGATTCCGCTTGCCATATTTCTTCCATGCAGTAAGTAATAGAGTGAACCTTGCCATTGAACTCTGCTAAGTTGCACTTTTCTTTGAGTGATCTAAACATTGTTCTGTGTCAAGCAGAACCCTAAATCACATATCTGCAACAGTTGCCCAGAGAAATTGTGGATGCCCCACCCTTGGGAAGTGTTCAAGGTGAAGTTGGATGGGGTTTTGAGCAACCTCATCAACTGGAAGATGTCCCTGCCCATGGCAGGGGAATTGGACTAGAATCATAGAATATCTCAAGTTGGAAGAGACCTATAAGGATCATCGAGTCCAATTCCCTGCTTCTCACAGGACCACCTAAAACTAAACTGACTAAGGGCATTGTCCAGATGCTCCTTGAACTCTGTCAGGCTTGGTACTGTGACTACTTCCCTGGGGAGCCTGTTCCAGTGACCGGACACTCTCTCAGTGAAGAGTCTTTTTCTAAGGTCCAATCTGAACTTCCCTGGATGGAACGAATTATTTTGTGTTGTATCGCTGGTCATCAAAGACAGGAGAGCAGCAACTCCCCCTCCACTGCCCCCTTTGAGGAAGTTGTACACTGTGATGAGGTCACCCCTCAGCCTTCTCCAAGCTGAACAAACCAAGTGACCTCAGCCACTCATCATAAGTCTTGCCCTTGAGACTGTTCATCATGGTGGTTGCACTCCTCTGGACACACTCTAATAGTGTGATGCCCTTCCACTGTACTCAGTACTCAAGGTAGGGCCGCAACAGTGCAGAGTGGGACAATCACCTCCCTCTATGGGCTAGCTATGCTGTGCTTGATGTACCCCAGGTACATGGGGCTGCTCTGCAGCCTCTCATCCCCCAATTTGTATGTATAACCAGGTTTCCCCTATCTCAGGTGCAGAATCCAGCACTCGCTCTTTTTAAATTTCATACAGTTGGTGATTGCCCAGCTCTCCAGTCTATCCAGATCTCTCTGTAAGGCCTCTCTACCCTTGAGGGAGTCCACAGCTCCTCCTAGTTTAGTATCATCAGCAAACTTACTTAATGTACATTCAATTCCTGTGTCCAGATCATTTATAAAAATGTTAAGGAACACTAGCCCTAAAATTGAGTCCTGAGGATCCCACTGAAGACCAGCCACCAGCAGTTTTGGACCGTAAATTTAAAATCATTATAACTAGGCTCAAACACATCTTTATTAATCAAAATAAGAACCATTACAATCAACACACTTTTGTCAACAAGAAATAAGTTTGTTTATTCCTGTAGCATCAAAATCCGTGCTTCGGGATTCGATGAACTCTTGGAAAGCATTTTCTGCATCCTGCTGGTTGGGAAAGCGTTTTCCCTGCAAAAAGTTGTCGAGATACTTGAAGAAGTGGCAGTCGGTTGGCGCGAAGTCAGGTGAATATGGTGGATGAGGCAAACTTTCATAGCCCAATGCGTTCAACTTCCAAAGTGTGACGTGCAGTTGGGCGTTGTTGTGGAGAAGAATTGGGCCTTTTCTGTTGACCAATGCTGCCTGTGGGTGTTGCAGTTTTCAGTGCATCTCATCTATTTGCTGAGCATACTTCTCACACATAATGGTTTCACCGGGATTCCAAAAGCTGTAGTGGATCAGACCAGCAGCAGAGCACCAGTCACCATGACCTTTTTTTGGTGCGAGTTTGGCTTTGGGAAGTGCTTTGCAGGTTCTTCTCAGTCTGTCCACTGAGCTGGTTGTCGCCGGTTGTCGTATACAATCCACTTTTCGCCGCACGTCACAATCCGACCGAGAAATGGTTCCTTGTCGTTGCGTAGAATAAGACAACACTTCAAAACGACAATGTTTTTGATTTTGGGTCAGGTCCTGAGGTGCTCACTTATGGAGCTTTTTCACCTTTCCAAGTTGCATCAAATGCCGAACAACCGTAGAATGGTGGACATTGAGTTCTTCGGCAACTTCTCGTGTAGTTGTGAGAGGGTCAGCTTCGACGATAGCTCTCAATTGTTCCTCGTCAACTTCTGATGGCCAGCCACTACGCTCCTCATCTTCAAGGCTCTCGTCTCCTTTGCAAAACTTCTTGAACCGCCACTGCACTGTGCGTTCGTTAGCAGTTCCTGGGCCAAATGCGTTGATGATGTTGCAAGTTGTCTCTGCTGCTTTATGACCCATTTTGAACTCGAATAAGAAAATCGCTTGAATTTGCTTTTTGTCTAACATCATTTCCATAGTCTAAAATGAATATTAAATAAACAGCAAGTAAGAAGTCAGTAGCAAAATTAGAGTCTGGGGTCTCTCTGTTCTTCACTAGATCTCTTTATTTTTGTCAGGCGGGCTGCAGAAGTTCTGACCTTCAGTTGCAATTTGCACCTGCAACTGGAGAAAATAAGTTCTTGGCAACAGCCAAAACACTCTTTTGTTAGACACTGTTCTGTTCCTTTACTTATCTCCAGGGGCAGAGCTCCCCTTATCTTCTAGCTTGAAGACTGTGAGGCCATTTTTAATTAATGAGGGAGAAAGTTCAAAGGTTCACAGCTTGCAGAAGTTATGCTAAGGAAATTTACTTATGCTAAGTTAATTCTATATAAGTACTTTCTAACCAAGTTCTATAAGAAGCAGTATACCAAATAATTCAATAAACTAAGGCAGTCTGTCCCCTAACAAGTGGCTTCTGTGAGAAGATGTCAGAAGCTGCCCCCATGTCAGACAGAGACAGTTCCAGTCAGCTCCAAGACAGACACACCACTAGCCAGAGCTGAATCAATCAGCAAAGCTGGTAGCATCTCTGTGAAAATATATTTTTTAAAGGGGTTAAAACCCCCCTCACAAAAATCAAACAAAATAAAAGTTGTGCAGTAGCTGTGAGAGAGAGGAATGAGAAAAATGTGAGGGAAACAGCCCTGCAGACACCAAGGTCAGAGAAGAAGGAGGGGGAGGAGGTGCTCCATTTGTCAGATCAGAGATTCACCTCATGTATGGAGGACCCCATACAGGAGAAGGTGGATATGTCCTGAAGGAAGCTGCAGACAATGAAGAAACCACACTGGAGCAGTTTTTGAAGGACTATAGCCTGTGGGAAGGACCCATGCTGGAGCAGGGGAAAACTGTGAGGAGGAATGAGCAGCAGAGATTAAACATTATTAACTGATCACAACCCCCATCCCCCTGTGCCACTTGGAAGTGGTGGGCAGGAAAGAGGTAGAAGAGTTGGGAATGAGGGAGTGAAGTTGAATCTGGGTGAGGGAAAACTGGTTTTAAGTTTTGCCTTTGTTTCTCACTATCCTACTCCATTTTAATTGGCAAGAAATTAAATTACTTGTCCCTGAGTCAAGTCCTTCCTCTTTTCTTACTTTTGCCCTTCCAGTTCTCTTCCCCATTCTGCTGGAGGGGAGTGAGAGATGGGGTGGGGACTTAGCTGCTGGCCCAGGTCAACCCACCAGAATGATGGAAATAGGGATAGCAAGGTAACCCTGTCTAACAACATATAATATCTGTTAGCCTTATCTAATCTTAGGGGCCACTATACCCAAGAAATGCCACTGGAGTTTAGAAAAGTACAGAATTCATTATTTGCTGTTGAAAAAAGTTTAACACAAAAATTAATGTTCATATTCTAGAAACTGCAGTATCTGACATCAATTTCTGAAAAGTTGTTACTTTTTTTTTTTTTTTTTAAACTACAGGAATATTAACAATACTATTTTTCTGCATTCTACAAGAATGCTTGTAATTGAGAATCAACTTCCATAGATATTACACAGCTCCGAAGATGCCTATGCCCTCATGCATATTTTCTCTTGCACTCTAAGCCTGGACTGTTAGCACAGTTATGAACCTAAAACAGAAGCAACACACAAAACCACCAAGCTAGTCCCTCAGTAGTTCTCTGCATTACAAGAAAAAAATTTCTAGAAATCCATTCATTCTTTTTAGAAGCAACATAGTATCTAGAATCCACAGAAGGCCCAGAATTACAGCTGCTTGTGCTACATGAGGGTACCTAGGCAGCCACAGCAGCCATACCAGCAGATTCACGCACAATGAAATTACAACAATCCCCCAAAACTCATACTCACCTAGCCCAGGGTGCTCTAGAAACTACTGGAACAACCCAGTCCCTAGCTGAAACTAGCCCATCACCACACCACTGAGGCTCACACAGAGTTCCTGTGTAAAGCCCAAAATTCACTCCCAGACTGACTGTACACAATAACCAACACCACCAATCTCCCCATCATCACCCTCTTAGATAATCAACTCCCAAAACTCCTGGGGACTGTCGAAAAGACAAGCATTTGGGCGTATGGATGGGGAAGAGCTTGACTGACATCCAGACTGATCAAAAAGAGGCCTTTTGCCATTTTGCAGAGGCCTCTGGGCTCTTCTGCCTTTTTCCTCTTTTTTCTTTCTTTGGGATCAGCTGTTCAGGACCAGGTGCTGCTTCCTGGGACTAGCTGCTCAGTGTGGATGGAGTTTGTGAGGAATTGTATTGAGTATCTTTAATTATATATTCTATTTCTATTTTATATATATATATTTACTAGTAATGTATTAGTATTTTGTTATTAAACTGTGTTTATCTCAGTCCAAGTTTCTCTGTTCCCTTTTGATTCTCTCCCCTATTGAGGGGGGGAAAGGGGAGGGGGGGAGCGAGCGGCTATCGTGGTTGTATTGCTAGCTTGGGTTAAACCGTGACAAACATTCAAACGAGGTAAAGTGAAATTCAAGATAAAAGAATTGTGATTTTAAATTTGGCAGTGATTCAAACTGACCAGCAAAGCCAAATACCTCAGGAAATATTGGATCAAGTATTTCCAGGGGTCTGGGCTTCAAGAGTTCCTGGTAAATCAAAGAATGCAGAACCAGTGAAAATTAATTTGAAACCTGGAGGTGGACCAGTCAGAATCAAACAATATCCCCTGAAATTAGAGGATAGGGGAAAAACAAAATAATAAAAAAAAACAGTAACTTCCTGCAGTTTGGACTGCTGATGGAATGCGAATAAAGAAACAAGATGGTAAAAGCTATAAAGTTAGTGTAGGATTTCAGAGTAATAAATAAAATTGCACTCAATAGTAGCTAATCCTTACACATTGTTAACCAAATTATGAGACAATCACAAATAGTTGACTGTGTTGTATTTGAAAGATGCCTTTTCTGTCTTGCATTAGACAATGAGAGTCAGAAGCTTTTGAGTGAGAAAATCCCAATACTGGGAGAAAAGCCCAATTAACCTGGACAGTGTTACCCCAGGGATAAGAACTCAAAGCCTAGGAAGCTCTTCCAGGAAATGGGACCTTGTTATCTCCTTATAGCCACAAAAACCGAAGAAGATTGTGTGCAATGGACTGTAAGTTTACTAATTTTCTGATATTAAGCGAGTATCGAGTTTCCCAACAGAAAGCCCAACTGATGCAGTACCAAGTGACTTATCTGAGATTCAAGATCTCTGGAGGACAGGGAGAGCTGGGAATGGAGCGAAAAGAAGCTATCTGCCCGACACCAGAACCTGCAATGGTAAAAGAGCTCCGGACATTTCTTGAAATGACAGGTTGGTGCAGACTTTGGATTTTTAATTATGGACTTTTAGTAAAGCCTTTGTATGAACTGTTAAAAGAAAACACCTCCAAGTTGAATTGGACGGGAGAAGCCAGGAGGGCTTTTTCACAACTGAAAAGGAACTGATGAAGGCCCCAGCCCTGGGCCTCCCAGATGTCACCAAACCATTGTGGTTATTCTCACATGAAAGGCAAGGCGTTGCTCTGGGTGTCCTAGCACAGCAATTAGGACCCTATAAACGAGCAGTGGCTACGTCAGCAAGTTTGCTGGTGACACCAAGCTGGGAGGAGTGGTGACACTGGAAGCTGTGCTGCCATCCAGAGACCTGGACGGGCTGGAGAGCTGGGCGGGGAGAAATTTAATGAAATAGAACAAGGGCAAGTGTAGAGTCTTGAATCTGGGCAGGAACAACTCCAGGTTCCAGTGTAAGTTGGGGAATGACCTATTAGAGAGCAGTGTAGGGGAAAGGGACCTGGGGGTCCTGGGGACAGCAGGGTGACCATGAGCCAGCACTAGGCCCTTGTGGCCAGGAAGGCCAATGGTACCTGGGGTGGGTTAGAAGGGGGTGGTCAGTAGGTCAGAGAGGTTCTCCTGCCCCTCTGCTCTGCCCTGGGGAGACCACACCTGGAATATTGTGTCCAGTTGTGGCCCCTCAGTTCCAGCAGGACAGGGAACTGCTGGAGAGAGTCCAGCGCAGCCACCAAGATGCTGAAGGGAGTGGAGCATCTCCCGTGTTAGGAAAGGCTGAGGGAGCTGGGGCTCTGGAGCTGGACAAGAGGAGACTGAGGGGTGACTCATTCCTGGGGATCAATATGGAAAGGGGGAGTGTCAGGAGGATGGAGCCAGGCTCTTCTCAGTGACAACCAATGGTAGGACAAGGGGCAATGGGTGCAAACTGCAACACAGGAGGTTCCGCTGGAAGATGAGAAGCAACTTGTTGGGGGTGAGGGTGCCAGAGCCTGGCCCAGGCTGCCCAGGGAGGTTGTGGAGTCTCCTTCTCTGCAGACATTCCAACCCGCCTGGACACCTTCCTGTGTAACCTCATCTGGGTGTTCCTGCTCCATGGGGGGATTGCACTGGATGAGCTTTCCTGGTCCCTTCAATCCCTGACATTCTGGGATTCTGTGATTCTGTGATTTACTATCTTATATAGTTGTAAAGTCCATGTTAATCTTCTGGGAAGTGGTGCCTGTGGTTTCTTCATAGGCCTTCAATTGGTGTGACTAGCGTGGTTTGTTTCTTGTCATTATCTCCATATTTCTTTTGTCAGGTCTGTGTCTCTGCATATTTTGTTTCTGGTTTCTCCCTTTTACCCTTAGTTTCCCAACTGAGAATGTCCCCAATCAGATAACCTTGCTGGAATAAACATTCTCATACTCTCACATGCCCTCACCAGGTTTGGTTCTCATCACAGCCTCCCTTATTAATTTGTCAGGTTTCTGTCCCTTATATGTTCTTGTTTATGGCTTTCTCCTTTTCCTCTTTTACCTTTTTGCAATGAAAAAGGTCCTTGACCAGATACCCTTAGAGAAGCAGACATTCCCTTCCACACAACCTTATATAACTAATTTTTTCTTCAGTGAAGTCTAAAGGCCTGTGTTTGTTATGTAGTTAGCATTTCTTTCATTCTTTTGGAATGGACTCTCATTCTTAGTTCCCAGTTCAGTAGTTATTTGATCTATATGTGTTTCTTTTACTACTGATACAGGGAATTAACTAACACTTAAAGAACTAAGGAACTAACACTTAGAGAGCTAACTCTTAACCCACATGACAATTGCCTAGCCTTGCTTAGCTTTGTGTAACTTATTGTATGAGAAACAGGAGTTTGCTGATGATTTCAGAGGCCTTGCAAAGATAAAAAACCTTGGGTGCATCCTTGGTGCATCTTTGGGTGAACTAGATTACAGAAACTTGGGCACAGGACAGGAGATTCGCCAGTTTTAACCAACTCAGCAGTCTGAGTCCCAACCAACTCATCACACTGGACCAAAGGTGACCGTGTACAGAGAAGAGGACCCGGGTTCACGATCACTGCGCAGCTGAAACCAGGAGGAGCCAGAGGTGGAGACTATGGAAATGGTCTCCCGGAACTCATTGTAATAAGAACCGCCTTCTCGGGGACAGGTTATGAATATGTATAGGTGTTCCTAAAACTTTCATGAATATGTAACACTTTACTGCATTTAACCAAGCTCACAGCTGTGGAGGGGGTTTTGGTAAATAAAGACTTTGTTGATGAATTAGTCTGGCTCAAAGGAATCTCAAGGCCGCTTCGGGGAGCTGAGAGCAGAGTCCGCTGTGAGAGAGAGGGGTGTTCCACAATCACCGGGGTCCTGGCGTGGCGTGAATCATCGGACGTATCATCAGTGAGACTCCAGAGCACGGACAGCCCACGATACTCATTTAACGAATCCATGCTTGGAGCATGGAGGCGTGATTAGAATACAGTTACGTATATAAGGAGACTTGTTTCTGTAATAATTGGCTTTAGCGTGATTCGCATTGAATCGACTTGTTTTGCTGAGTCCTTATCTCGTTCCTACAAATGGTGACCCCGACGTGATACTCTGAACAGCGTACCACCGAGGTCGGGGAAAAGCCTGGAGCGGCCCAGCCGGAGGCGGATCAGCTGGACTGAAGACCGGGCAGAGGCGTACGGACGTTCCGCATTTTTTTTGAAGAAGTCACCGTAAAGGGTGAGCGGCTGGGAGCGGGAGGAGGAAAGAGTGAAGTTATGGGGCAAAATATATCCTCTGAGGAAGAAGCCATAAACTCCTCCTGCATATTCTCTCTATGAGAGGACTTAAATATGAAGAAAGTAACATCCGTAGACTGTTGGTTTGGTGTAGAACTAACGGCTACCCGATAGAAGCTGAAAAAGCTTTAAAAATTGAACTTTGGAACGATATAGGGCAGAAGTTATGGGATCAGGTTAGCGACGGAGATAAAAAAGCTAAATCACTAGCGACTACTTGGAAGCTTATACTGTCCGCTTTAAAAGAACTTAAGGCCTAACAGGCTGCGGTTACTGGAATTTTTACAGCGTTACAGCCTGATAAGAACTCTAAAAATAACTGTGAAGCTTATCCAGTTCATGTCTTTGACCCCCTCCCTACCCCAACCCTTGTCATACCATCAGCACCCCTGATCATACAGCAGTCTGGGGCGGGAGGAGGAAAATCATTCAGCAGATGGCCTCCGAAACCATCACACGACCCTAAAGAGACCAAGCAGTCCAAGGAACTGGAGTCAGATAATTTGTCAAAAGAACTGTTGAAAGCTGAGAATGCTAAAGTCGTAAATAAGTGTAATATCAGTCCTGTTACTGAGTCATGTCCGCCTTTACCGCCTCCTACCCCTCTAACTCCTACGCCGGAGGTGAAGGAGTCGTCGGAAAAAAAATGGACTAAAGAACTGTGTGAAAAAATAGACCAGCTATCACTGAAAGAAACCAGCACTCGGAAAGGCGATTATCTTGATGGTGACGAGAAGGGGGGTGCAACGGGGGGGTGCATCGGGGAGTTCGGGCTCTACGAATGATTATGACGTTGAAAGACATTGGCGAGGGATTATCAGAAATGCGATGATAGAAGGTGAAATAACGAGTGCATACCCAGTCTTTTACCAGCAAGATGAACAGGGTAATCAGAAAACTGGGTGGGCTGGGTTGTGTTGGGAAGAGATAAAAGAGGCTAGAAAAGCAGTGCAGCAGTATGGATTGCATGGAAAATATACACAAGGCTTTATTAATACTCTTTTTGATGGGCAAATACTAACTCCTTACGATTGTCGTCAGCTGGCTACGTTGCTACTAACACCAATGCTTTTAAAGCAGTGAAAGGGGGGTTCTCTCTCCCTCCACTGCAGCGATGTAATACTGAATGGAGCAGTCCGAGGGTGAAGTTTAAAGGCATCCTTAGCAGACCCATAGTTCTAATGAAACTGGAAAATTAAACCAAAAATTTGTTGATAGACTTATTCTGTGGTAATTAGTTGTAAGTGACTTCTTAGTAAATTCACCATGCTAGTTTTTGAGGTCATGAGAGAGAACGAAAGAAAGGCTGTTTTTTGAGACCAATAGAATGCCAAATTTGGAACAAAGTTTTAATACATGAATTCTTATAGTTGCCAGAAAGTCCTATACCTCTCCTAGGTTAAGATTTGTTAAGCAAATTGTAAGCTCAAATAACGTTTTCTGAGAATTCTGTTTAGTTGCATAGCCTACAAGAAGCTGCTGGGATGGTGCAGATCTGCCTGTGCAAGTGAGAAATCTTCAAGGAACTTTTGAATGCTGTATTTCCACTAGTATTAACAGCAGTGTTTCGATAAAGCAAATACTACACTGAGAAATCTGAAACAGGACTTCGATCCGGTAAGGGAAAACAATATCCAATAAATATGACAGCCAAAATGGAGTTGGAAACTTTGAGGAATGAATTTATGACAACTTTACAGGCTGACTGCATTCGATTGGACTTGCAGATTCGTCTATGAAACAACCTGTGGCTATTGTGGGACAGTATGATGAGAATGCTAACAGACTGATATACCAATTGTCACTCTAATAAAGAAAATGCAGGGAATGAATTTAAGTCTTAATAGGCCATGATCCTTTTGTCATATATGTGTGAAATTTAATTCTTATTTTTTTTTTTATTTGTAATCTATGTCTTTGTAAATTGCACTAGCTGGTTTTCTTACCAGCACAGCTTTTGGCATGCATAAATGTAAATTGCTGCAGAACCTGCAAGTCTTTAACATCAGGTCATAGGCCATACTTGTATTTGGTCTGATTCTACATACTTGCAAAGTTTTTGTTGGTGGTTCTGGGCAGTCTCATAAAGCTGTAGTGGTTTGGTGTGAAGATAACATTGGCATCCTTCTGTAAAAATTATTGAAGGTTCAACCCAATTAGCAGAACTTGGCACAGCTTTAAATTACTTAGAGATTTTTAAGGAGGAACCTCTAAATTTGATTTGTGATTTTGAGTACGTAGTCAAGATCCAACGTATGTATCTGGTTCTGAACTATTTTTGTTTGTTTGTTTGTTTTTATATAAAAAAAGGGGAGAAGTAGGGGAAACACCACAAAACCAATTATCAAAAGCATTGTATGTGATGAAATACTTTGCAAGTATGACCCAAAACCATGCTAAATCAGAAAGAACCTACATTAGTTATGGTCAAATTACTAGTCAATGAAAAAGGCCTCATCAGTTGATAACCTGGGGAAAAGGTTATGTTTGTGTCATTACAGGCTGAGGACTGAAGTGGATTCAACAAAGATTCAACGGATGCAGATGGACAGGAGGGAGATAAGTTGTGAGGGCTGTTTCAGATGTAAACCATGGATCCTAATTCAGTGTTATAGATGCTCACAGACCTGGTGGTCTAGAAGCCCATTAGCAAGCAGGTGGTGTACCTTCTGTGGAGAATGGCAATTTGAACAATCAGCAGGAGAGCCAAAAGGGTGATATTACTATTAGATAATCTGTGCATAGATAATATAAAAGTATAAGATATTTCTACCATGGTAACTTAACTTAGCATCTGATAAGGTTTTAAAAGAAGTATTAAGATTAAGCTATAAATCTTTTAAGTATAAGTTTAAATATAAGATTATAAGTTAATAAGTTTATAAGTTAGATATAAGTTTAAGTTTTAAGATATTAATTCAATAATTAGCATATGCTGATGGTATTAAGTACATTACTCTATAAACTGCGTAGTTATAGATATTTGGGAAGTATTAACTTGTCTGGTTATTTTGAATCTATTAAAATAGTGTGTTAATAAGGTTGTCATAATAGAATTAAGGTTTTAAGAATAGGCAGGTATTTGTTTGATCTTATTAAGTAAGGTTTAACTGTATTATATGTAATTGTAATTATGTTGTTAATCACGTGTTCTGTGTTGCAGTATATTTCAAAAATGATTCGCCGTGCGGTTGATGGGGCCTGACTAATTCAAGAACAGAAAGGGGGAAGTATGGAGGGGGTTTTGGTAAATAAAGACTTTGTTGATGAATTAGTCTGGCTCAAAGGAATCTCAAGGCCGCTTCAGGGAGCTGAGAGCAGAGTCCGCTGTGAGAAAGAGGGGCGTTCCACAATCACCGGGGTCCTGGCGTGGCGTGAATCATCGGACGTATCATCAGTGAGACTCCAGAGCACAGACAGCCCACGATACTCATTTAACGAATCCATGCTTGGAGCGTGGACACGTGATTAGAATATAGTTACAGAATCACAGAATCGACTGGGTTGGAAAAGACCTCAGAGATCATCGAGTCCAACCCTTGGTCCAACTCTAGTCCGTTTACTAGATCATGGCACTAAGTGCCATGTCCAATCTCAGTTTAAAAACCTCCAGGGACGGCGAGTCCACCACCTCCCTGGGCAGCCATTCCAATGCCTGACCACTCTCTCTGTAAAGAATTGCTTTCTAATATCCAGCCTAAATTTCCCCTGGCAGAGTTGAAGCCCATGCCCCTAGTCCTATACCTAACTGCAATTTGGTAAATAAACGTATATAAGACTTGTTTCTGTAATAAATGGCTTTAGCGTGATTCACATTGAATCGACTTGTTTTGCTGAGTCCATATTTCGTTCCTACACACAGCTACTGGAAATTTACACACGTATTAGGTGAAATGATTCCCCGTGTGTCCAGCGCTGTAAATACATACCTTCTTTACAATCTCATAGGTTGTAAGGTCATTTCCGTGCTTCACTACCATTAAAAATTCTGACTCAAGCAAGTTAGCTTTTCCACCTCAGTTTCTCAGAAAACTGCATGATAATTCTCAATTTTTGTTTTATTCTTTCAACATACCAGTAGACAAACTGAGCCCCACTAACGACAAGAGAACTTTGCATGAGGCAGAGTGAATATTTTTTTGAAGGTGGAAAATTTAGAATGGGTGTACAAAACCTGAGATTGGTGAGGATCCCCAGGAAGACAGTTTCATCCTTTCCCATTGAAATGTATGGTAATGTAGCAAAAAGAGTCATATAACTTGCCTTTGCCATATTCTGAACACTTTTGAGAATGATCTCTGAATCATAGATTTGTTTTTTACTGCTTCTGCTATTAATGTTGTTTGCTGTTATAGCTTAAAAGGTTACTTTGTTTTCTAATTCATTAAATTAATAAGCATTTAAGTTAGATATCTGCTTTTATGAGTTAAAAATGGCTAGAAGTCAGTACTGTAAAACCCAATTAATTAAAACTTTTACGGAGAACACAACAAAACATTCCCAGTACAACTCTATTTGCAGATCAAAGTGTTTGTAAAGATAATTTAAGACATCCCACCATCCAGTTCAAAGGTGAGTATAAACCATGTGTAGATAATTAGTTCTGCAGAATTAAAAAACAGCAGTCCAAACTCTTTTTGTGTAAAATGCATAATAATCTTGTATTCCTTATACCTATTTAAAGGATTAGATGCCATTTCAGAACTGTCTTCCACACAAATGTTATTAGACATTGTAAAAAATAAAACAGCCCTCTCCCCTCCCAAAATAGTGGCTGTCTATGTAAATTTCCATTGATTTAACCGGAATGTACATTTAACGTAGCATAAAGTGTGCTTTAAATTGTGGTGGTGATCTTCATTTCTTAACAAAAATATGTCTCTCAAATGTCAGGTCTAGGTGGAACACGCTGAAGAAGAAAACAAAAGAAGGCTGCTTGAACTGAACTGCTTAGGTGTCACTATTCATTACCAGAGTCAGCTTTGAACAGGTGCGAGCAGCAGAGAAACAAGCTAGGCCAACTCAGTGTGAGTGATAACACATTGTTCTTCTTTATTGCCGTTAATGACACATATTTATACAGGTTACAGTAATTATGCATACTTGTCACCTGCTGATTGGCTTAGATCCAAAGGTTACATTTGCCTTGACCCTCCTACCTGCGGCTAGCTGGCTGCGTGAGTTTCGCGCCTTTTCAACTCCCCCCTCCCTGGAGTTGTTTACAAGACTTGTCAAGGTCACAGTGTCCTTGCTGTGCCCTCATGATCAGCAGTGTCTGCTGAGGCCTATTGAGGCCTGGTTATGCTAAGCTCCTAAAACATGTCAAACCATTAACTTATCAGAACACAACTCTTATTAGAACAAACTCTGATCGTGCAACTGCTCCATAGATTCATGTCCTTTATCTTTAAGCCACTCCCTAACAAACAGGTATCCTGGTTTCAGCTGGGACAGAGTTAATTTTCTTCCTAGTAGTTGGTGTAGTGCTGTGTTTTGGATTTAGAATGAGAATAATGTTGATAATACACTGATGTTTTAGTTGTTGCTTAGTCAAAGACTTTTCAGCTTCTCATGTTGTGCCAGGTGCACAAGAAGCTGGGAAGGGGGACAGCCAGGACAGCTGACCCAAACTGGCCAAAGAGATATTTATTCCATACCGTTTGATGTCTTGCTCAGTATATATTTTGGGGAAGATGGCTGGAGGAATCGCTTCTCAGGGACAGGCTGAAAATCACTAATCGAGTGGTGAGCAATTGCATTGTACATCAATAGTTTTATATATTCTATTATTATTATTATTATTATTATTATTATTATTATTATTATTATTATTATTATTATTATTATTTCACTTTCTGTGCTATTAAACTGTCTTTATCTTATCCGATGAGGTTTACCTTTTTTTCCCATTTGTCCTCCCCATCCAACTTTCAGGGAGGAGTGAGCAAACAGCTGTGTGTGGTGTTTAGCTGCCTGTCAGGTTAAGCAATAACAACATGGTAGTCTGGTGTAGAGACCTGAGTAACAGTGTTGTCCAGTCTCTTCTTGAACCTTGTCAGGCTTGGGGCCGTGACACCTCCCTGGGGAGCCTGTTCCAGTGTCCAGCACCTCAGAGTAAAGAACCTTTTCCTAATGTTCAACCTAAACCTCCCCTGGCACATCTTCCTGCCATTCCCTTGGGTTCTGTCATTTGGGCAGCTGGCGATGCTGTGCTGGATGCACCCAGGACACAGCTGCCCTCTTGGCTGCCAGGGACGCTGTTGGCTCACATTCAACTTGCCCTCAACCAGAACCCCCAGATCCCTCTCCACGGAGCTGCTTTCCAGCATCTCGTCCCCAGTCTGTATGTACAGCCAGGGCTGCTGTGTCCCAGGTGCAAAATCCGGCACTTGCCCTTGTTGAACTTCATGCGGTTGGTGATTGCCCAGTTCTCCAGTTTGTCCAGATCCCTCCGCAGGGCCTCTCTGCCCTCCAGAGTGTCAACAGCTGCCCCCAATTTTGCGTCATCAACAAACTTGCTAATCAGTCCCTCAAGTCCTGTGTCCAAGTCATTTCTGAAGACACTGAAGAGTGCTGGCCCTAAGATGGATCCCCATGCAACCCGCTAGTGACTGGTCGCCAGCCCGACTTTACCCCATTTGCTAGAACCCTTTGAGCCCGGCCCATCAGCCAACTGCTCACCCACTGCACTGTGTGTTTACCCAGCTGTGTGCTGGACATCTTGTCCAGGAGGATACTGTGAGAGACAGTATCAAAGGCTTTACTGAAATCCAAAAAGATCGTGTTGACAGGCTTCCCTTGGTCGACTAGGTGGGTAACCTTGTCGTAGAACAGAATTAAGTTGGTCAGGCAAGACTTTCCCCTCATGAACCCGTGCTGGCTGGGACCAATGACTGTGTTGTTGTTCAGATGTTTTTCAGTAACTCCCAGAACAATCTTCTCCATGATTTTGCCCAGAACAGAAGTGAGGCTGACAGTTTTGCATCATCTCTGAACCTGCTGAGGGTGTACTCCTTCCCACTGTACAGGTTTGCTGGCAACTTGGTGCCAAAAATATATTTTGGGGTACCCATATAAGATTTTCCCCTCTGTAATCAAGGAAGAGGGAGGAATAAGGAAAATTTCATCATTTCAATATTCAAAGTGAAGTTTGGTAATTCACCTTTAATGACATCAAATAATTAAGTGCTCACGTGTTGGTATGAAGAACTTATGTGTGTTAAGGGAATTCACAGCATTGGGGTATTATTCTCTTCATTGCTCATCACCTCTAGGTTTGCATAAATTCTATTTTTTAATTTAGTGAGTAAAATAACATTCAAATTTTACTTCAGCACATTAATTCAAAACAAATAAATGTATCAGCTAAACACTGAAAAACACTTCTACTGCTCAACTGCTGCTAACAGTGTGAGGTATAGTGTGTTCTGGAAATAAGAGGCCCTCACAGACTTACATCAACCCCTGAGGAATTTTTCTCCTTGTTGTGAAATACAGTTTAAGCATTATGCTTTGCCTCAGTCAAATTCCATATTATTGACATTCATACTTGGAAAAGAAAAAAGAAAGAACTTATTTCAGAGGGGAAAGTATTATACCAGCATACATGGCTCAACTTTAAAACACTAAGTCCTTTTTAATTAAAATACTGAAGAAAGTGCTTCTTCATAATCTGAAGTCACATCACTACATTTTGCTCATGAGAATAAAATTTACAGTCATGAGTTGCACATAAAGGATTTATTTTAAATGTTTTAAGGATAGAATTACATCATAATTATAAAAATTACTTACAGAATTAAGTAACAGATTTAAAGTGTTCATACTTCTAAATGCAGAGAAATAAAATAAAAATAATGAAACTGAGCTCTAAAGATGAAGTCATTACCTAATTTTAAAATGTGAACACGAAGACCTTTCAGCTATACACATACCAAGAACCATCCAAATTGCACTAATGATGTAAAATACAAAAAGTACAGCATTTTGAAGGAACCAGAAACTGCTTTTACCATAATTCTTTTTCCCTGAAGCAACTGTAATCTATTCTATCTGAAGATAAAACCTCAATTTTTAAATAATTAATTTAAAGAAGGCTTATACCTATTGCAATAAATAGGATTTTCCCCAAAGTATTTCAGTCTTTATGTAGTCCAACTTAGTTTAGGGTTTGGCATTCAAAAGAAAAAAATGTAGTGTTTTACTTATCGATTTTGATTTTATTTATTCTTGAACAGAATACGTGGTCCCTTCAAATGCTGTATGACATATACAACTGGAAAATTACCTTCTGTTGGCACTATGTTTGCCTCACCAGTGCATTTAATCCTACTAACAACCATTCAAACAGCACAATAAGCAAATTCACAAAAAATGAACACAAAATAAAACCAGAACAAAACCCAAACCTAAACATTATAACATGCAACTTTCATTTGTTACACTGAACATTCTAACCTTCTAAGCATGCAAAAAAGAATGATCTGCATTTAAGGGTTTTTTTCTTTTTAAAAATTTTACATGGCAGCCTGACATCATGCACACACACAATATACAACAATACTACATCAGGTAAATTAGAGAGGGCAATAACTTTTATACAAAGAACCATGGCTTGCGCCATCACAAGACCCATGATAAATTTGGAATCTAATGTTGAACCCCTAGAACAAGGGACCAACATGTAGTTACTAGGGTAATGCAAGCACTGCATGCAGATCTGAAACATGAGCCTAAAAGAAAGCCCAAAGCAGATGGCAGGGAGTAGAATTAGTCTCAAAAAGGTGGTTTAAGCTATTAAAAATGAACAACCACAAAACAAAAACCACCTCCCCCAAACCTTAAGAAAAAAGATGAAAAGAAAAAACCCATGCAACAAACAACGGGGACATCTAAAAACAACCATAAAATTTGACAGTATATAGATTATATTCTAATTAGCAAAATACGTGGTGTATTAGAGTGGCTTGCATAAAACCCACAAATACAAGCCTAATGCTAAAAATGCTCCAGTAGACCTAATCCTCAAACATTTCAAAACAAACCTTGTATTCCTTAGATGTAAAGCCCAAAGTTCACTATACTAAGTTATGAATGTATTTTTTGTGTAATCAATACACTCATTCTCATGCCACAAATATCAACTTGGGCTCATGGAGCCAGGCTCAGCTTTGAGATTTACATGCAGGACTCTTAAGAGTCAACAGAAAGCACATAACAGATCTGCAGGATGAAAGCACTGTGTTGCAAATCTGCTCACTTTGTTCAAAACAAAATTTACTCACTCAGGTACTTAGTGCTTAAAGACTGGATTGAGAAGCTGTGAACTGAAAGACTGCCTTTGGTTGCCCATGATGAAATACAGGTCATAATACAATATAGTAGCAAGGGACAAAGAATTAAGATACCATATTTATATAGTATTACCATTTAACAGCATAATGAGGCACAAGCCTTAAAGCTAAAATATGAAGTCAGGCCAAAAAATGGACAGAAAGGAACTTAAACCACTGAGTCTTTGATATCAAGAATACCCACAATAGAGGTCAGATTCCTGATCTCTGATTAACAGTACTTCTCCTGCATCCTTCCACTAACAGCATAAGGTTCGATATCTATGTATTCCTTCTTTCCATCAATAGTGTTGACTGTATTCACATTCTTCACATACTGCATTTCTGTGAAAAAGTGCTTTGAAGCTTGTAAAGCATGACAATTTTGTTGCTGTGCTGATCCTTGTTACAATTCTGATGCTTTTAAAAGTTGCTACACTTAAAAACCAGCAAATACCCTAACCTTGATTTACAACTATCTTGTTGCAAGATTAAACCTGTGAAAGGATTCTGCTGTTGTGGGCTGCTATTTACATCCAGAATCTAATGCAGATGACTGAACCACTGAGACTAGCTCCCATTAGATAGTACATCACTGGCATGCAGAACTCTAGTGTTCATAGAATCAAATTCATGTTAACAGCATACCTCAAAGCAAGTACACCACAAAAGGCAACAACAGGTTTAAACTGTAGATTTGTCTGGACACTCCTCATGTGGAAAAGCCAGAAAAAGAATATCTTGAGAAGATGCCTTCTTGAACCAAAATGGTTAAAAACAATAGCAAAACCCCAAACAAAACAAAGCAAAGCAATACAGCAGACTGAGCAGAAGGCAACAAGTGCTTCTCCTCTAAAGAAGGTCTTCAGTGTAAAAGGACCCCCTACCCCCATAAGATTGTATTTACCGTGTAAAAGATTAACTACTATTAGGTTTCTAAGTCCACACACAAATGTCCAGGTTGCTAGGTTCTGATATTAAATGAGAGACTATCGATTGCCAATGCATAGTCTAAAGTCTTCTTAAGTAGTATATATAGTGTTAAACTTGTGGCACCAAGCACTTGGGTTCTGCTAAGAAATGTGTATAGTAAAACAGAGTACAACATTTAGGATTAAAGGCAGCTTTGTTGTGTGTATTTTACTGGTTCCTACAACTTGTAAACACAGACCCTTAACCTGCATTTTCTAATTAACTGATTATACAGATTAAATATATTTTTGTAGTTTAAAGCCTTTTCATTTAAATGTGTGTAAGTCAAACACTTGATATCCTACTGCCCTGTGACTAGTAAAAATGCACAAATATTTCCATGTACTGCAAGTCTAATTTGAAATAAAGTGTAGAAACACAGTAGATTGGCATTACTTGGGTTAGGCACTCCTCACTGCTGCACAAAATATTTAAATCTTTCTGAAGAGTCACCTCTGTCCCAACCCAGAAAACAAGGACTGCCAGTAGCCAAGAAATTAAATTTAATGTTACAAAAGAAGGCAAATCAAAAATAGCAAACTACACTTGCATGTGGCAGTTAAACAGGTGAGTGCAAGGTTAAAGAAAAAGTTTAAATCTATGAAAAAATCTGGATTACAATGCTAGATTGATTTCACAGCTTGAATTTGCAGCTGTTCTTTGCTTTAAACTTCCTCCCACCCAAATATATTGACCTCCTTCAAGAAAAGGAGTTCTCTTACACAAAATGTATCATGTTCAAATAAATTTGTATTATTCAGAACAAAACAGTTTTGTTGGCAGAGATTGTGGGTTCGCGGGGACATTTAAGCTTTCATTTAACTGAAAAACAGTCAAGTCTTTGTGTCTACAAATTTTACATTTAATAGTTCCACAAATGTGGCAGAAGTTCATGATGCTGTCTAGGATGTCTTCACCAAATCATAGACATAAATATGGAAATCATCATCAAACTTGATGAAATAGACAGATGGTTTGGCTTCAACTTGGTGAATGACCATGCCAGTCCGTTTTGAGCCATCTTCTTTGGCATATTCCACTTGTTTGCCTACCAGGCTGTCCACAACTTCACCTGGTTCCCGTTCTGCAGGAGGTGAATCATCTGTAATATGAAAATACAGTGTACTTTGGTAGACATTCATGGATTTTTTTCCAACATACAAAACTGTGGAGCCCTCTTTAAAAGTTAAGGAACAATCACAAGTTTAAAATGCAGAGCATGTCTAAAAAAAGTTGTTCAGACTATTGCCATGCTTCTAGAAAGTAGTCACTGTCTTCAGTTCTATGAAGTAAAAAATAGCACTTCAATTGGTTAGAAAAGTAAATCTTTTGACATGAAGGTTTGAAGGTTTACACACCAATTACAGAACATGTTTGTAGGATAATTGAATTTAAGTACCCAGGAGAACAAGGTACTGAGTCTCTTTAACAGAAAGGCAGCTATGCTAGAACTCCCTCTTCCCACATGCTTTATCCAAAATGTCAAAGCATACATGCCATTGCAACAGAAACACATTTCCAAGCTAAGTGTAACCTCCAAAACCAATAATGTTAAAAAGGGCTTTTGATTTCACACTGGAATGGATACTGTTGAGAAGTCTAACAATATTATTTGCTTTTCTAGTAAAATCTACCCAGAAGTATCCTTAAGGACACAATTCACATAAAAGATACAGATTCCGGGACAGTAGTTCATAATTCAGAGTGTCTTAGAAACAAAGGTAAGTAGTAGATAGCCTCAGGAAAAAGTACATTAAAAACTTAATTCTTAAATATGGAAAGCATAAGCCTTTTAGCTTATTTTTCTAAGATGGAAGAAAGCAAAGCAGAATTTAAAAAGGAATTGCAAGGCATTTGGAGGTGCCAACTCTGAAAGTGCATGCTTTATTTGTTTCTTTAGAAATAGAGAGGTCACTTTTTCCATTAACATTTGTGGCTCATTTTCTTCAAGCCACAGATATATGTTGCTTTTTGTTAGACTGTAAAAAATCTAAAACCACAGGATTAGTACAGAGGTTATGCAAACAAGTGCCACTTGTTTACTCAGTCATCAGACTATCAGTGCTAGATCTGAAGGGAGACAGTCTCAGAAACTCAATGAATGACTTTTAAATAATATTTATGCAGTGCATTGCATAGCCAAACACTAGTTATCTAATTAATAATTTAAAGCCAGAATTGCCTCTCTGTCAGAGAAGTACTTTTGAGATGCAGGAGAATACAATATTCTTGACAAACTTTTTCCTTCTTTTTTTTTTTTTGTACTAGCTATCCAAATCTCTTGGACAATACTGATTCTCTGAAAATCCTTCTGTATTTATAGGAAAAAACCCCAATAACTTTCACTTCAAAAAGGCAGAAAAAATATCCCTCCTATCCTACTGATTTTTTCCCTATTTATGTGTTTAAACATGTGAGAGAAAATGAGTTTTCAAAAGATTAGTGCTTCTTTCCTCCAAGAAACTATTCAAAAGCTTTCCAAACTGAAGATGCCTACTCAAACTAAATTAATCTGACTATTTTAGTTAGCCCCAAAACATTATTCTTAAAAGAACTACTTCAGGAATACAACTCCTTGAGATGGCTCTTGATTTGTGACACTTCTATAACAAAAAAAAACAATAGAAGTCTTCTAATTTGTCAGTTTCTGTTAAAAAAAAAAATCTAAGTGTAATCACTTCCACAGTAGTATTTATATCTTTATCAAAATTAGGAATTATTACAGAAAAGGATTTTCCAGTATTTATTGCATATTTCACCACTGATTCAAGTAAAATATTTCAGAAGTTGTTTAATACAGATGTATTTTCTGTTGTACTGTACTTTGTTATTTTTGATACTTACTAAGATCCTTGTTTGTCAACTGTTTTCCATACATAAACCATAAGTCAAACAATAATACAAAGAGAGATGCTGCTTTCCAGAAGAAAAAAGTAACTGGCCTACTTACTGGAATCAGGCATAATGCGAAGGTCACCTTCTTTATAGTCATCTAAGAGTTGGTACATGTACAAGACAGGATCTTTCTCATAGGTAATATAAAACCATGTGTTCATAATAGGAGCACGAGCCAAGACCATCCCCCTCCATTCATCTTTTGAGCCATCCTCTGTCTCAAACATATGTTCCACAGCTTTGCCAATCATTGTGTCTGCCAGGTGGGCATCACTAATTCGAGATGAAGCTGAAATGGCAGCAGTTCATAAGTATGTCCATTCAAAAGTACAGAAATAAGCCTTTGTAAAAAATAATCTTTATCCAGATTCATGTATAAATTT
This sequence comes from Columba livia, assembly GCF_036013475.1. NCBI lineage: Eukaryota > Metazoa > Chordata > Aves > Columbiformes > Columbidae > Columba > Columba livia. The sequence continues at coordinate 13,822,941 of NC_088641.1, read as the reverse complement.
CTTTCAAAGTTAGCCAATTCACATACAAAACAATCTCTGTTCCAGAGAGCTGAAGACTAAAGAACTGCAGAACTTGAAGAATTATTTTAACACCTTAACACTCTTATCGACATTTTCCACCATTGTACACCCCCCCCCCAATTAATCAAACTATCATAAAAATCACACAGCAGCTGTATTAAGTTATTAATGAAGGTATTCAGTTTGTTTCCACTTAACCCCATTCTAGCAATTGCTTTTTGCAGTCAGGAAAACCAAGAACTTATTCCATTCTGAAACAAGTAATTACTACGGTAAACTCTGAACTTTACAGTTTGTAAAAACCTTCAATTTAACAATTCAGTGCTAATTATGAAAACCAATAAAGCCTTGTTACTAGTCAAGTTATTTCACTTAGAAAATGCTTTTTTGCCCTTTGTTTGTAATAATACCTAGGGAAAGCACATTAAAAAACAAACAAACAAACAAAAACAAACAAAACCAAAACAAAAAAAAAAACAAAAAACAAACAAACAAAAAACAAAACAAAACAAAACAAAACAAAACAAAACCAAAAAAACAACCAAACACATAATTACCACCAAACATGCACAAGGACAACATAGCCAGGACATTTCTCAGCTGGCTCAGAATTTAAATTTTAATAGAAATATCAATGTTACATGTACATAAGCTTGTTAGGAATAAGACTCTAAACAAGAAAAGATACAGAATTTACCATTTAAAGACAAAAGACAGCACTACACTCTCTGGTATCATCCAATCTTTGTGAGATCAAGAAAAAATAAATAGCATTTAGATTTTCTGCCATGTGATGAAAAATAATGTAATAAAATTTAAATGTTCTGACAACATATGTGCATATAGGAAAAAAACTTCTTACCAACTCTGTCTGGAAGGACTTCAAGTGCTGAAACTCTTTCGTCTTTGTGCAGTTCTAGTCCATACACACAATCAAATCCATCATACTTTATAAGATAGAGAGAGGGATTTACAGGAACTTGATCAAGAACTGTGCCCTTCCATTGTGTTACAGGTCCACTCCCTTCTTTCCAGCCATGCTGTATTCTGCAGCCTACAATGTTTCTTCGAGGCTGAGAAATAGGTTTGCTTGGTCCAACATTGTTTCTATGCTTTCTGTACACAGATACAAACATAACATTAAACCAGTACATACTCAAAATTCTACTCCAGAGTTGTATGCTTTAAGAATGCAATATATTATATTACTAAAAATACATTAAATCATAAGATGTATAGCTTAGTGCACCTTATTCAAATTAGGGTATAAAGCATATTACATTGTACTGGAAAAAGAAAAAAAACACACACTGAAATGTAGTGGGATGCTTTCAACATTTTGTATAAGGTTGCTTTCATAATAGTAGTTCCTAAAACCAGTTTGCTTAAGCCAAAATAACTATTTTAGCCATTATACACTGAACATCAATATTAATACTTGTTAAAACCCTAAGTTGGGTCTCAAAGAGCAATGTTGCCTAACAGCATTATACTTTTGCTACTTTGTTGCTCTCTGCAGAACAGTAAACATAATTCCCTTACCCCAGGAGGAAGTCAGTGGAAACATTAGTGGTAGCTGACTAAAATTCTTCAAAGCATTTGTTTTCCCTAACCTGTGTTGTCACCTGAAGGAAATTTCTCTTCCCTCTGCACTTATAGGTATCTTTGACTTCAAAATGTTTTTAAAGACACATAGTAGCGACAATATTCTTCTAACATTCCTTTTTAGCACAATAGAAGAAAAAATATATGCAAAGGTCACAACAGTAGAAGAGATACTCTTTAAAGCAGATAATAAATTAAATATACTTTTTACCCTTCCTCAGTTTTTAATCTAACTTGCATGGAAAGATTCCTTCTGGTGAATATCAGTTGCGCTGATAAACAGTCATGTAAGCTATTTGACAGTTTCAACCCACTACAACAGTTACACAAGTTTTGTTCTACTCAGTTGAAAAAAGAAACTGACAGTTGGGAATACAGGTGAAGAAACATATGAACATTATGACAGTACATACATAGGTGATAAACATATATTACCTTTATTTTAGTATGTTACAATATGCACATTCATTCCTAAAAATGATATTTAGAGGGTTGCTTGATTAAAACTCTCATGAATGTTAGCTAATTGCAAAGTAAATTTCTGGATTAGTTACCAGTTAGAGTACATTTCATTTAAATGGCAATAAAATATACATATAAGTAGCATGCTTAAAGTAACATCTAAAAAAAAAAGAAAAATCAGTTGCAGAAAACATTATCTATCCTTAGATTAATGACAGTGATGAAAAAAAAGTCTCCAGGAACAATGAAAGCTCACAGAGCAGCCCATGTATGACAGATCCAAAAGACACAAATAGCAATTGTATCACTTAAGTCTCATAATTACTCTTGAAGAATAATAAAAACAATATATAAAATTAATAATGCTGAAGATGTAATCATAACTCTATTAAAAACAAGATGTACAATTCCTTCAACTTGTCCCACCTCCAGAATTTCACAGTATCACAGTATGTTTGGGATTGGAAGGGCCCTGGAAAGCTCATCCAGTGCAATCCCCCCATGGAGCAGGAACACCCAGATGAGGTTACACAGGAAGGTGTCCAGGCGGGTTGGAATGTCTGCAGAGAAGGAGACTCCACAACCTCCCTGGGCAGCCTGGGCCAGGCTCTGGCACCCTCACCCCCAACAAGTTGCTTCTCATCTTCCAGCGGAACCTCCTGTGTTGCAGTTTGCACCCATTGCCCCTTGTCCTGTCCCTGGTTGTCACTGAGAAGAGCCTGGCTCCATCCTCCTGACACTCCCCCTTTCCATATTGATCCCCAGGAATGAGTCACCCCTCAGTCTCCTCTTGTCCAGCTCCAGAGCCCCAGCTCCCTCAGCCTTTCCTCACACGGGAGATGCTCCACTCCCTTCAGCATCTTGGTGGCTGCGCTGGACTCTCTCCAGCAGTTCCCTGTCCTGCTGGAACTGAGGGGCCACAACTGGACACAATATTCCAGGTGTGGTCTCCCCAGGGCAGAGCAGAGGGGCAGGAGAACCTCTCTGACCTACTGACCACCCCCTTCTAACCCACCCCAGGTACCATTGGCTTCCTGGCCACAAGGGCCCAGTGCTGGCTCATGGTCACCCTGCTGTCCCCAGGACCCCCAGGTCCCTTTCCCTACACTGCTCTCTAATATGTAATTTCCCAACCTATACTGGAACCTGGGGTTGTTCCTGCCCAGATGCAGGATTCTACACTTGCCCTTGTTAAATTTCATCAGGTTAATCCCCACCCAGCTCTCCAGCCTGTCCAGATCCCGCTGGATGGCAGCACAGCTTCCAGTGTCACCACTCCTCCCAGCTTGGTGTCATCAGCAAACTTGCTGATAGTGCACTCAATTCCTTCGTCCAAATCGTTAATGAATATATTGAATTATATTGGCCCCAGTACTGACCCCTGAGGCACTCCACTAGATACTGGCCTCCAACTAGACTCCGCACCATTGACTACCACTCTCTGGCTTCTCTCCTTAAGCCAGTTTGCAACACACCTCACTAGTCTATTGTCTAGACCACACCTCCTCAACTTAGCTGTGAGGATGCTGTGGGAGACTGTGTCAAAGACTTTACTGAAGTCAAGGTATAGACCACATCCACCGCTCTGCCATCGTCCATCCACCTTGTTACATTCTCATAAAAGGCTATGAGGTTGGTCAAGCATGACTCACCCTTGGTAAAGCCATGCTGACTGCCCCTAATAACCCTCTTATCCTTGATATGCCTTGAGATGGCACCAAGGACAAGCCGTTCCATTACTTTCCCAGGGACAGAGGTGAGGCTGACCAGTCTATAATTACCCGGGATTTTCATTCTCCATGAAAATCTTAGCAGAGTTCCACAGTATCTTTTATCAAATTCACCTTTTGTGATGATTTAACCTTTTCAAGGAGGTCAGTCTGCATTCATAATCTGTGTTGTCAAAGTTAGGAGTATTCTAGAAATGCTAACCTCTTCCATTTAAGAGGCACTCCCTTGCAAAGTTGGTTCTAATTTTCCACAGAAACTTGAACATATATTCAAATACTAGCTCTTACTCAAGCCATTTTTTTTCATTATAATAGTCTCAGTAATATTTTATTATCAAGAAATGAGAGATTTGGTTCCTGGTCACAATGAAAATGAGTTTGTTTTGCATGCAATTAATTTATTTAGTTTTAATAAATCTTAATTCAGGTTTAAGGCATCCTCAGAATAAAACCAACTGCTACTGAAGCTCAAAACTTAAAGATGAAAAAGGTAAAATACTACTGTTCATGTTTAACCACAGTCAATTTTATGTTCTGCCTATAAAACATAATCACAACATTTAAATTTGTACAATTAAGCAAAAAGCTTCAGTTGTTTAAAAAATATGAAAAAACCCTATATAATTAAGCTCAAACTGGTAACTGCCTTTTAAAACACCTTGGAGAGAGTAAAAAGCATTGTAAATGCAGTTACAAATCAAGCAGCAGCTAGGTATACTTGCAGTTCAAGTTTTTCTTTGTCTAAAGGCTGTACTATTGGACAGCCACTTATTCTAATTTGTAGTGGTTAATACAGCAAGAAATATGATTTTCCAACAAGAAATTGCCAAATAAAAACTATTTTTGTTTGCATCTGAACATATAATACAAAAGAAAACATAGGTTTCTAACTGACTACAAATGACAGAATCGTAGAAAGATCAGCCTTTAAAGATCATCTACTTCCAATCCTACCGTGGGCAGGGACATCTTTAATTAGATCAGGTTGCTCAAAGCCTGATCCAACCTGACCTTGAACACTTCCAATGATGGGACATTTACAGCTTCTCTGGGAAACCTGTTCCAGTGCCTCACCAACCTCATTATAAAGATTTTTTTCCTTATATTCAATCTAAACCTACCTTCTTTCAGTTTAAAAGCATCACCCCTTGTCCTGTCACTACAGGCTCTGTTAAAAACTCACCCCATCTTTCATACAGGCTCCCTTTATATACTGAAAAGCCACAATAAGGTCCTCCCAGAGCTTATCTTCTCCATGCTGAACAACCTCAACTCTGTCAGCCTGTCCTCATAGGAGAGGTGTTCCAGCCCTCTGATCATCTTGGTGGTCCTCCTCTGGACCCTCTCCAGCAGGTCCATGTCTTTCCTGTACTGAGGTCTCCAGAGCTGAACGCAGTACTCCCGGTGGGGTCTCACCAGAGCAGAGGGGCAGGAATCACCTGCCTTGACCTGCTGGTCGCACTGCTTTTGATGCAGCCCAGGACACAACTGGCTTTCTGGGCTGAAAGTGCACACTGCTGGCTCATGTCCAATTTTTTGTCTACCATTATTGCCAAGTTCTTCTGTGCAGGGCTGCTCTCAATCCATTCATCCCCCCATCTGTACTGATATTGGGATTGTCCTGACCCATGTGCAGGACCTTGCACTTGGCCTTGTTGAACTTCAGGAGGTTCTCATGGGCCCACTCTGCAACCTGTCTAGATCCTCTGGATGGCATCCTGTGGGAACAGCAGTTCCAGCTGAAGGGCCTTGGACAGGTTATACAGAAGTATGTTTTTTATGAGTGTAAGGAGTGATAGCCCAGGCCAGTGAGAATGATATCTCAGGTTGGAAAACCGCCCCCATATGTATGATGTGTGAATGTCCTTGGGCCTGGTCTGTGAATGAATGGGAACGTAACTTGTAGTGGCAGAGCCCCCCCCCTGCCCCAGAGGGATGGGGTTGTCGCCAGCCTGGCTGAGAGGTGAAGCCAGAGATAAGAGAAACTAAAGGAGCACCATTAGAAGGTAACAATGAATGAGCAATCACCGACACGTGCGTGCAGAGCGCGTGGACAGTATATGCAGCCTATCACGTTATTGTATAGCACGAGCTACAACCAATCACATTGTTGCAAGGCGAGTGGGCAGGGCAGCTTTGCTATAAAGCTAGCCTGGTCTGACAATAAAGCGAACTCTGTGAACATCACCTTGGTGTGTCAGGTTCCATCTCTCGCATGGAAAAAGCAACATTTTGGTGACCCCGATGTGATACTTCGTATGGAAGCAAGATCGTTGGAAGTGAAGATGCGAGGAAAAAACGCCACCTGGAGGGTGAAGATAGCCCTGCGCTCGAAGAAAAGCAGAAAGTAGGCCTACGGGGAATCAGGTGGCATGGGAAACGTGGCATCCACGGAAGAAAAAGCAATAGTGAAAAGTATTCTCCAGCTGGATGCACGAACAGGAAGATATTTGGAAAAAGACGCGCTGGAGCGTCTGTTACGTTTTGCGCAATGGAAGGGATGTGTTCGAGCTTCGGACGAGTTTTTTTCTCCCGATACATGGGAGGAGATAGGGACTGAACTATGTGAGGCTGTCACAAGGGGGAGCCGCGAGGCTTGCGACCTCGCTGGACCGTGGCGGGAGATCCGGTTGCTGATGCAGGAAGTCTCAGAGGAGCCAGAGCTGTGTGCCGTCCCCCCGGAGCCGCCCGCCGCGAGCTGCCCTCCCTCTGAGGACTCCGAAAAATCAACGCCGCTGGTATGTCCCATATCAGATCTGGAGTTCTGGGGCAGAGAGCAAATTATACCCTCTGCACCTTTTGAGCCATTGCCTGCCTCCGACAACGAATGGCAGCAACCAGCAAGTTTCAACAAGCCGGGACAAGTTAATCCAGCTGACGTACCTCTGCCGGAGGACTTGATGGAGCACCAGGATGGACCACCACAGAATCGCCCTGACTTCCAGGAGGAGAGCCACGTGCAGAGCCTGAAGGACTTACTGAGATGGCAGGAGACACAGATGCAAGAAGTTCTAAATGCTATGAAGCGACTAGATGGCGGTAACAGTAAAACTTCGCGGTTAATAGCATATAAAAAGGCGTCAGATGCAATTAAGGATGGGTTGGAAGCAATTGGCAGGGAATGTGAAAAACGGGGAAAACAGGAAAGGGAGTTGACGGAATTAGACCTCACTCCTGAGGAGCTCCGTATTAAAAGGGAGCGAATACAAAAATGGGCTAGACAATGTGTTGAAGATGGGATGTGATCTGTTAGAGAAGCAGCTGAATATTCAAGAGTGCGATATGGAAAAGGGCTAGAGACTGGGTTAGCAGATCGGTTTGCAAATATGCGTCGACTTACTGATCCACAGGGAAACACAAGGGCAGTGATAGTAATGACAATTTGGGTGCTGCCCCTGTGCATCAGGGTAGAGATATTCCTCGAGATCACTCTTACAATGCAGGGCAACGCTGGCAAGGGGTAATCAGGGATGCAACCATTGAAGGGATCATGTTACCTGGCAGTATTACAGCAATGCCAGTGCACATAGATAATAGAGGACAAAGGCAGCGGTCGCCCTTTGATTGGAAAACGGTTAAGCAATTGCAAAGTGCAGATATGCAATATGGTGTGGATAATAAGCATGTGATGCAGCTAATCAATTCATTTTTCAAGGGGCAAGTACTAACTCCAACAGATATTAGGGCATTGATGGAGTTATTGCTTCCCCCAAAGGGGTATTTGCTGTTCTTGGACAAGTGGCAGGGGAAGGTGGAATTGGCAGTATTAGAAAATGTTCATTTACCAGCTGATGATCCATGGCGATTAGTCAGCATGGACCAATTACTGGGTCGTGGGCAATATGCGGATGGTGCCGCTCAGGCAGCGCTTCATCCAAGGATTTTACATCAAACACAAGGGTTTGCCCTGGTGGCAGTGAAAGAATTACCAAATATAGGTAACCCTGTGCCACCCTATTCTACAATAAAGCAGGATCCTGGGGAACCCTATATGAAGTTTGTGGACCATTTAAAAGAAGCTATAGATGCTTCTCCTAACCTGACTCCAGAGGCAAAAGCTGCTGTGGGGAAAGATTTGGCCATGATGAATGCAAACACCCAATGCCAACAGATATTAGCCGCTTTGGGAAAAACTGCTTCTCTGGCAGAGATGGTGGAAGCTTGTACATGGGATTTTGCAACAGGAGGCAGAAAAGGCAAAAATACGTGCTCGAGCTCATGCTGTGGCCTTGGCTGCAGCACTTAAGCCTGCAATGAAAGGCCGAAGCCCTTCTTCTGGCAGCCTAGCATGTTTTACTTGCGGACAGACAGGACATCTTAAAAGAAATTGCCCTCAGTATGCTCGGAGAGGGGGACCTAGTAATGGCAGTAGTCAGTCGCCAGCTCCCCTCCATTATTCGCGCTTCGATGGCACATGCAGTCGGTGTGATATGTATGGACACCGAGCAGTGGAGTGTCGATCAAAATTTAAAAAAGATGGGACACCGCTGCCGGGAAAAGGGAGGGCCAGCGCCAGGGGCTGGGGCGCGATGACACCACAATACCAGCTGAGAGAGGGAATAGCCATGGTTGTTTGTCTGAGCTCAGGGCAGCAACCTCAGGAAGCACAGGCGTCGATCTGGCCGTGGGAACAGACGTCACAATAACAGACTGGTCTGTACATGTAGTTCCATCTACAATAATGGGGCCCCCCAGGGTATGGATTGAGTGCGTTTTTAATAGGCCACTCTTCTGCTTCAAGACAGGGATTGTTTGTTTGGCCTGGATTAATAGACTCTGATTATGCTGGACCTATAGGCATTATGTTGCAAGTCTTAACACCCCCTGTGACTATTAAACAGGGGACCCGTATAGTGCAATTGGTACCCTTCAGAGCATGTGTCCCAAAGGCTTTAGATGCAGAAAAAAGTCAGAAAGGGTTTGACTCTACCAGAGCCCCTGTGGTTGCTTTCATGGAAAAACTGACTTTGGACAAACCATCTAGGTTGGTTTCCATATACGGGCCTGGAAGTGAGATTGGAGAAAAAGAATGCTTTTAGATTCAGGTGCAGATGTGACGATTATCCCTCGTGCTGATTGGCTTCCGTGTTGGCCTTTAGAAGCAGTAAACACCATGGTAGTGGGGATTGGGGGGGCCACCCCTACCCACATCAGCACACATATGGTCAAGATAAGAGAAGAGGTCGAGGGCTTAGAGGCATGGGTATGACCTTATGTTCTGAACACGACAATTGCATTATTAGGAAGAGATGTGATGTCTCAGTGGGGAATAGTCATGCAGTCGCCTTTTTGATAATGGCCATTGCGGTGAGTGACACCTGGCCGTGTATGAAGCTGAGTTGGGAAACAAATGATCCTGTCTGGGTGGATCAATGGCCATTACCAAAAGAAAAGCTTGCACATTTAGAGGAGTTGGTTGAAGAGCAACTCCGTCTTGGACATTTGGTCCCTTCCACCAACCCATGGAATACACCTGGTTTTACTATCCAGAAGAAATCAGGGAAGTGGTGTTTGTTACAGGACCTCAGGGCAGTTAATGCAGTAATGAAAGATATGGAGGCACTGCAACCAGGTCTTCCTACCCCAACCATGCTTCCAAAAGATTGGGATGTAATTGTCATTGATTTGAAGGATTGTTTTTTCATGATCCCATTACACCCAGAGGATTGTGAAAAGTTTGCCTTTACTGTTCCAGTGCTTAATCATCAAGCTCCCACGAAAAGATATCATTGGATAGTATTACCTCAGAGAATGAAAAATTCTCCTACTATTTGCCAATGGTATGTAGATTTGGCTTTAAAATAATTTAGGCAACAACACCCTCAGATGATCATCTATCATTATATGGATGATATCCTTTTGTGCAATAAAAAGGAAATTATTGAGGATACAATAATTCAGTTGACAAAGCAATTAGGTCAGTGGGGTCTGGTTGTGGCACCAGAAAAGGTACAGTGAACCGCACCATGGAAACATTTAGGATATGAGCTAACCCAGGCCATGATTAGACCTCAGAAGCTTACTATGAAAGCAAAGGTAGCAACCCTTCACCACAATGCAATGAAATTGGTAGGGGACTTGCAGTGGATAAGAAATGTTGTGGGAATTACAAATACAGATTTGCAATTGTTTAGTCTCCTTCGTGGGGGATGAGACCCCCAAGAACCACAGTGCCTCACACCAGAAGCACAAAAAGCACTTGAGCAAATTGCAAGAAAAATTTCACAGAATACTGCTCAGCGGATAAGATCAGATTTGCCTGTTACTCTTTATGTCTATAATACCAATAAGGAGGTGGTGGGACTTTTGGCTCAGTGGAGTACAGAAGAAAAGGATCCGTTGTTAGTATTAGAATGGATATTTCTAAACAATCAAAACCAAAAAACCATCATTCAGAGGTGGGAGGCCACTGCCCAAGTGTTAGTGAAAGGACTAAGCTGATATCTGATCTTGTCTGGGTCGTATGTTGCCAAAATTGTGATCCCTATTTTTCTCAATCTGTTTGAACAGATCCTTCTCAAACATGATGATCTTGCCTTAGCTCTTGCCTGGATTCCGGTGCAGGTGGACAATCATTATCCACCGCGTCCCATATTTAAAACCAGCCTCCCCTTGGAGCCTATGTCAATTGTTAGTGAGCGCCCATTAGATGCCATAACCATTTTCATGGACGCAGGTAGTTGCTCACGGAGAGGAGGTTTTGTATGGTTTAAGAACGGTCAGTGGCATTCACAGATTGTTGTAGCTGAAGGATCAGTTCAAATTTTAGAGTTGCAAGTGGTGATAGCAGTATTACAAAAATGGCATAACTGCCCAATTAATCTGGTAGTAGATTCTCTTTATGTTGTGGGAGTTGTACGAAGAATACATAGAGCGCTTTTGCAGCGAGTTTCCAATTCCTTGTTGTTTGAAGCATTGTTAGATTTGTGGAACGTGTTAGATTATAGGACAGCGCCAGTATATATAATGCATATAAAAAGCCACTCTAACCTACCAGGTGGTCTAGTTGAGGGAAACATTATAGACAAACTCGTGGCAGTGACAGATGTATCTCCTTTTGAACAAGCCAGACAAGCTCACGAGTTCTTCCATCAATCCTCAGCATCACTCCGAAAACTGTTTGTCCTTACCAAGCAACAAGCTCGATCCATTATCGCAGCTTGTCCTGATTGTTCTCGCATAGTGCCTTTTCAACAAAAGGGAGTAAATCCTTGGGGCTTGCAGCCAGGTCAGTTATGGCAAACTGATATTACTGAATTTGCACCATTTGGCCGACAAAAGTACATTCATGTGTCCATAGATACCTGTTCAGGACTGCTGTGGGCCACAGCTTTGACCCCAGCAAACGCAAAAGTGGTAAAGCGTCATTTATTACAAGTTTTTGCTGTCATGGGAGTTCCTACACAAATCAAAACAGACAATGGTCCCGCATACCATTATGACACACTTGCAACCTTCCTCGTCCAGTGGAAGGTACAACACCTGTTCGGAGTCCCTTATAATTCTACTGGCCAGGCAATTATTGAGTGCGCACATGCACCTTGAAAAATCTTTTGTCTGTTTTGAAAAAACAAGGGGGAATTAGTGTGGGTCCAGAAGAGGTATTGATGAAGGCATTGTATGTGCTGAACTGGCTTAATCCTAAAAGTGAGACTGAAATGGAACCGGTTGTTATGCACCATATCAAAAATGTCAAAGATTTTTCCGAAAATGTACCTAAGGTTAGTGTGTTTAATCCGATAACACAACAATGGGAAGGTCCTATGTCATTAATAACCTGGGGGAGGGGACATGCTTGTGTTTCTACAGGTAACCATAAAAATTCGTGGATCCCAGCAAAGTGGGTGAGGCCTTGGCTAGCTAACAGAGAAGAAACCGATTGCAATGATGACAACCCTTAACCTCAGAGGTGTTATCGCTTTTAGCAACGGATGTAGCCAGTGTTGAGCATACCACTTTGCAAAACAGAGCAGCGATTCATTTTTTGTTATTGGCCATGGCCATGGTTGTGAAGAGTTTGACTGTATGTGTTGTTTGAACTTAAAAGATAAAAAGATAAAAGATTTGCAGAACCTGAAAATAACAGAAGATGTTGGGTTTTTTGGGTTGGATGCCTTGTTTGGTTAAAAGGAATATTGAAGACAGGTCCGTTCTTGCTAATTGTAATTGTATTAGCCTTAATGTTCTTACCCTGTATTTCACACTGTCTTCAAAGCATGATACAGCGTGTTGTTAACATTATATTAAATGAAAGAGGGGGAGATGTAGTGACAGAGCCCCCCTGAGGGGATGGGGTTGTTGCCAGCCTGGCTGAGAGGTGAAGCCAGAGACAAAAGAGACAAAAGGAACCCTATAAGAAGGTAACAACCAATGAGCAATCGCCGACAGGCGCGTGCAGAGCACGTGGACAGTGCATGCAGCCTATCATGTTACTATATAGCACATGCTGTAACCAATCACATTGTTGCAAGACGAGTGGACAGGGCAGCTTTTGGTATAAAGCTAGCCCGGGGCGGACAATAAAGTTGAACTCTGTGAACATCATATTGGTGTGTCAGGTTCCGTCTCTCGCATGAAAAAGCAACAGTAACTGAAACAGAGATAACATCAGTGCAGTGTGTTTTTAATAACAATTATTGGAAAAACATCTTGTGTAACCTCTTAGTCCAGGCCCATATCTGTAAATCCTAGAAACTGTCAATGGCTAATAAAGAGGGTCTCAGCCCGGCTCAGCGCTCTGCTCTGCCCAGCTCTGCGCTCCTTCCCGAACAAGATCTCTGTCTGTGTGTGAATCTTTGTCTGCGTCCCGGTGTGCATCATTCCTCATCGCTACAAGTGGTGCCCTGTGTGAGTGTGTGACCCCTGGAGGCTCTTCGTCGAGCAGTGTGTTTGGCGGCGACCACGCAATCCAACAGGTGAGTAAATTTTGTTTGTGGCTGCATTAATCCCTACAGTATAAATAGGGACAAGCCGTCCTCGTTGAACGAGAGAGCTGCGGGATTGCGTTAGTATGGGGCAGTCCGCTTCTCAGGAACATGAATTGTATTTGCAGGTTTTACTGCAGATATTACATTTTTCTGGGTATCGTACTTCTGAGAAGCAGCTAGCCTCGCTCCTGGTATGGGTGAAAGAGCATTGTGCTTGGTTTCCAAGTGAGGGGACGTTTGACAGTAAAATTTGGAAACAGGTCGGGGAATATCTACACGCGCAAAAGAATTCAGGTTTTACAGTCCCTGACGGTTTGCATGTAACTTGGAGATTTGTGTACTCTGCGCTATCGCAGTTGCAGTTGGCAGAGCACATTCTGCAAGGGCAAACAGGGGAGGAGGGACAGAAAAACACAAATGAGCAGGTTGCTAATGATTTGAGTCTTGACAGCACTGATAGCACTCATCCTTTTGAGTCAGGCTCTGTAGATCTCGAAAAAGAGCCAGTTTTATATCCATCATTAATGCCATCACAGCTGTGTAAAGATAAGGCCGGAATCTGTGTGGAGCTGGGTCAGGAGTCTAAAACTCTGCCCTCAGCACCTCCCTTGCCTGATTTTAATGATGCTTACACAGCACCCAGTAACCCCTTCATGACTAAGACAGCAGAACACAAAGGGGTGATGCAAAATGCTGTGAAAAGACTATGGAGCAGGGCAATTTTTCTTTCACCTTTCCAGTTATTTACAAACCACAACAACCACCTGAACATGACGGAATACCTTATACAATGGTTAAGGAGTTAAAAAAATCTGTGCAATAGAATGGGTTACATAGTCCTTTTACAATGGGAATTACTGAAGGTATTGGTGCCATGTACGTAATGGCTCCATGGGATTGGAAACTGCTTGCTAAAACAATTTTGACACCAGCACAATATTCTGTGTGGCAATTAGAATAAAGATCTTGTGATTGAACAGGTCTTGGAAAATTTGTCATCAGAAGCAGGGATAAAACAGGATATGTTGCTAGGAACCGGACAGTATATCACTCCACAGGCACAGGCTGGGCTTCTACAGCAGGTTTTTGAACAGGCAACTCGTCTTGATATTAGGGCATGGCATTGGGTCCCAGAGGCAGGGTAGCGCGTAAGCTCATTTGCAACAAGACAGGGACTGCAGGAGTCTTATATAAACTTCACTGACTTCATAGCAAACCGCTATAGCAAGGCAGGTTGAAAATGAAGATATAGCAAAACTTCTACTGCTTCAACTGGCATATGACAATGCTAACTCTGACTGCCAGGCTGCTTTGTTGTCGGTGAAAGGTAAAGCCACTGATATAGCACAATATGTTAAGGTTTGTCAGAATATTATGACTGAAACATATCAGGCTTCGGTATTAACAGCCACGTTGTCTCAGCTCAGTGTAAATCAAATGAGTCTTAAGTGCTTTATTTGTGGTAATGAGGGTCATGTCAGTAAACACTGTCCTCAACAGCGCTATATAACACAGCAGTCATAGACGTCTTCCTTATTAACCTGTTTTCTTTGTAGGTATCTAAGAATACTACAGTTTAATAAGTCTTTGCCTGTTATATGGCACAGTAAGTTCACAGAGTGCTAAACCATAAGAATCCATTGGCTCAAAATGTGCATTTTGTGATAATACAGAAGATCATGAGTAATTTAGTTCTTTACTGCGTGAACGTGATAATAAGATTTTGTGTCTAACAGCTGTTACTTTTCTTTCTAGCATGCTAGCTTTGTTCCAGCATCCAGACTTGCGCAACTCTGTGATAGGCTGTGTCTCATCTCGATGTGCTGGGTTTGGCTCTTTTGTATGCGCACCAGGTAAAGAATCCTGGTTTTGGGATAACAGTTGTAGCGCCCCAGATGAGACACTAATAAAAACCTTGCCCTGTCCAGCTCGCTGTGGGGGGGGGCGGGTGCCGAGTGGGCTCCAGCCGCACTGACCTGTTTTGTCAGGGAGACCCAGCGGTGCCTCCACCTGGCTGAGTGGTGAGCGGCCCAAAGGCGCAAAGCTAAAATTGAGATATTGTCTTGAATAAGTGTAATTGCGATCCATTTGCATATTTGAACTTGGTGTTTGGTTTTCATATATGAGCTCAGTATTTTAGTTTGCATATATATATATATATATATTTGGTACCAAAAGAATTTTGTTTGGGGAGATAATTACAAAATGGGAACCGGTTCCACTGCTAAAATTCCACCTTGCTCCCCCTTAGGATGCATCCTTACACCTTAGAGTAATTGCTCATATTGTTATCTAATAATTTTGAGACCAGAAAAGAATTGAAGTTGTTAAACTCCAATTCCCATTGAATTTGTGTGTTTGTTGGAGCTATGGGAAAGAAAACTAAATGCTATGATGGATGTGAACTTGGAGGAGGTTGTATTTAAAAGTTGCTAGAATATGACCTGATTTGGATCTAGGAAAATTAAAGTAATGGATTGATGGTTAATATACTGTTTATTGACATCTGTAAGAAATTGCAAAAGGTACATGGGGCTGAGGAATGTAACTATTGCTCAGCTAATTAGAATTGTATATAGAGTGTATTATGGCTGGAATGAAATGGGAAAATAAAAAAGCAAAATATCCCAGGCCTGTGCTGTACTGTTTGAACATAAATTTCAGGCCTGGATCAAGCTGCTAGATAAACTCAGCTCCCTAGCAGCTCCCACTTAGCACCAGCAATTAACACCACCTGCGTGGCCTTGCCTGTATCTGAACTGCAGCAAGAAGAGAAAGAAAAAGAAAAAAAAAATAGAAAAATGTGGCCTCCCGCTTTCAAGGCGGTGAAAGGGGGGTTTTCTCTCCCCCCACTGCAGCGATGTTGTAATACTGAATGGAGCAGTCTGAGGGTGAAATTTAAAGGCATCCCTAGCAGATCCGTAGTTCTAATGAAGCTGGGAAATTAAACCAAAATTTGTTAATGGACTTATTCAGTGGTAACTGGTTGTAAGAGACTTCTTACTAAATTCACCGTGATCGTTTTTGAGATCACAGGAAAGAAAGAAAGACCATTTTTTGAGACCAACGGAATGCCAAATTTGAAACAAAGTTTTACCATATGAATTCTTGTAGCTGCCAGAAAGCCCTGCACCTCTCTTGGGTCAAGATTTGTTAAGTAAATTGTAAGCTCAAATAATGTTTTCTGAGAATTCTGTTTAGTTGCATGTCCCACAAGAAGCTGCTGGGATGGTGCAGATCTGCTTGTGCAAGTGAGAAATCTCCAAGGAAACTTCGAATGCTGTATTTCCACCAGTATTAACAGCCAACGTCTCGATAAAGCAAATACTACACTGATTGATCTGAAACAGGACTTCGATCCGGTAAGGGAAAACAATATCCAATAAACATGAAGGCTAAAATGGGCTCACAGCTAATGCCATTTAGCAGACTGCTGTTATATATGTCTCATCTTTTGGTCATTTGAAATATGTACATGTTTCTATAGATACTTTTTCAGGTATGCTTTGTGCATCTGCACATACGAGTGAGAAAAGCAGAGATGTTCAGCATCACTGGACCCACTGTTTTGCTATGCTGGGTGTGCCACAACAGATTAAAACTGACAATGGTCCTGGATACACTGCTAGATCCACGCAATATTTTTTACAGCAATGGGGTGTTTTGCGTGTCACAGGTATTCTACATTCTCCCACTGGACAGGCTATCGTTGAACGAGCACATTCCACACTGAAACAGATGTTATTAAAACAAAAAAGGGGGAATATGGCACCTCAAGAACAATTAGACAATGCAACATATACTTTAAATTTTTTGAATCATACTATGCCTCTCTCTATTGCAGCAGTGGAAAAACACTTCCGTGTTCCAGATTCACTGTCTCAGAGACCAAAGGTTTTATACCCGGATCCCCTATAGAGCAGTCAGTGGCAAGGGCCTGTAGAGTTAATCACCTGTGGAAGGGGATATGTGTGTGTTCTTCTTCCAACAGGACTGAAGTGGCTTCCTGCAAAATATGTTAAACCTGACTATGAGTTGGACAAACGACGCAGGACCTAATGCCAGAGATACAGCTTCTGTCCCTGCAGCAGAGGGCAACAAAGAAACAGAAGAGACCAAAGGAAGAGGCGCTAGCATATCAGAATGATACAGATTTACCTTATATGGACTGGGGACTAACTGGTGAAAAAACTTTCAATGCATTTGTTTTCCTTATTAGTATGGCTAACCAGCTTTTTCCAATATTTGTTAATAACTGTAATTGTTGTAATTTGCATTATTCTGTTCTACAGTAGGTTGATTTGTAATGATAATGTATAACAGGAAAATGACACATAAGGTATGATGATCCACAGTGGGCATTCAAACTCACCAACAGAATGCCCCCTTTTGACTTTGGAGGCAAGAGGTGACAGCACCACCACTCCAAAGTAGCCTGTCAGATGACTGTGGTCACAGGATGGATTGTGAGGCAGTTGCACATTCCCCTGAAATCTGGAGCCTTCAATGAGGAGGTTGATGGCTCTTTAGCACCTTTTGTGCCCCACTGTGCCTGTTCCAAAGTACACACCTAGGGTGGTACCAAGGTGCTGTCAGTCACATCCTCCCCTGCCTTGGGGCAGGGTGACTTCACCTCTACCAGCTGGTGGGGCAGGAGGGGTGGGACCCTTGGTCAATTGACAGGGTCCTCAACAAAGGAGGTGCCCAAACTAGCTGCGAAGCTTCTGAACTATGTTGTAATGCCCACAGCCACATCTGACCAGACTATAAAATGGGGTTCCCACCAAAGACGCCCTTTGAGTGGTCTTCTCAGAGCTGCGGGTCTGTGAACTGGAGCCCTTTCCTTAGACAGGAACACTGTCTAAGGAGACTTCCTGGGACTGAGAGCGCCTCACCTCCTCATTTGGATGAGTGATTATTTACTGGATATATCCTTGAATGAGACTTCACCTAACCCAGGTGAGTGATTATTTCTTGTGAGTACCCTGAAGTAAGAGGCCTCTAGTTTTGTTTCTAGTGAGTGACTACGTGCACATTGTGGATCCTCATTATTCTTATGTTATTGTATTCAAATAATCTCCTTAGCTGATATCTGAACCAGTATTTTATGTTATCGGAGTGCTAAATACGTGTAATATCATTGAAATTGAATTATAATGTTTATGAGCGAAATCAAGAAAAACAACACCTCCAAAGAGCAGTCTCAGCTAATGTGCAAGGCCTGATTTAGGATTTAGCCAGTGCCCTGCAAAACAATTGCATCATTTGTAAGAATTAGCACTGTAAGACATAATGGCTAACATTATCTGATAGCATAAAGTGATTACACCCAAAAACTTGGTTTTCAGGCCTCAATCTGCATATATGGGTTTTTGTGGGAATTGGATGTGCTCGTGTAATGTTTTTTCTTGTAGTCCTCTGAATCATCTGGAGAATGATACAGAATGCAAAGAAGAATAAAGTCAGGGTTCTTGCTGCACTCACTGTGAACCAGATGTTCAAAAACAAAAAAGGGGGAGATGTGGGAACAGCAGTTCCAGCTGAAGGGCCTTGGACAGATTATACAGAAGTATGTTTTTTATGAGCGTAAGAAGTGATAGCCCAGGCCAGTGAGAATGATATCTCAGGTCGGAAAACCGCCCCCATATGTATGATGTGTGAATGTCCTTGGGCCTGGTCTGTGAATGAGTGGGAATGTAACTGAAACAGAGATAACATCAGTGTGGTGTGTTTTTAATAACAATTATTGGAAAAACATCTTGTGTAACCTCTTAGTCCAGGCCCATATCTGTAAATCCTAGAAACTGTCAATGGCTAATAAAGAGGGTCTCAGCCTGGCTCAGCACTCTGCTCTGCCCAGCTCTGCACTCCTTCCTGAACAAGATCTCTGTCTGTGTGTGAATCTTTGTCTGCATCCGGTGTGCATCATTTCTAATCGCCGCAGCATCCTGTCCCTCAAGTGTATCAACTGCACCATTCAGCTTGGCGTCGTCCATCTAACAGTCCATCTGTCAAACGCACCTCTCTCCAATTTAGAGGTAAGAATGTTGTGGGGGACCATATCAAAAGCATAACAGAAATCCAGGTAGATGACATCAGTTGCTCTTCACTTGTCCACTGATGCAGCCACTCCATTGTAGAAGGCCACTAGATTAGTCAGGCATGATTTGCCCTTTATGAAGTCATCTTGGCTGTCTCTAATCACCTCCCTGCCTTCCATATGTTTTGACATGTCTTCCATGAGAATCTGCTCCATGATCTTATCAGGCACAGAGGTGAGGCTGACTGGTTGGTAGTTCCCAGGGTCCTCCTTATTACCCTTTTTCAAAATGAGTGTGATAATATAAAAAAACGGGTGTGTAATAATAGCTACCAGTATACTTCCATGTAAGACAATAGGAACTTACTCAAACCGATTTCTATATCAATAGTATGTTGTTTCTGTGATAAGCAGAATAACATATATGCACATAACCTTTTGAGATGCTATAATCAGAATACACAAAATGTTTTCCTTCTGTTTTATCAGATTAAATTTAAAATTCCACAAAATTTTCTTCTTAAAGACTGGAATAACATTTCATTCACCTAGATGCTCAATATTTCAACTGCCCTACATATATAAAACACACAGAGCCAAGAAAATCAGATAATAACAAGTCCTAAAATTAGTTCTTGATGCATCAGTTAGGCCCTCATTGTAAATGGACCTTCAACTGCAGTAAGTTTCAGATACTCCCATTTCATAGCAAACATAGAATGATTTAGGTTGGAAAACACCCTTAAGATCATCAAGTCCAACCATAAACCTAACACTGCCAAGTCCACCACTAAACTATATCAGTAAGCACCAAGTCTACATATCTTTTAAATTCCTCCAGGGATGGTGACTCCACCACTTCTCTGGGCAGCCTGTTCAAATGCCTGACAAACCTTTCCAGGAAGAAACTTTTCCTAATATCCAATCTAAACCTCCCCCGGTGCAACTTGAGGCCATTTCCTCTCATCCTATGACTCGATACCTGTGAAAAGAGACTGAAACCCTCCATCCTACAACCTCTTTTCAGGCAGTTGCAGAGAGTTATAAGGTTTCCCCTCGGCCTCCTGTTCTCCAGAACAACCAACCCCAGGTCCCTACCACTCCCCATCACACTTGTGCTCCAGCTCTTTCCCCAGCTCCATTCCCTTCTCTGAACTTGCTCCAGCACCTCAAGGTCTTTCTTGTCATGAGGGGCCCAGAACAGACCCCAGGATTCGAGGTGCAGCCTCACCAGTGATGAATACAAGGGGATGATCACTTCCCTAGTCCTGCTGGCCACGCTATTCCTGATACAAGCCAGGATTCTGTTGGCCTTTTTGGCCACCTGGGCACATGCTGGCTCATATTCAGCCAACTGTTGACCAACACCCCCAGGTCCCTTTCCTCCAGGCAGCTTTCCAGACACTCTTCCCCAAGCCTGTAGTGTTGCCTGGGGTTGTTGTGACCCAAGTGCAGGACCCGGCGCTTGGCCTTGTTAAACCTCATACAATTGGCCTCAGCCCAATGATCCAGCTGGTCCAGATCCCTCTGTATGGCCTTCCTACCCTCCAGCAGATCAACACTCCCACACAACTTGGTGTCGTCTGCAAACTTCCTGAGGGTGCAATCGATCCCCTCATCCAGATCATTGATAAAGAGATTAAACAGAACTGGCCCCAATACTGAGCCCTGGGGACACCACTCATGACCGGCTGACAACTGGATTTGACTCCATTCACCACAACTCTTTGGGCCCGGCCCTCCAGCCAGTTCTATGTCCATCGAAGAGTACACCCATCCAGGCCATGAGCTGCAGCTTCTCCAGGAGATGCTGTGGGGTACGGTGTCAAAGGCTTTACTGAAGTCCAGGTACACAACATCCACAGCCTTTCCCTCATCCACTAAGCAGGTCACCTTGTCATAGAAGGACATCAGGCTGGTCAAGCAGGACCTGCCTTTCATAAACCCATGCTAACTGGACCTGATAGCCTAGCTGTCCGGTACATTCCATGTGATGGTACTCAGGATGATCTGCTCCATGACCTTCCCTGGCACCGAGGTCAGACTGACAGTCCTGTAGTTCTCCAGATCCTCCTTCCAGCCCTTCTTCTTAGATGGGTGTCACATTTGCCAGCTTCCAGTCAACTGAGACCTCCCCAGTCAGCCAGGACTGATGATAAATAATTGAAAGTGGCTTAGTGATCACCTCTGCCAGCTCCCTCAGCACTGTCAGATGGATCCCATCTGGCCCCATAGACTTGTGGATGTCCAAGTGGTGTAGCAGGTCACCAACCATTTCCCCTTGGATTATTGGGGCTGGGCTTCATTCTGCTCCCCATCCCTGTCTTCCAGCTCAGGGGGCTGGGTACTCCGAGAAAAATTAAAGACTGAGGCAAAGAAGGCATTAAGTACGTCAGCCTTTTCCTCATACCTGGTCATTATGTTTCCCTCCACATCCAATAAAGGGTAGAGATTCTCCTTAGCCTTACTTTTGTTGCTAATGTGTTTATAGAAACATTTTAAATTCTCTTTTGTGGCAGTAGCCAGATTGAGCTCTAGTTGGGGTTTGGCTCTTCTAACTTTCCCCCTGTATAACCTCACGACATCCTTGCAGTCCTCCTGAGTTACCTGCCCCTTCTTCCAAAGATCATAAACTCTTTTTTTTTCCTGAGTTCCAGCCAAAGCTCTCTGTTCAGCCAGGCCCATCTTCTTCCCTGCCAGCTTGTCTTTCAGCACACAGGGAAAGCCTGCTCCTGCACCTTTTAAAATTCCATTCTTGGAGAATGTCCAGCTTTCCTGGACTCCTTTGCCCTTCAGGACTGCCTCCCAAGGGACTCTGTCAACCAGGCCCCTAAACAGGACAAAGTCTGACCTTCAAAAGTCCAAGGCAGAAGCTCTGGAAAGGCCCCTCCTTACTTCTCCAAGAACAGAAAACTCGATCATTTCATGATCGCTATGCCCAAGGTGACCTCCAACCGACACATCACCCACAAGTCCTTCTTTGTTCACAAACAACAGATCCAGTGGGGCACCTTCCCTAGTTGGCTCACTGACCAGCTGTGTCAGGAATTGTCTTCCATGCACTGCAGGAGCCTCCTAGACTGGTTCCTCTCTGCTGTGCTGTATTTCCAGCAGGCATCTGGTAGGTTGCAGTCCCTCATGAGAAGAAGAGCTAGCGATCGGGAGACTTCTCCCAGCTGCCTGCAGAATATTTCATCTGCCTCTTCATCCTGGTTGGGTGGTCTGTAACAGACCCCCACCAGTATGTTTGCCTTGTCCTTCCCCCTGATTCTTACCCACAAATGCACCACCCTATCTTCACCCTCATCAAGCTCCAGACAATCAAACCACTCCCTAACATACAGGGCTACCCCACCTCCTCTCCTTATTTGCCTATCTCTTCTGAAGAGTTTATAGCCGTCCATGGCAGCACTCCAGTGGTGCGAATCATCCCACCATGTTTCCGTGATGGCAACTATATCATAGTTTTTCTGCTGCACAATGGCTTCCAGCTCCTCCTGTTTGTTGCCCATGCTGCGTGCATTGGTATAGGTGCACTTCAGCCGGGCTACTGATCCTGCCACCTTTTTTGGAGGAGAAGCTCTAATTCCTATGTGACCATTCTCAGGTGCTTCCACGCTTTCAAACACATCAACAACCCTTGCATCTTTGCTGCTGCATGGATGTCCATATCTGGGAAATTTGGATCAAGACTGAAGAAAGACTTGTCTGAGTAAGACCCCTTGTGTCTTTGGCATAGACTGCTTCAGGAGAGGGTACTTCAAGGACCCAAAGGGTTACCGACGGACTTTTGGTGTAGCCACCACGAACACATAGAAGGTTAAAAAGTCATCTGTCTTGTCTGGTCTCTGCATCCCAGAGTCCTGAGGGAATTGGCTGCTGTAGTTGCCAAGCCACGCTCCATGATATTTGAGAAGTCCTAGCAGTCATGTAAAGTCTCTCGTGACTGGAAAAAGGGAAACGTTGCACCCATTTTCAGAAAGAGTAGAAAGGTGGACCCCAGGAAGTACCAACCTGTCAGCCTCACCTCTGTGCCTGGGAAGATCATGGAACAGATCCTCCTAGAAGCTATGATAAGGCACATGGAGGACAGGAAGGTGACTGGATACAGCCAGCATGGCTGCACCAAGGGCAAGTCCTGCCTGACCAAAATAGTGGCCTTCTATGATGGAGTAACTATATCAGTGGACAAAGGAAGAGCTACAGATGTCATCTATCTGGACTTCTGTAAAGCCTTTGACATGGTCCCCCACAACACCCTTCTCTCTAAATTGGAGAGATATGGATTTGATGGGTGGACTGTTCAGTGAGTGGCCTTTGCTGACATGCCACTCCCTGTTTTCCTGCCCTATTTGCTTGTGTTCCTAGTCACTGGTGCTCCCCAGGGGCTTCTTTTATGTGTGTGGGGGCTTGGTCACCTGGCCCCACCCAGATCTCATCAGCTGCTGTCACATGAGCTGCAGGCTTCTAGCAGGTCTCTTTGCTCCCCTGAGGTTTCCTGGATTGGGAAACCCCCCTGTGCACCATGATAGAGCACTCTGCTGCTGATCGTGAAGGCATTCTTGAATGCCTTCTTGAAGGCATTAAGCTCATAAGTAAATTCTTGTTCCATTAAAAGGTTTTATTAGCAGAACCAGATAATGGAAATTTCAAATAAATTTATAAAATAGTATAAATGAAGTAGAGTAGCAATGGTCAGTATAATTTCTATATTTCATGGTGCCATTTAGAAAAGTTATTAAAAATAGGGCCCAAATGAGAATTTCAGTCTTACTACAGACTGTCACTAGCAGGGGATCTTATGATCAGAGAATTGTTATAAACTATTTTTCCTTGATATTCAGACTATGATGCACATTACTAAAGACAGAAGTTTTAAAGTACTTTCTGTACTCCTTCAAAACTTATAATTCAGTTGTGAAACTAATTTTCTCAGGATTATAAGTTTATTTGGTATACATGGCAAGTTTTTGGTAGCAGACACATACAACGCAACACCTGCAGGGGTGTCCTCCATGATAAGATGACCTGTGCCAGACATAGCTGGTTCCAGCTGGCTTGGCAGTCATCCTAATTAAAAGTTAAAAAGTAAGATAAAATAAATATTTCACAACACAGGGCTTTGAGCAAGCTTAATCAGGCAAGAGATAGCAGAGCCATCTGGAACAGAGATAAGGAAACAGACAGACCTTGAGTTGGGGGCTCAAGGAAACCTCCCTCCCTCATGAGCTCAGAGATACCACAAGATTTGCCCAGCTTGTGTCCCTTAGATGAACTTTTCTCAATATAATCTCATTATAATGTCAAAACCCATACCTCCAGCAATGAAGCCCTTGGCCTAATCAAAGACCCCCACACACTGAGCATGCGCTGTAAATTTAAAACAGGCTGTACCTTTAAGTGAAGCTGGGCATTACAAGAACCAATGGTAATGAGGGTGATCAAGCCTAACTGTGAAAAGTTACTGATAACTGTTGCTTGGAATATATGTTAACTGTGTGATAGCCAAGAGGGGTGCTAGCTTTGTGGAGTTACAACCTAGCACCCATCTCTGAACAGACATGGAATAAACAAATATCTTGACTCTGTTATTTGTCACTTTGCACACCAGATAAAAGAACCCTGATTTTTGGGACAACTGCCCCAGCTGGCCAAAGTTGAGCCAATCAGCGAAGCTGGTGGCACCTTTGTGAAAACATATTTAAGAAAGGGCAAAATAACACTGGACAGGCAGAGAAGGAGGGGGAAATTTTTTTTAAAGTGTGAGAAACAGCAGAGAGAACACCAATTAAAAAAAGGAGGCATTCCATGGTGCTAGAGCAGATATTCACACTGCAGCCTGTGTATGACCCATGCTGGAACAGTTAGATATTTCCTGAAGGAACTGTGGCCCATGGAGAATCCACAGAGAACATATGCCAGAGCAGTTTTCCTGACAGGATTGTCTCCCCTGGAAGAGCTCATGCTGGAGGAGGTTTTCCTGACAGGAACTGTGGCCTGTAGAGAACCCATGCCAAAGCAGAGAAAAAGTAAGTACAAGGTGGAAGGAACAGCAGAGAGCAACCATTGTGTACAGACTGTAAACTACCTTCCCTGCTTTCCCCTGTACCACCCTGGGGGTGGTGAGTGGCAGAGGAGTCTGGAGTGAAGGAGTGAAGTTGAGCATAAGAAAGGGGGGAGGAAAGATGTTTTAATGTTTGTCTTCCTGTTTCTTACCACCTGAATCTATTCTAATTGGCAATAAATTTTCCCCAAGTCAAGCCTGTTTTGCCTGTGATAGTAACTGGTAAGCAATCTTCCTGTCTTGACCCCATGAGCTTTTTCATTTTATTTCCCCCCCTGCCCCACTGAGGAGAGGGAGTGAGTGGGTGGGTGGGAGTTTGGCCCATACCCAAGTATAACCCACCACATCAAGTTAAAGTGTGATCAGAAATTCACAAGGAATAAGTACAGTGGCAGTTAAACTGCAGATAAAACCTCCACTTGAACTGCCATTTATGAGTAACTTGGAGAGCATAAGGAAGATTTTATACTTATGCTGTTCTGTGCACTCTTCCCTTACACACCAAGGGTGGAAAAGATGAGAGTCAAGAGACTACTGACTGATCTGACACAAACAGGGTCAGTTTCATGTTCACAAAGATCATCACTACTCATTGACACTGACATAGTACTCAGAAGAACTGCCCTTTTGCAGCTGACCTACAACCATGGGATCTCCTTCCAAAAGGATCAATGGTTAACTGCCACTCTAGTTAAGAAGAGTTCAGAAGACTAATCCACATATTTTATCACTTCCTCAGTTACTAGACCATGCCCTGTTCCATCCTGTTGGCTCTTCCCTCCCCCATGAACTTCTGAATCTAGTTTAGAATCTCCCCTATGGCCTTCAAGTGCCAAAAGACTTGTTCCTCTTTTTCTTTTAATGAGGAATGTAAAAGTCTTCATAACTAAATTACTGACAAAGTATGTATTACTAATTCATGGTCTGCTGTAACAGCTCATAGTAGTATCAGCATACATTTTAAAATAGTGATTCATATCACACTTGTTTAATATAAACATGTCTACAGTACCACTTACTGTTAATTTCAAAAATGTAAGCAATGAATATCAAATAAAAATAACTCTATACTAGTCTCTGTCATTCTCAAAGAAGTCAGTGAGCAGCACACAAAGTCATCTTGGTTTGGTACAAAATAAAACCCTTACCAAACAATTCTTCAACAGTTAAACTAGGTTACATTAATGTAAAACTCAGTTGGGCACTTAAGTTAAATGTCTCAAAACCATGTGACTTAAGATCATGACTTAATGTGCCCCATAAAAGCCTTTATGCTACAAAAATATACAACCTATTTTGGTATTTAAATAAGTGTATATCAACACAACAATAAAGACAAATCTAGCCACCCTCAAGTACAAAAGGCAACCCACCTCTGATAGTCTTCCCATCATATACTCCTTTCTCTGAGCGGTTGAAAAAGAACAAGAGAAATTAAATTTTAACTCTACCTGTCTCTAGACAAATAAATGTTTATCTTTGCCTTGTAAGGAGATAGACAAGACTGAATGGTGAAGAGTTGGTGGAAGGAATTAGAGTAGTTTTACATCAGGTATTGTGCCTGGGAAACAGTTAATATTAATTCAAATGTCAATCACAGAAGATATTTCTGTCAGACAAATTGCTTTGGATTGATGGATATTGTATATCACCACTATAGGACTTCATACTCAAAATCTAACTAGTAGCATTTTATATAATTTCACCTTTCCCCTGTTTTTTTTAGAGTTGACCCACTCAAGATGCAGCCCAATGCAACATCTATCTGTTAGACACTAAGGTCAATCATGTCTAAGCTATTATCTCTATCTTCTCACATTTCCTCATAGCAGCATTTAGCTGCTACTACTTCAAAATGTAGTAGAGAGAATAATACATGCCATGAATGTACAGGATAAGCAAGTATCCCTCACGCAAATAACAGCCACCTTATAGAAGTACTTCAGTATGTCCCTTATTTTTTAAAAAATGGTGAAAAATCCTTTTCAAAAACTAGAGCTCTAATGAATCCTACAGTACATGTGCCCAATTTCCAGCTTGCAACCACTTGTCTCTGAATTATAGAATAAATTGTAAAATTGTATTTACAGGATAATTTATCTCAGAATAACATTCAAAATGATGTTTAGAACACTACCAATGGTGCATTCTTTCCCAGTGTCCTCCCAAAAGAATTAAAGTCTGACTCTACACACATACACTGAATACTACTCCACATGATTTTCAAGAGCAAAATGACTGGAACAATACAGATAAATTTTTAGAACGGTACTTCCAGTTAATGAAAACTATACTTCAGGAAAAATACTAGAAACTTACTTGTGGGAAGTTCTTTTTTTCATCATGCTCGCAGAGACTCCTGCATGACCTACAATATAAATGATGGAATTATTGAACAATAAAGTGTTTTTGTACATAATGTCAAAAAGGTATCTGTGGCGGATGCACTCGACCCCCGCCAGGCAAACCAGCAGCAGTTTGGTCCAGGCTCCAGAGGAGGTAAAGGCCTGAGCCGCAGCCAGGCCAAGAACTCCTTCCAGGAGACCCACAGGGAAGCAAAAGAGCACACTGAATGCCGGTGGCTTGTGGGAACAGAGAGTCTCGTGCAGACTTTTCCTACTGTATGCGATTTGACTACGAGTCAACCACTTCATTCTATAAACACGACAGCCTGGATGAGCCCACTGTGAGCTCTCCCTGCTACATAAGTGAGCTGTATGGCAATGGCTTTACTACTCACAGGTCAGTGGATGAGCCCAATTCAAGTTCGATGTTGATCATTTAGCTTAAGTAGATGCACACCAAATGTAATGGATTATTTAGAGATATAAGGTTGTATTATTTTTAATATACTTTTTGATTAGGGAAGGTCAAGCACCTTTTTAGCTGCTGCTGGGGAGAGGCCTAAATAGCTCCCAGACTGTGGTGAAGAGAGCAACTAGGTGTGGCAGTTTGTATAACAGGGCACAGGTCTTGGACATCTTTGACAGATCATGGAGAACAGGAGAGGTGCCTGAGGACTGGAAGAAAGCTAATGTCACTCCAGCCTTGAAAAAGGGCAAAAAAGAGGACCCAGGAAACTACAGGCCTTTTCAAGATGATGGAGCACAACTTAGCAATAATATCTGCCAGCTCTCTCAGCACTTGTGGGTGCATCCCATCTGGGCCCATGGATTTGTGAGTATCCAGTTTGCTGAAATGATCTCTAACCTGATCCTCCTCAACCAAGGGAAAGTCTTCCTTTCTCCAGGCTTTCTGTCTTACCTCCAGGGTCTGGGATTCCTGAGGGCCAGTCTTAGCAGTAAAGACAGATGCAAAGAAGGTATTCAGTAACTCTGCCTACTTTGTATCCTCCGTCACCAGAGCACTCACCTCATTCAGCAGCGAACCTACATTTTCCCTAATGTTCCTTTTGCTGCTGCTGATGGTCTTTGCTAACAAACTGACTAGACTTATAAGGGGAGCTTTAAACTGGATTTATCAGGGGAAGGGGAGGGAGTTTTGAGTAACAAAGAGTCAGGGCCTGCTGATGCATTAGGAACTGTGGGAATGGCAGGACGTATGGCTCCAGCCACCCAGATGATAAAGGAAGATCAATAGTAACATGACCATCTGGACGGTCAAAGTAGACTAATACTAACATGATTAAATCACAGCAATCGGTCAAAACAAGGTGGCCTTGACAGCTTACACAAGATTGTGTGTTTGTAAGGGGTGATGGCCCAGGCTAGTGAGAATGACATCTCGGGCCGGAACACTGGATGTATGTCATGTGAGTGTTGGGCCTGGGTGTGTGTATTTGGAATAACATCTTTTTAAAAATAAACATCCTGTTTAACCTCTTGGTCCAGGCCCATA
Organism: Columba livia; assembly: GCF_036013475.1. NCBI lineage: Eukaryota > Metazoa > Chordata > Aves > Columbiformes > Columbidae > Columba > Columba livia. The sequence goes on along the minus strand of NC_088641.1, from coordinate 13,794,234 downwards.
TCTGTAAAGCTATAAATGGAGAAAGGCTAATTAAAGAAGGCTCAGCTCTGCCTGGCTCTGCTTTCACTGTTAACAAGAACTCTGTGTCAGTGTGTCTCTGTCTGCATTTCTGTATGCGTGTCTGTATGTATGTGTCATTCTCATCACTGCAAGGAACCAACAGGGAAATATCAGAAATGCTACAAAGGGATTAGGGCTTGTTCCTCCAAAAAGGTGACTGGGTCAACAGCCCAACTGAAGTGCCTCTATACCAATGTACACAGATTTGGGTAACAAACAGGAGGAGCTGGAAGCCATTGTGCAGCTAGAAAGCTATGATATAATTGCAGTCACTGAATCTTGGTGGGATGAATCACACAACTGGAGCGCTGCAATTGACAGATATAAACTGTTCAGAAGGGACAGGCAAGATAGGAGGGGCGAGGGAGTTGCCCCCATGTAAAAAAAAATAAAAATTGATTGACTGCACAGAGCTGTCTTTGAAAAACAGCAATGAAGAGGTTGAGAGCTGAAGGGTAAAAATTAGGGACCAAGCCAACAAAGGAAGTCTCGTTGCTGGTGTTTACTACAAGCTGCCCAATCAAGGGGAGCCTGTTGAAGCAGCATCCTTACTTCAACTACAGGAAGCATCATGCTTGCAGGTTCTGATCCCGCTGGGGGACTTCAGTCACCCTGACTCCTCCTGGAAAAGCAGCACAGCAAGCTATTGGAGTGCACTGAGGAGAAGTTCTTAATCCAGGTAATAGACAGCCCAACCAGTGGAGAAGTATTACTTGACCTGTTGCTCACCAACACAGATGAACTAATTGGAGAGGTCAAGATTGGTGGTAGCCTGGGCTGCAGCAATGATGCCCTGGTGGAATTCACAGTCTTGAGGCATATGGGCCAGGTGAAGAGTAAAGTCAAGATCCTGAATTTCAGGATTTCAGGAGAGCAAACTTTCACTTGTTTAAGGAATTAGTGGATGGGACCCCCCCCCCCCGGGAAACTGCCCTCAGAGATAAAGGAGCTGAACAGAGTTGGCAGCTCATTAAGGACATTTTTCTTAAAGCACAAGAGCTCTCAATTCCCATGTGGAAGAAATCAGGCAAGGAAGGCAGGAGGCTAGCATGGCTGAGTAAGGACCTCTTGGTCAAACTAAACTGTAAGAAGGAAATGCACAGGCAGTGGAACCAGGGACACATATCCTGGGAAGAGTATAGGGATGCTGCCTGAGAGTGTAGGGATGAGATCAGGAAGGCTAAGGCAATGCTGGAGCTGAATTTGGCAAGGGATATGAAGAATAATAAGAAGGGCTTTTAGAGTTACAAAGTCAGAAAGGTACTTTTCTAGGTACAAAGTCAGAAAATGATAGGGGACCTGGTGACAACCAACATGGAGAAGATTGAGGTGCTCATCAGCTTTTTTTGCCTCTGTTTTCACTGGCAATTGCTCTTCACACATCTCTCGAGACCCTGAATCTCAAGGCAGGGACTAGGGGAATGAAGTCCCTCCCATCATAGGAGAAGATCAGGTTTGAGACCACCTGAGGAACCTGAACATACACACGGGACCTGACAAGATGCATCCCAGGGTCTGAAGGGAATTGGCAGATGTAGGCACTAAGCCGCTTTCCATCATATTTGAAAAGTCATGGCAGTCAGGCAAAGTCCCCAGAGACTGGAAAAAGAGAAACATCACACCCATTTTTAAAAAGGGTAAAAAAGACAACCCTGGGAACTGCTGACGAGTCAGCCTCACCTCTGTGACTGGTAAGATCATGGAATGGATCCACCTGGAAGACATGTTGAATCATGTGAAAGAAAGGGAGGTGATCAGAGACAGCCAACATGGCTTCATCAAAGGCAAGTTGTGCCTGACTAGTCTTGTGACTTTCTGTGATGGAGTGACTGCATTGGCGGAGAAGGGAAGAGCTAAGGATGCCATCTACCTGGAGTTCTGTAGGGCCTTTGGCATGGTCCCACCAAACATCCTTGTTTCTAAATTGGAGAAATATCTGTTTGATGGATGGACTGTTAGATGGATAAGGAATTGGCTGGATGACTGCGTCCAATGAGTTACAGTCAATGACTCAATGTCCAAGTGGAAACTAGTAATGAGTGGTGCTCCTCAGAGATCTGCACTGGGACCAGTACTGTTTAATCTCTTCATCAATGATATAGTGGGATCAAGTGTACTCTCAGCAAGTTTGCAGATGACACCAAGCTGAGCGGTGCAGTTGATACACTTGAGGGACAAGATGCCATCCAGAGGGACCTGGACAGGCTTGAGGAGTGGGCCCATGAGAACCTCCTGAAGTTCAACAAGGTCAAGTGCAAGGTCCTGCACCTGGGACAGGGCAACCCCCAATATCAATCTAGTCTGGGGGATTAAGGGATTGAGAGCAGCCCTGCAGAGAAGGACTTGGGGTACTGGTGCATGGAAGACTGAATATGGGCCAGCAATGTACTGTTAAATTACTGTTTAATCTCTTCATCCATGACATAGTGGGATCAAGTGTACTCTCAGCAAGTTTGCAGATGATGCCAAGCTGAGTGGTGCAGTTGATTTGCTTGAGGGAAGGGATGCCATCCAGAAGGACCTTGACAGGCTTGAGAAATGGGCTCATGTAAACCTCATCAAATTCAGCAAGGCTGTTACTGTTTAACCACAGCTAGCAATCAAAACCACAATAGCTGCTCTCTCACTCTCTTCCCCTCTCCAAATATGGGAGAGAATGGAAAGGGAGGAACTCATGGACTGAGATAAACAGAGTTTAATAAAATAACAAAATAATACTAATATACAACTACTACAAATATATATATATATATATATATAAAATGGAAATATAAAAGATACTGAATGCAATTCTTCACAAACATCATCTGAGCTGAGCAGTCAGTCGTGGGAAGAGAGCACTCTGGTCCCCAACAGCTGATCCCAGAGAGAGCGAGAGAGAAAAGACCAAAATGTTAGGAAGGCCCAGAGGCCCTCTGGAAAATGGCAGAATAGCAGAAGGCTGAACTAAAAGAATTCCTGAAAAGAACTCAGCTGAAATGGAGCAGAACTGGAATGGGTCTCCCTGAGCCGGAAAGCCTGACTCTCATCGAATATGATGCATGATGCTAACGCCATGGAATATTCTCATTGACCAGTGTGGATGGCAGTCAAGGTCTGCCCTATCTATGCCCCCCTTCCTAGCTGCCTCACGCCTGCAGATAGAGAGCCCAGAAAGACCTTGGTGCCTAGACAACAGCTAAGACACAAGTAAGTTCTGACATTCCCTTTGTTCCAACTCAAAAACACTGGAAAGTTACTTGACGAAAACCATTACCTGTCCCGGGGTGTTGTCTTCTTGTTCTCAAACTAAATCCAAATGATGACCATGCTAGCTATGAAAAAGAAGTTTCTAACTGCATGAAGAAAATAAACTCAATTTCAGTCAAACCAGCACAAAGGCCAAGTGCAAGGTCCTGCACCTGGCTTGGGCCAATCCCAAATATCAGTACAGACTGTGGGATGAATGGATTGAGAGCACTCCTGCAGAGAAGGATTTGGGCATACTGGTGGATGAAAAATTGGACAAGAGCTGGAATGTGCACTTGTAGCCCAGAAAGCCAGTTATATCCTGGGTTGCATAAAAAGAAGCATGACCAGCAGGTTGAGGGAGCTGATTCTCCCCCTCTACTTCACTCTGTTGAAACCCCACCTGGAATACTGCATCAAGTTCCGGGGCCCCCAGTACAAGAAAGACATGGACCTGTTAGAGCGGGTCCAGAGGGGGACCACAAAAATGATCGGAGGGCTGGAACACCTCTCCTATGAGGACAGGCTGACAGAGTTGGGGTTGTTCAGCCTGGAGAAGAGAAGGCTCCAGGGAGACCTTATTGCAGCCTTTCCATATGTTAAGGGGGCTTATAAGAAAGACAGAGAAAGACTTTTTGCCAGGGTCTGTAGTGACAGGACAAGGGGCAACAGTTTTAAACTGAAACACTGTAGATCTAGATTGGATAAAAGGAATACATTTTTTACGATGAGGGCGGTGAGACACTGGAACAGGTTGTCCAGAGAAGCTATGAATGCCTCATCATTGGAAGTGTTCAAGGTCAGGTTGGATAGGGCTTTGAGCAACCTGATCTAGTGAAGCTGTCCCTGCCCATGGCAGGGGGGTTGGACCTTTGAAGGTCCTTTCCAACTCAAATCATTCTATGAGTCTACGATCTAAGTTATAACTAGCCTTAAAAGTTCTGCTCGTTTCCATGTTTTGAGGGAAGCCTTATGCTCTGGAGTGAAAACTCATCTTCTGACCTATGAAGGCATCACCCAGAGACAGAGTTTCCAGTAAAAGCAGACCTCTTTTCTGTGAAGTTACATGTCCAAAATATACTGTGAGTCACTAAAGTTTGAACTCTCAGGAATCAAGGTGGTGATAGGGAGAAGAGAAAATCACTTCATGGAAGTGCTCAATTTCACTTCCAGCTCTACACATCCAGGAACAAGACCCCAAATTTAAATTCTTTCAACTGCTTTTTTAGTCAGCCACCAGAATATCTGGCATTTCTTTTATGTTTCTGACCATTAAAAGTGCAAATCAAAAAGAACTTTGGAAAAATAAGCATCAATTCTCTTTTGTAAATGGGTGGGAATAGCGCAAGAATGGTAAGGATAATTGTAAATACACTCAAGCAACCGCAGCTGGGGTGTAGAAAAACACATAAATCACAAGTAGAACCGCTGTTTAGATAACAGGCCTGCCAAAAAAGTCAAAAAGGCACCTTATCATATATCCTTGAGATTGCTTTGGCATGCTCAGCAGTTGCTAGAAACAGCCATGCCATGGTTTGCAAAAAGGTTGGGGACTGGGGAGGCTGTGCTGGTGACTCCCAGCATTCATTCTGGGACGGGTCCAGTATGGAGTGCTGGACACCCCCACCCCCGTGGGTACTTATCTGGCTAAATTGGCTCTGCTGGACACATGCCCTGAGACTGATGAGGTGCTGATTACCCCCCAGGCAATTGAAACGGCTATGCGCATGTTGGTGTGGAAAACTGCATAGTCATTGAATTCTTCTTGCAAGTTAGTGGGGAGATTGGGATGGTTATTCATTACCGGTCTTAGAGCTCTTGACTGTGAAGTTGTTACATTGCAGAGTAAAATAAGAGAATAGGAAAAGGAGGTTGGGATTTTACTGGATGCAAAGGTGATCTCACAAGAAATAATTACTGTTCAAGCAGAGCAGTGCTGTGAGCTGCAAGATAATATAGACCGGTTGGTAGCCTGTATTGCTAAGAAACAAAGGGATAAATATGGAGAGAGTAAGTTTCTGAGTTCTCAGATTCGTGCTCTCACCACAAAATGATCTTGGAGTCCAGAGGAATGGGATGGAAATATTTGCAGTGAATCCTCAGACCCCGATATTGAGTTTGAATTGAGGGAGGTGGTGGGAGCACAACCCCCCAAATGATGTGGCAGCAGGAACAAGCAGATGTGGGGGGAGCAGGTTGTGCATACTTACACTCTGAAAGAGTTAAGGGAATTTTCAGAGATCTCTCAACAGAAGAGTGGGGAAGGAATACTGGCACGGGTTTTGCCAGCTTGGGCTAGTGGAGCTGTTATAGTTGAATTGAATTTTGTGGGCTGTGTTTTGATTCTGTAGACCGTATCCAAGATTCTTAGCTTTGATACTGTATCCAGGTTCAGAATGTGCATTCAAGCATGATTTTATATAATTATACCCTATTCTTGAAATTGACATAGATTTATGACATATTCTTTAGAACAGGTAACTTAAACCATACCCTATTCTTAAGATTGATATAGATTTATGAAATATTCTTTAAAACAGGTAAAAACAGGTAACTTAGAAATAACTGATAAACATGCGAATGTTACTTAGCATTGCTTAGATAGATAATTTGTGTTAGAATAGGTGTGGGATATGCTAATGGTTGTCAGGAATTGTAATGCATATGTATGTGATCAAATTGTATAAATATGGTGTAGTCTGAATCAGTGGCTGAAGCCAGCTTTGGGTGCGAACCCCTGGTTTCCCAGCGCTGAAATAAAGCACCGCATATAACTGCACCTGTGGTTATGTGTCTTGAATGCTAACAGAGCTGCATCTATCCATTTATTAGCAGATGAAAAAATGTATTAAGCCCTATAGCCAATGATGATCAGATACGACAAGGGTGTGCTCAGCTGCAAACTGTCAGAGGTAAGATATTATTGCACCTACGCTATATCACTGTTTGTGTGCAGCAGTTTTAACAGCATATGCTGAACCTGTCGAATCTGTGTTGTCCCATGGAAATTGGTGCACAATGGAGGAAAGTATTGATTTAGTGTGGCAGATGGGGGTGGCATACACATTGATTTATGGGATCTGATCTGGACGGGGTAGCAGTGACAAGAAGTATTAAAATGCAGCTTTTGAGAGGGGTGCCTGCCTCAGTGAAACCCGTGACTATATCAGCAGTGACAAGTGCTACAGGTAATGCAGGCACTCTAGCAAATACCTTGAGGGGAATTTGGGCTTTAATTTCAGAACCCTCTGTTTGGGTGGTGGATAATGGCATGTATAATTGCATATATACTTGTTTTGACTATCTACACATTTGGATACTAGGAGAAATTTCCAGAGGTGGTGCATTTGTGCCATCTAAACCCAGGTGAATCTACTTCGGGAGAAAAACTGTTAGTCACTCAATAACATGGACCTCACATTTACATATGTATGTGCATGTATATATATATGTATATGTATATATATATATATATATACAAACACACAAACAACACATGCTATTAGGGTTCCGAGTATGTCAACAGGCCTTAGTTGCCCTGATCAGCCTCACCTGGGACCTCTAACCCATAACCCCTGCCCATGGCCCCAGGACCTCCATTTAAACTCAGGCCTGGGCCTTTACTTCCTGTTCAAGCTACATTGATGGACCACCTGTTTCAACTTGTATTATAGTTGTGCTTGTCTATGAAGCTTGAGCTATAGGCTGATTTCCCAGCTTGACTTTAGACCACGCTCATCACCACAAACTTGTCTGGTGATATGGACTCTCAGTGGATCCTAGCTTCCATCTCCAGACTTGCCTTTCTTGGGTGTTTGTGCTGGGTCAGCTGAGATAGGGTTAATTTCCACAGGAAGCTGGAGGATGACACAGCCAGGACAGCTCACTCAGAACTAGCCAAAGGGATATTCAATACCATATAAGGTTATGCTCAGTTATAAAAGGGGGGCTGGTCGGGGGGAGTCTCCTGCTGCAAGGGAGTGTGGTGGTCTGGGATGTTCTAGGTTCTCTGGAACACGTGGTTCAGTGCTATTGTGTTTCCAGTGCTAGCTGCTGTCCAGGATGGTGGGAGGTTTCCACGCAGACTGTCATCAGGAATCCACTTGCTGCTTTGGAGGAGGCAAGCTCTGGTTTTGGAATTACCACCTGGTGAGAGGTTGCACTGTGTATCCATCGCTTTGTATATTTTTTCATTATTGTTGTTGTTGCTTATTTGTTTGGTTTTATTTCTTTTTCCTTTTGTCACTAAACTACAACAGTGTTGTGGGACAGGGCCCTAGCTGTAGAGGCCCTTGCCCTCCCAAACTTATTATCATGCTTGGATCCATGTTCCTTAGGGAAGTTGTCTCCAAGCTTTTTTTATCACACACCCCATCAATAAATTTTTCTGAGTATGTGCTCCCAATATATGTATATGTATTTTCATGTACTACTGTACTAATATATTATGTACATTATAAAACATACACAGAAAAAAATTAAAAAGTATGAGATAAATATGAAAAGAACAATATTGTTCTGCACCCACTATAGAAAAAAAAATGTTTTTCAGTGAGAGGACTGCAATTGAATATACTTCATTATTTTTTAAAATCTTGGTTTATCACTGTGATACAATGATTCGAAGGTCTAGTTCTAAGTTCAGTTTATTTCAATACTTGGTTTTAATTGTTGTCATAGCTGAAAAAGTTACCTCGGAAAGAAACATACATAGATCCAAATGGAAGAAGTGCATCACTGGCTGTGCTTACTAAATCATGGTACTCATTTTTCAATCCCATCTACCAGTTATATAAAATATTTCTTAAAATTGTGAAAGACAAGGTGGTAACTGCAGTACCACAACCTAGAAGAATCAACACTACCTGAGGCTATGAGCTTTTACCTCAGTGTGTCCTGAAGACCCAACCTAAGCCAGTGCTTACCAGCTGAGAACACCCCATACTGATGATAAAACAATAGAAGATTTACCCTTCAAAAAAAACCAGGCATATAACCACAGCCAGAACAGCAATTGACCAGAATCCAGTATAGCCCCCACACACCTGCATGTGACATCAGGTTAGAACAGTGAAGATTAACACACCACTGACCATATGTACACACCACCTGCACAGGACAAGCATGTACTGATCCTGCATAGGACGAGTATGTACCGATTACATGAGCAATAGTAACTGATTAGCCCACTCCTTAACATGAGTAATTTGATTGGTCTACACAACTGTATTGTAACATAAAAACTCTGCTTTCCTCTATATTGGGTCCTCCATGCATTAGGCTGGGGCACCACTATGCACATACCTAAAATCAAAGAATAAATTCCCAAGATAATTCTATACTAAATATCCTTGCTTCCTTCCTCAGCCTGCGAAGAACTGACTTTTAAAAAATTTGGCTGGTAAATTTTCATCTTCTTTGATGATGTCAATCTGTTGTTTTTGCAAACTAGTCAGAAGATGCTGCATTTTTATGTTTTTGACAAATGGGTTCAAAACCCACTGAAACTCTTCCTTGGGAAATTTTTAATTAGGCTACAAAATTTTGTTTCCAAGTTTAAGTGTACAGATATGGCAGGTTTTATAGGTGACATGCATTGTTTTCAGCATCAAAGTCACATAATTTCCAAACAGCTGTTTTCCAAATGCTCTCTTCACAGCATGAGTTTGTTTTGAAAAGCAGTTACTTTCTCAGTTTTTGTTTAAATGTCGCCTTCACCTTGAAGGAACACATAAAGCATGTTCATTTTTTTTTAAATATCTGCTAGGTAGCATGCTAATGGCAGCCACTTGTCATCACAGGAAAGGTCAGCAAAATTGGAACATGTCTTTTTGTAAAAGAAAAATGCACAACTCATTTTTAAGTTTGACAACTCTTTTAAACAGTTTGCTGTAAGATAACCAGTGAACCTCTGTGCGGTACAAAAGATTTCCATGGTCACTCCCCATCTCATTACAAGTATTGTAAAGATTCTGCTATTTACAGGTCTTGTTTTTATAAAATTAACCATATTGATGACATTGTGTAGCACTTTGTGCTCTTCTGGCTCCAATAGTTTTGCTGCAATAGCTTGCCTATGAACAAGGCAGAGTATGAGTTTCATGTGTGGTGCTATGTTTGCAACCATATCCCAGAATCCTTTTTTTTTTAAAATTCCAGTCAAAGCAGTTGTTCCATCAGCAGTTATACTACACAGCTTTACCATAAAGCATTGTTTTTTATTAAAGATGTCATTTACTGTTGAGAATTTATCTCCTCCTGTGCATCTTTCCTTTAGTGACTCACAAAAAAGTAGTTCATGTATTTCATTCTTGAAATAGAATTTAAATAATACTGTAAGCTGAGACATGTTAAAAACATCTGTACTTTCATCCAACTGCATAGCAACCCTCCCACACTATGTAATTTGTTCTAATACCTGCTTCTTCAAATCTTCAGCAATGTTTTCTATGTGCCTTCATTTCCTGACAAAGGCATACATTTTAGTTTGTTGCCATATTGTTTTCCATGCATTATTTCAGCCATTCTTACTGAGGAAGAACAAGTGTTTCCCCAATGACACATGGCTTTTTGTCTTTCATTCTTGAGTACAAAACCCCAACAGAGGCTTCTAAACATTTGTCATTAACTTTTGTGAAATTTTGTAAAGTACTGAACTGAGTATTGCATGACTTGAAACATTGTTGAAAAAACTGTAGAGGTTTGTCTTAATGTTCTGGATGCTTAGTTTTTAAATGTCTTGCTGAATGTGATGACTTCACACTATCATTAGCTAATATCTCAAGGCACAGTATACTCTTAGGGCAAGGTGCATCATTGATGATAGTGGATGTGAATCCATATTTCAAATTATCTTCTTGATAATTTCCATTTTTTTTTTTGTCTGACTTCTTGTCAGATCCAATTAGATTGTCATTGTCTTTACCTCGTAATGTGGCTGAGAAGGAGTACTCCTACTAGGAGTAGAAGCGTCAGGTCTACCATTTTATTGTAGTTTGCTTGTGCTCGCATTATTAGCATTATCTTCAATCCACAGTTTCTTTGCAGGAATCTTTTTAAGCCAAGCCAATTGCCCATTCTGTGAGGGTTAGTTTAGTTGAAACTATATAATCTATAATCCATAAAGCAACTTGACCCAGCACACATAAACTGCAATACCTTGCAATATGCTAAAAGCACATGAATGAGTAAGGGCACCGCTGTCAACCTCTTCATGTTGTAGAACACTCACTCTTCCTTCAGGATACCTCACCTACCATATGTGACATGGACCGAGTGAGGGCACTAGTGTCAATCCACACATTAAATATTACTAAAGCTTAATTTCTTTCCTTTTTTTTTTTTTTTTTTTTTAAGATAAAAAATAAATATAAATAGAAGTTCCAACATTTTCGTCCGACACCCCAACAGATCATTTTGTGCACCTCCTGGGGTGCACACACCCCACTTTGGAGACCACTGGTCTAAAGGACTCATCTACTTTCTCTCCTTGATCCAGCAGTCTGCAGCAGATGCCCATCATGATGTCACCCATGTTGGTCTGTTCTCTGACTCTTACCCATAAGCTTTCAGCTGTCTTGTCACTTGCTCCAAGGCAAAACTTCATGCATTAAAACCACTCCTTTCAATAGAGCGCAACCCCTCCTTCCTTGCCTCTGTCCTCTCTGAAGAGCCTGTATCCATCCATTGCAGCACTCTACCCTGTTTCCTTGAAAATAAGCCCTACCCTGAAAGTAACCCCTAGCATGATTTTTCAGGATTTTTGAGGATGCTTGAAATATAAGCCCTACTCCAAAAATAAGCCCTACTTACAGTTCATTAAAAAAGTCAATTTAAATAGTGTGCAGGCAGTTATACATGTAAAAAAGTAATAAGTTTTGGAGCAAAAATTAATATAAGACCCTGGTTTATTTTTGGGGAAACAGGGTAGTCATGTGACCTAGGCCATCACATTTTTGTAATCCCAGTGAGATCATAGCTCTGCAACTGCAGCCAGACTTGGAATTCCTCGTGTTTGTTTCCCATACGACACGTTGTTAGGGGAAATATATCCTGACAGATCATATAATCATAGAAGAATTTCGCTTGGAAGGGACCTTCAAAGGCCATCTAGTCCAACCACTGTGCAATGAGCAGGGACATCTTCAACTAGATCAGGTTGCTCAGAGCCCCATCCAGCCTGGCCTTGAATGTCTCCAGGGATGTGGCATCTACCACCCCTCTGGGCAACCTGGGCCAGTGTTTTACCACCATAATAATAAAAAATTTCTTCCTTATATCTAAAATCATAGAATGTCCTGAGTTGGAAGGGACCCACAAGGATCATCGAGTCAAACTCCTGTACCTGCATATGACAACTCCACAGTTCACACCATGTGTCTGAGGACGTTGTCTAGTTTCTAGCCTGGATCTACCTTCTTTTAGTTTAAAACCAGTAACCCTTGTCCTATTGTGACAGACCCTGTTAAAAAGTCTGTCTCCATCTTTCTTATAAGCCTCCTTTAAGTATTGGAAGGCCGCAATAAGGTCTCCCTGGTGCCTTCTCTTCTCCAGGCTGAACAACCCCAACTCTGTCAGCCTGTCCTCATAGGAGAGGTGTTCCAGCCCTCTGATCATCTTGGTGGCCCTCCTTTGGACTTGCTCTAACAGGTCCATGTCTTTCTTGTACTGAGGGCTCCAGAGCTGGATGTAGTACTCCAGGTGGGATCTCATGAGAGCGGAGTAGAGGGGGAGAATCACCTCCCTCAACCTGCTGGTCATGCTTCTTTTGATGCAGCCCAGGATACAATTAGCCTTCTGGGCTATAAGCGCACATTGCTGGCCCATGTTCAGTCTTTCATCCAGACAAAGGCTGGCTGGCTGACACAGGAGATGGGAGACGTGCTGGAGGGCACATAGCTCCACCTTCTGATAGGCCCAGCATGGCACAAAGGGAAAAGCTGACACCCTTCAAGATGGCCCGAGACTTTTCTGTCTTTCGCAATAACACCTCCTCAAAAGACCAAAAATTGTACAAGCAGGCAATCCAGAGGGCTATATAAAGGCTCACCTATACTAGCACTGGCAGGGAACCCACCATCCTGAGGACCACTCTGCCCACCAGCCTCATCGCAGGAACTGAACCAGACACCTGAGGATGCTGCACTCCCAGATTACAAACCCCAGCATCCTTGTTGCAGGATACCGGAGGCCACACATCACTGGACCCAGACTATAAGTCCCATCATCCATGCTGCGAAGCCGTAAGGGTGGCGGGATCCCTCACTTTCTTTCTTCCTTTCTTTTATTGTTCTCTTCTTTCTTTCCTTCTTTTTTCCTTTCCTATATCCCTATTTCTTTGCCCCTGCTTCTGTGAGTAGTAAAATAACATAAAGCTTACATCCCCACACATGCCGCAAAACTCTTTTATGTAAATCCTTTTGCTGTTAAACTGTTCACCAATTAGGCTTAAGTAACATAAATCTTTCTGCCGCTTAGGCTTAAGTAACATAAATCTTTCTGCCGCCGAATCACCTGCTAATTGGGCTGAGCTGCAAAATAAAAGGTGTTGTTTTTCACAGACACACAGAGCACTCATGCAAACACAGACAGCACAGACAGTATGGACATCTGCTAGTGAGAATATATATATATATACATAAAGTTATGTACAATGGGGATCCCTCCAACAGCTGAGCTCAGATGCTCACTCTGCCCAGTAGCTGGCCCCCAGATCCCAGTGTCCTCAGTTGCTGGCATCTGCACATAAGACCCCTGAGGCCACACCCCATTCCAGTTGCTGGTACAGATAGTCTCACACACTCACACATGCAGTTAGCCAGGACTCCCCTGGTTCCCAGTAGCCAACCCCCACCCTGTGGTCTTGCCCTTAGACACACACACACATCTTGCCCCTAGAGACGTACAGGCCCTATGGTCTCTCTGGCAGCTGGCTGGGATTCTCCTGGTCCCCAGTAGACAACCCCCTACAAGAAGTTGCCCTTAGAGACACACCTGGTGCTCAAGCCACTTCACCTTGATCTTTGTGAGTGCTCACACACTTGTGTACACCCACACTTGCTCCAGTTGCTGGCACCACAGAAGCACAGGTCTCTGGTGTGGGAATGTAGTGGAAGATTGGTGAGGAGAATTGTAAATACACTCAAGTGACTGTAGCTGGGCTGTAAAAAACCCACATATGTCACACTGATTGCTTTTTGGTCTTGTGTGCCTGACAAGAAGACCCTCTGTATTTAGATAACATAATCCTGTGGCGGATGCACTCGACCCCCCCCCCCGGCAAACCAGCAGCAGTTTGGTCCAGGCTCCAGAGGAGGTAAAGGCCTGAGCCGCAGCCAGGCCAAGAACTCCTTCCAGGAGACCCACAGGGAAGCAAAAGAGCACACTGAATGCCGGTGGCTTGTGGGAACAGAGAGTCTCGTGCAGACTTTTCCTACTGTATGCGATTTGACTACGAGTCAACCACTTCATTCTATAAACACGACAGCCTGGATGAGCCCACTGTGAGCTCTCCCTGCTACATAAGTGAGCTGTATGGCAATGGCTTTACTACTCACAGGTCAGTGGATGAGCCCAATTCAAGTTCGATGTTGATCATTTAGCTTAAGTAGATGCACACCAAATGTAATGGATTATTTAGAGATATAAGGTTGTATGATTTTTAATATACTTTTTGCTTCATGGTACTTGGTAGACTAGATTTGCTAAAATTTTAGGCTGTAAAGTTCTGCTCATATTTACCAAAAGCAAATACCAACCACACTGAACACTTGCAAGATAAGGTCTAGTTTGCACTTTGCTAGGAAAAATGGAACTGGCTGGGAAAAATAACAATCTAAGGCTAACATGGAGGCATTACAGACATCTGCAAAGCGGGGCCTATTTTGCACTTTGCTGAGAAGAAAGGATTTATCCAGACAAAACAGTATCTGCAAGGCTATGGACCATAAACAATGTCTACAGCTGAACAAAACAGAGGCCCACGTGGAATCAGAGAAAAAGATCCAATGAGAAGCAAGAAGACCCCAGAGTGAGATATTGCTATTGGACTGAATCATGGTTTTGTATGCTCGGTTGGATCTCTGCACATGTACCCAGCTTGAGCCAGCCCTCCTGCTATTCTACTGCATTAATTTTTTTTCCTGAGAATTTTGTTTCCTGAAAGTCTGCTCTGCATACGGTTATCAGGCCTCTCCTGAAAGTTTGCCTCTGGAGTTCTAAAATACAGACTCCAGACAAAACAGTTATCTGGGAGGAAATGCCTGAAAGTTTGCTTTTGTGAATGGGTACAGGTCTCCCCTGAAAGTTTGCCTTCAGAGCTCTAAATACAGACTCCGGAATGAACAGTTATCAGGGAAAAAGGAATCCTGACAGTTTGCACCACGACAGATACAGGCCTCGCCTGAAAGTTTGTCTCCGGAGCTCCAAGACACAGACCCCCGAGCGAACGGTTATCAGGGAGGGAAGGCGCCTGACAGTTTGCTTTGTGAATGGGTACAGGCACCTGGAGAGAAGGTCAGCAGCATTTGGCTTGGTATATTTCCCCCATGCAGTAAATAATAGAGTGCACCGGCCACCAAACTCTTTTACCTCGCGCTTCTCTTTGAGAAACCTAAACATTGTTCTGCAGTAAGCAGAACCCTAAATTACTTCCCTGTGACAGTATCTTACAGAAGTTTCCTTTTTTAAGTAAAAAAAATTTAAACACTTCATGTTGTGATTGATCAGTGATCTCCTACAATGGAAGGAGACTCCAAGGAGACAGGCAAGGACTATGTACTCACCAAGTTAAGTGAAGAAGTAGGGAGTGACTGATGACAACTGTTAGAAAAAGCTGAACTTAGCACAAAGGAAATGGAAGGTAGTCTTTGTTCTAGATAAATGGCAACAACAGTTAAGGGAATCAAATGTCTGTGTAACTACCCTTGAGTTGATAATAATAATAAGCAGCAAATACTCTTCCTGAGTTGGCAAGGCCAGAATGGGTGGGTATATATATGGCTCAGCCAAACTGAGGATAAAAACTCAGTATAGCATATACAGTATAAAAACTGTAAAACTAACAGAAAGAACTTCGAAGAGAGTAACAGGCTTGAGCTGTTTTCAACCCAAATATTCCTTCTCTATGACTGGGGATACCCAGCATTGTGATAAAGACCACTTAGGAGAATCATATTTGTATTGTGATTCAACTGCATATTGCAACTACTATACTCTGCTAAATGTAAGTTGTACTGTGATTTAAGTAAATGGCTGTATCATTCTGCAAAATCAAAGTCCCACATAATGTCAAATAACTTCAAAAAACCAAAGTTCGTATTAGACATCAAGCCCTCTACATATGGAATATCTAAAAGAACCCAGTGAGTGAGTATTGGATACATGTATGTTATCAATAAAAAAATCCCCTCATGTTGAAGAGAAGCTGCTAAATTAATGTATACTGTAATTAAGTTACAATAAAAGACATACCCATCATTAACCAATTGACATGATAAATGCTTTCTGACCACCTGCAAAATGAGGGGTTATTTTTTGAGTTTTAGATCACAGAATCCCAGAATCCCAGAATGTCAGGGGTTGAAGGGCCCTGGAAAGCTCACCCAGTGCAATCCCCCCATGGAGCAGGAACACCCAGATGAGGTTACACAGGAAGGTGTCCAGGCGGGTTGGAATGTCTGCAGAGAAGGAGACTCCACAACCTCCCTGGGAGCCTGGGCCAGGCTCTGGCACCCTCACCCCCAACAAGTTGCTTCTCAAATTTAAGTGGAACCTCCTGTGTTCCAGTTTGTACCCACTGCCCCTTGTCCTACCATTGGTTGTCACCAGAAGAGCCTGGCTCCATCCTCCTGACACTCCCCCTTTCCATATTGATCCCCATGAATGAGTCCCCCCTCAGTCTCCTCTTGTCCAGCTCCAGAGCCCCAGCTCCCTCAGCCTTTCCTCACACGGGAGATGCTCCACTCCCTTCAGCATCTTGGTGGCTGCGCTGGACTCTCTCCAGCAGTTCCCTGTCCTGCTGGAACTGAGGGGCCACAACTGGACACAATATTCCAGGTGTGGTCTCCCCAGGGCAGAGCAGAGGGGCAGGAGAACCTCTCTGACCTACTGACCACCCCCTTCTAACCCACCCCAGGTACCATTGGCTTCCTGGCCACAAGGGCCCAGTGCTGGCTCATGGTCACCCTGCTGTCCCCAGGACCCCCAGGTCCCTTTCCCCTACACTGCTCTCCAACAGGTCATTCCCCAACTTACACTGGAACCTGGGGTTGTTCCTGCCCAGATTCAAGACTCTACACTTGCCCTTGTTCTATTTCATTAAATTTCTCCCCGCCCAGCTCTCCAGCCCGTCCAGGTCTCTGATGGCAGCACAGCTTCCAGTGTCACCACTCCTCCCAGCTTGGTGTCATCAGCAAACTTGCTGACAGTCACTCTATTCCCTCGTCCAAATCATTGATGAATATATTGAATAATACCGGCCCCAGCACTGCCCCCTGAGGCACTGCACTAGATACAGGCCTCAACTGGACTCTGCCCCATTGACCACGACTCTCTGGCTTCTTCCCTTCAGCCAGTTCCCAGTTCACCTCACTACCCGCTCATCCAGACCGCACTCCCTCAGTTCAGCTGTGAGGATGCTGTGGGACACTGTGTCAAATGCCTTACTCAAGTCAAGGTAGACCACGTCCACCGCTCTGCCATCATCCATCCATCTTGTTATGTCCTCATAAAAGGCTATGAGGTTGGTCAAGCACAACTTCCCCTTGGTGAAGCCATGTTGACTGCCCCTAATGACCCTCTTATCCCTGATATGCCTTGAGATGGCACCAAGGAGAAGTTGTTCCATCACTTTCCCAGGGATGGAGGTGAGGCTGACCGGTCTAGAGCTACCCGGGTCCTCCTTCTTGCCCTTTTTGAAGACTGGAGTGACATTTGCTTTCCTCCAGTCCTCAGGCACCTCTCCCGTTTCCCAAGACTTGGCAAAGATGATGGAGAGCGGTCCAGCAATGACCTCAGCCAGCTCCCTCAGCACCCGCAGGTGCATCCCATCCGGCCCCATGGATTTATGGATGTCCAGATTGCCTAACTGCTCCCTAACCCAGTCCTCATCAACCCATGCAAACTCCTCCATTGTCCTGCCTTCCTCTGGGGCCTCAGCAGTACAGGGCTCCTCAGGACAGCCCCCGGCAGAGCAGACAAACAAAGAAGGCGTTCAGTAACTCTGCCTTGTCTGTATCTTCTGTCACCAGGGCACCCACCTCGTTCATCAGTGGGCCTACATTGCCTCTGGTGTTCGTTTTATCTGCCATATATTGGAAAAAGCTCTTCCTGTTGTCCTTGACCCCTCTCGCCAGGTTTAATTCCAAGGAGGCCTTAGCTTTCCTAGTTGCCTCCCTACACCCTCTGACAACAGCCTGATATGTTCCCCAAGTGGCCAGCCCCTCCTTCCATGATCTATAAACTCTCCTCTTCCACTTGAGCATACCCAGCAGTTCCCTGTTTAACCACGCAGGTCTCCTGGCTCCCTTCCTTGGCTTCCTACGTGTTGGGATGCTTTGATCTTGTGCCTGGTAGAAGCAGTCCCTGAACACTAACCAACTCTCTTGGGCCCGTTTGCCTTCAAGCAGCCTTGCCCATGGGATTTCCCCCAGCAATTGCTTGAAAAGGCCAAAGTTGGCCCTGCTGAAGTCCAGGGTTGCAATTCTGCTTGCTATTCTGCTCCTGCCACAGGAGATCCTGAACTCCACCATCTCATGGTCACTGCAACCAAGGCAGCCCTCAACCTTTACTGCTTCAACCAGCCCCTCCTTGTTAGTGAGGATGAGGTCCAGCAGTGCACCTCTCCTGGTCAGCTCCTCCACCCTTTGCATCAGAAAGTTCTCCTCAAGGCACTGGAGGAACCTCCTGGACTGTGGCTGGCTGGCTGAATGGTCCTTCCAGCAAATATCATGGAAGTTAAAATCACCCACAACAACCAGGGCCTGTGACTGTGAGGCCACTCTCAGCTGCCTGTAGAGGCCTCATCAACTTCCTCACCCTGATCTGGTGGCCTGTAACAGACACCCACACCAGTATCACCCCTGCCAGCCTGCCCCTTCATTCTCACCCATAGACTGTCAACTCGCTCCTCATCTGGGCCTGGACAGTACTCAATACATTGTAGTTGCTCTCTCACATAAAGAGCAACTCCACAACCATGCCTGGATGGCCTGTCTTTCCTGACAAGGACACAGCCATCCATGGCCACATTCCAGTCATGTGAGCTGTCCCACCATGTCTCTGTAATTGCCACCAGATCCTTCTGCATGACAAGAGGGAGACAGAAGATTGCTTAGTTTATATTTAACTAATAATTAATAGATGTATTCTAAGTAAGAAACCAAACAATTATAACTAACATCATCAATTATTTCTTAGTATAGATGTATTGTATGTCAGAATTTTCAAAACCTGTAATGCATATGTAATAATTATGTGAATATAAGCAATGCAAGATCATCCAGTCTGTGGAGCACTTATGGAGGATGATCCCCAGTGCTGTCAATAAAGAATGCCACTTAACAGTATAATTGACTCTGCCGTTAAATGTATTTCTTTGTTTCAGTAGCTTAAGGTAGTGCTCAGTTTAATACAAAGTTATGGCATTTAGATTAATAATGTGAATACAGCCTACTTACAAGAAGAGATCATTACAAGGTACATGAAGATCCCAGTACAGGAAAGACATGGACCTGTTGGAGAGGGTCCAGAGGAGGGTCACGAATATGGTCAGAGGGCTGGAACAGCTCTGCTATGAGGACAGGCTGACAGAGTTGGGGTTGTTCAGCCTGGAGAAGAGAAAGCTCAGGGGAGAACTTAATGTGGCTTTTCAATATATAAAAGGGCTTATATGAAAGACAGAGAGAGAACTTTTTACCAGGGCCTGTAGTGATAGGACAAAGAATAATGGCTTTAAATTGAAAGAGGGTAGATGTAGATTGGATATAAGGAAGAAATTGTTAATGATTAGGGTGGTAACACATTGGAACAGGTTGCCTAGAGAAGTTGTGCATGTTCCATCAATAGAAATGTTCAAGGTCAAGCTGGACAGAAATTTGAGCAACCTGATCTAGTGGAAGGTGTCCCTGCCCATGGCAGAGGGGTTGGAACTAGATGATCTTTAAAGGTCCCTTCCAACCCCTACCATTCTATAATTTTGACAAAATCATCCTAGTACTGACTACAAGCCTATTGGCCATAATATGCATTTGTACTTTGTATTGTGTGAATACATTAATGTCTCAAGAAAATAAAAACTCTTTTAAAACCATCTCAGCTTAAACTGTGTAGCACTTCACATCTTTTGAAATTGTAACAGGAGTTCACTGAAAAGTGAATATCTCTCCCCCCTATAGCAGGTATAAATAGGGAGATGGAACAACATGGAATCCTTA
The DNA here is from genome assembly GCF_036013475.1 of Columba livia. NCBI lineage: Eukaryota > Metazoa > Chordata > Aves > Columbiformes > Columbidae > Columba > Columba livia. Next base: position 13,774,513 of record NC_088641.1, on the reverse strand, counting down.
TTTTTAACATCATTAAGCTTTATCCTTACAGAGTAAAGCAAAATCCACAATTACTCAATGGATCTGCCTGCCTGAACGTATCTTTATTCAGGCAAATTACCTCAGCAATATAGCTTTTCCAATCTAAAAGCCACAAGAACTCTGTAAGGAACCATTAACAAGGGAATGTTGTTTTTACAAAATTGGGGACCTGGCACCTGACCCCAGCGGGGTGGGGGGGGAAAGACTGAGAGACATCAGACTATAAAGCACTTATGGAGAGCACTTATAAGAGCACGTATGGAGGATGATCCCCAGTGTTCCCCAGTGCTGATAAAATAAATGCCTGCTTAACAGTATAATTGACTCTGCTGATCAGTTTATTTCTTCGTTTCATAATCTTTATAGCTCTTCCCTGAACTCCCTCCAGTAATTCCTTGTCCTGCTTAAATTGGGGAGCCCAGAACTGGACACAGAACTCCAGATGTGGCCTCACCAGGGCAGAGCAGAGGGGGACGATCACCTCCCTCGACCTGCTGGTCACACTCTTCCTAATGCACCCCAGGTACCATTGGCCTTCTTGGCCACAAGGGCACATTGCTGGCTCATGGTCAACCTGTTGTCAGCCAGAACTCCCAGGTCTGTCTCTGCAATGCTGCTCTCCCTAACCTGTACTGGTGTACAGGGTTATTCCTCCCCAGGTGCAGGACCCTGCACTTGCCCTTGTTGCACTTCATCAAGTTTTTCTCTGCCCAGTCCTCCAGCCTGTCCAGGTCTTGCTGGATGGCAGCACAGCCTCTAGTGTGTCAGCCCTTCCTCCCAGTTTGGTATCATCAGCAAACTTGCTGAGGGTGCACTCAGTCTCTTCATCCAGGTCAATGATGAAGAGGTTGAACAGGACTGGACCCATTGCTGACCCCTGGGGAACCCCAGTAACTACAGGCCTCCAACCAGACTCTGCAATGTTGATCACAACCCTCTGAGCTCTGCCATCCAGCCAGTTCATGATCCATCTCACCGTGCATTCATCCAACCCACACTTCTTGAGCTTGCCTATGAGGATGTTGTGAGATAGTGGGAGACAGTGTCAAAAGCCTTGCTGAAGTCATGGTAGACAGATGGCTACCCAGCCAGTCATGCCATCATAGACGACTGTGAGGCTGGTGAATTTATGTTGACTGTTCTTGATAACCTTCTTTTCCTCCACATGTTCAGAGATGATGTCGAGAATGAGCTGTCCCATCACCTTTCCAGGGATGGAGGTAAGGCTGACTGGCCTGTAGTTTCCTGGGTCATCCTTCTTGCCGTTTTAAAAGACTGGAGTGACGTCTTTCCTCCAGTCCTCAGGCACCTCTCCTGTTCTCCATGACCTTTCAAACATGATGGAGAGTGGCTTTGCAATAACATCTGCCATCTGTCTCAGCGCTCTTGAGTGGATCCCATTGGAGCCCATGGATTTGTGGGTGTCCAGTTTGCCTAAAGTAATGCTTTTAAATACTAGCCAAGATAACTACAGATACAAAAAAAAAAAAAAAAATCACACAAATGCAGTTTTTATACCTCAGGAAACTGGTTTTACACTTGAAGACTATAGTATAAACAGTGTTCTTACCCACAAAATTGCATCAGTAAGTTGTACATATTCCCATCTGTGTAACTGAAGCATGTGAAAGACTATTTTCCTATTAAGTGCTTACACTAAAGCCCAGATATAGCGCAAAAAGGTGGTATAGAATATAACAGAGTATTTTTGTAGTTGGAAGGGACCTAACACAATCATCTAAGTCCAGTTGCCTAACCACTTCAGGACTGACAAAGCATGTTATCAAGGGCATTGTCTAAAAGCCTCTTAAACACTGACAGGTATGGAGCATCAACCACGCCTCTCTAGGAAGCCTGTTCCAGTCTTTGACCACCTAATCAGTAAATGTCCAGTTTGAACCTCCTCTGATGCAGCTTCGAACAATTCCCATGTGTCCTGTCACTGGATGCCAGGGAGAAGAGCTCAGCCCCTCCCTCTCCACTTCCCCTCCTCAGGAAGCTGTAGCAATGAGCAATGAGTTTGCTCCTCAGCTTCCTTTTCTCCAGACCAGACAAACCCAGACTCCTCAGCTGCTCCTCATAGGACATGCCTTCCAGCCCTTTCACCAGCTTCATTGCCCTCCTCTGGACGCATTCAAGGACCTTAACATCCTTCTTAAATTGTGGGGCCCAGAGCTGCACACAATACTCAAGGTGAGGCTGCAGTGGGATAATCACCTCTTTTGACCAGCTGGTTACGCTGTGTTTAATGCACCCCAGGATGTGGTTTGCCCTAAGGTGCCAGGGCACACTGCTGCCTCCTATTGGCCCTGCTGTCAACCAGCAGCCTCAGATCCCTCTCTGCAGGGCTGCTCTCCAGCCACTCCTCTCCCAGTTTGTACTTGTGTCCAGTGTTACTCTGTCCCAAGTGCAGATTTGTTTTGGTTGGAAAAGACTTTTAAGATCATAGAGTCAACCTGTTAATATAACACTATCAAGTCCACCTCTAAACCATGTCCCTAAGAACCTCATCTGTCTTTTAAACACCTCCAGGGATGGTGACTCAACCACTTCCCTGGGCAGCCTGTTCCAATGCCTGAGAAGGCATTCGACTAGAACTGCCATAAAAATGAACTATATCATAGTTTTTCTGCTGCACAATGGCTTCCAGCTCCTCCTGTTTGTTGCCCATGCCGCGTGCATTGGTATAGGTGCACTTCAGCAGGGCTACTGATCCTGCCACCTTTTTTGGAGGAGAAGCTCTAATTCCTATGTGACCATTCTCAGGTGCTTCCACGCTTTCAAACACATCAACAACCCTTGCATCTTGTGCAACTCTGTAATAAACATCTCTGTGTGCTAAATTTGGTTCTTTTGTATGCACACTGGGTAAAGAACCCTGTTTTGGGACAACACAAGGATAACACTACTTGTGCTTCTGATCCTTTAACCAGTCATCCCAAGGCCCTTAAGTGCCTCTTGATTTCCCTCAGATTTCCTGTTGCAACCTCATCACTGCCTACCTTAAAAATCAATAACGGATAATAATCTGAGGGCCATAGCAGGGCAGGAAGTTTTCTCTTCACATGTTTAACCTGAGCCCCAGGGAGGCAGCAGACTTCCTTAAGAAGTGGGCCTTCTGTTCCCCTTAGAAGGGAGTCTCCTATGACAATGACCCATCTTTTTTTCTTTACAGAAGCAGTTTTGACAGAGGGTGTAGACTGACAATTTCTGCAGCGCCTCCAACTTAGTCGAATTGTCATCTTCAGTATTGTTTGGTTTCACTTGCAGAGCCTCATACCTGTTTTGCAAAGGAACCTGGGAAGGTGGGGCAGTCACAGCAGAGACATTCCTGGTGCACTGGTCAGGAACATGCTGCCATCACCCCCTATCCCTTAAGTCACCACATTCTGCCATGCAGAGAGAAGGTGGGGAGTCCTTTGTCTCATGTGCCCTGTCTACCTGCTGGGTCTGTCCCAGGGAAGGTAGGGTGCGACTCCACTGGTCTATCTCCCTCTCACACTCCCTGATACTCCTCAACGTACTTACCTCCTCCAGAGCTGTGTCACTTAAGTGGAAGAGTTCCTCTACTTGAGCACACCTCCCACAGCTGTGCTCACTGCTGCCATCCAGTACTGGTGTAAGAGCAGGGCTCACCCTGCAGCCTGACATCTGGGTGGCTGCATCTTCCCACCAGATCTTGGTCTGGGCAGCTGCATCACTTGTGGTGAGTGCCGAGCTTACAGAGGCCATGGCTTTCTGCTGGGTGGATACCATTGCTCTCCAGTGAGCTAGCAGAGCTGTGTGCCCTACTGTGCAAACTGCCACACCATGCCCTGTTTGCCTGCCCTGTTCACAGCTCTGCTGGTCACTGGAACTCCCCAGGGGCTTCTTTTATATGTGGTGGAGCTTGGCTGCCTTTGCTCCTGGCCCCACCCAGGTCTCATCAGCTGCTGTCAGGCTCCTGGTGGTTCTCCTGGCTCCCCCCAAGATTCCCCCAGATCGGGAAACCCCCTAGTGCACCACACTAGAGCACTCTGCTGCTGATTGTGCCAGCACCAGGGCTGCTCACCTTGGCAACAAATCAGCCACACAGAGGACTTTCTTTTCTCAATTTAATATTCCAAACAGCTTGTACAGGTTCTTTACAAAGATGTTTATTTGTAAATGTATGATGTTGTAAGTATTGCTATGTCTTAATGACTTAAGACATTTGAGAGCAAATAAAAATATTTTAATATATTAATTTTTAACATATATGTTGCTGATCATCTCCTTTAGCAGAGAATGCCAAACATAACAAGCAAAGCAGCAACTTTGCTTATACAAATTATCCTGAAATTATCCAAGGGCAATATGTTCACACAAATATTTCAAGTGAAAATTTAGTATATCAAGTGTTTTAGGGTCAAGCATAGTTTGGTCTCAAGCAATAATATGACTTTGAAGATGTTAACAGTAATTAGAGAACAATAATGTAGTTATCAGATTCTGTATAGCATGAATGTCATTGAATGGGTTTAAGTTCATACCCTTTACCTCCTTCTGACTACGGAATGGTAAGTGCTACTGTTCTAACTAGCACATTCCATAAAATTCCATGTTTTAGACATCATTCAAAATAAACTCTGTACAACGAAGTTGCCATGAATATAAAACCAGAAGTTAATAATTAACAGTATCAAAAAACCCCAAGCACACAAAGTGATTTGATTTGTTTTATGCTTCTTCACAGTAAGCAGCAATGATTCAAACTTTGATAGACCTGAGGGAGGAGAAAATATTTATGGCTCAATTTCTTATGACTACAAAATTAAATATTTTCCATAACAAAAAGTCAACACAAACTCCCAACTCCCAGTCAAGAACAAAAGAATTAAGCATTCAATTGTCAGTTGGCCTTTGTTTTTTGAGCCTGAATTAATTCTGCCTAATATATTCTTAAAATATTGTTAAATTCAATAGCAAAACTAGAAGCCTTACTCTCACAGAGAAAGAAAAAGGGTAAGACAACACAGAAATAAAATAAACATTCTTTGAGGGTGTGGACTCCACTTTTTCTCATTTCTCAGAATATCCCCAGTCTTTATGACAGGCAACAAAAGCTGGACATTTTAAAATTATATCTCAGAATCTTCTGTGGAAACACCATATAATCACATGAAAATTGTTCTCGATCTGATGGCTCTTTCAGAATTACTTTGAGGGACCTAAACATTCCACAGCCATGTTTATTCATACCTAATATTGCCCAATGTCAGCTTTAAGAGTTTGGGGAACTGGACCAGGAGAAGAGTGGTAAAATGAATTCCCGACTCTGCCAAAAGATTTCATTGCATTTTTAAGCAAGTCAAATCTGGGAGTTGGATCTCTTCTTAATTCACAAGGACAGTACTGGTAACAGCTAGGAAGGAATGTAAATGACCATGTCGTACACTTCTATAGCATAAAACAAATGATTGCTAGACTCAAAAAGACAAAATATAAATGTAAACACAAGGGTAAACACAACTTATCTTACAGACAATTAGATTAGATTATGTTAATGAAAAAAATCAGGATTTGCCTGTATTGGGGAGAACCATGCACTACTTAGAATCACAAGCACAATGTCAAGCACAAAGCAACTGTCTGATCTACTAAAACTATATCCTGGAAAGCTGCTCTATATTTTAACAAAACCATTGAGGCTGCAGATGCACACTCTACTGTTGTGAAAAAATAAGAAACAGGTTTGGCTTTCCTTTGTTTCTCTGTCTTCAGTGTTATCCTTTATTTCTCAAGATGGAACTATTAAGTCTGTTTCCCAGTAGAGATAGACTTCAAAAACCTGGATATTTTGGTCAAATGGATTTTTCTCCTCTTTTAAACCTACTTTACAGCAAATAAAAGCCTTTGTAAGCAGGCAGACAGGACAGAGGAAAACTAGCTTTTTCAAAGAAGCCACCATATCTAAGTCTTTACTACTGATTTGGATTTCTAATTCCTTGTCTTCAGCCTTCAAAATCTTGATTTGATAAACTCTCATGAAATCAATTACTGCTTTTGCCGTTCTTTCCAAATAATTTGACTATCTGTGAAACTACAATGATAAACAAATGTTCCATCTTTTCTGCTCAGTAGTTGTATGTTTTTAAAAAAAAAAAAAAAAAACACAAAAACAAAAAAACAAAAAAAAAACCCAAAACAAACAAAAAAAAAAACCACACAAAAAAAACATTAAATAATTGGTTACGCAGTCTCCTAATAATGGCTACCTGGTACACTTTTTCCTAATATACATCTATAATTCCATCACCACATAAGTTTTTTGTTTTTTTTCAAAAAGCAATAAAGGCCAACTACCCACAGCCCATGTTGTGTAGGGATATTAAAAAGCAAAAATGGTATCTAAAGAAATCTGAGTATCAATTATAATGATTTTACATGGTGCAAAATGAAGATGTCAGTTATAGTATAAAATATAATAAAATAACAATGGAAAGCGTGACCATCTAAAATAAGTTGTTGGGTTTTTTTTTTAATTGAGGACAAATAGTGAAATTTTCTACTTAACATGTAAAGTAAAATTACCTATTTTAATTAACAAAAATCACCCTCTACATAAAGTTCACACTGTGTGGACTGTGGAATTCTTAATTTGCAACTGATAATTTCTAGTCCTTGTCCTGCTGTGTACACATACGCAGGAGGTCGCAAGAAGAGCCAGAGGCCAGGAATGCATTGCAAAGAGCAAGTTTTATTTTAGTTCCCTCTCTCCTGGGGGATCTCCGAAGTCGCACCTGAGCTCCCAGGCAGAGGTGACACAGGCGGGGATGCAGGCGCTGGTCAGTTCAGCCCTGCTGGTAGATCCTGGTGTTACCTAACACAGAGGTCCTACTCATCAAGCACACAAGGTCAGTAAAGCAATTAGTGTGATGTATGTGCTTTTTCTACAGACAGGTGCAAGTCACTTGAGCGTATTTACATTTAACTAATCTCCTCGCCAATCTTCTGATATATTCCCATACACCTGCACACTAGTCCAAACAGAATGCACAGCTAAAACAGTCTGGTTTATTTTATACAAGACCAAATACCAGCACACAGAACAATTCTTGACAGATAACTTGATTTTTTTGTTGTGTCATTGCAAATAATCCTTACCATATGCGTCCACAAGATTTACTGAGATTCATTAGTCCATTGAGCTACAAAACTGAATTAGCCTAACCAGTCATAAAAAGCTAAGTGATTACTCATATTTTGTTTCTTGAAATAAAGAATTCTTTAAAATACTTTGACTAATTATTTCAATTTACAAAACACAATGTAGCAATAATCTCTGTGTACATTTAGAAAAACCTTTCTGAAGTGTTTTTGAGAGATGCTCTTTCATAATTGCTATCCAATCAATTTCTTTAATTAAAAATTTTACAGCATGTTATAAATATATGGTGAATACATTATTGTTAATTTTCCAGCACTTCTGATATGAGCAAAAGAGACATTTTTTCCCTTAAAGTGTTAGTCTATGGTATGGAATATCCCTTTGGTCAGTTGGGGTAAGGTGTCCCAGCTGTGTCCCCTCTCAACTTCTTGTATACCCCCAGCCTACTTGCTGCAGGGGGAGCAGCATGAGAGAGAAATCCTTGTCTCTGTGTAAGCACTGCTCAGCAGTACATAAAATGTCAGTGTGTTATCAACACTGTTTTCAGCACACATCCAAAACATAGCACCATGAAACTACTATGAATAAATTTAACTCTATGCCAGCCAAAACCAGTACAACTTCTTATATGCAAGCCTGTATAGCTTAATTAAATTTATGCATATATTTTCAATTCCACAGTTTCTATAATGAAAGAAATAATTGTTATATCAAAATAAAAAACCAAAACACACAAAAAAAACCCCACAAGCACAAACAAACAGTAAGAGCTTCATAAAGCTGCCTCAAGAGGTTGTGGAGTCTCCTCTGCGGACATTCAAACCCGCCTGGACACATTCCTGTGCAACCTGCTCTGGTGACCCTGCTTTAGCAGGTGGGTTGGACTGGATGATCTCCAGAGGTCCCTTCCAACCCCAACCAGGCTGGGATTGTGACACTTTTTTACCCACTAAAAAACAACAAACAAAACCCCCAAATTAAGTAACACCTCACCTGCATTTGCATCAGCTCTGGATCGCTGACCTGTCGATTTTCCAAATGGGGTCTTCATTCATCTGTGTTTAAGTGAGCAGCGAAGCTGCTAGACTAGGGTGAAAATCCGGTTCTTCCCAACTCCCAAAATATCTTCTTACTCTCGTAATACAACAGCTACTTATTAATCCACCATCCAATCACCAATTTGTTATTCCTCAAATATAGGAGAAGCACTTTCAATTATATCACTCTGAAAAACAAACCAAAAAGTATAGTCTGATTTGAGACCTGGTTAAAATAAACATTGAAGTGAAACAAAATATTTTTTCTTTCATGCTCAATGAGAAGTCTCTTCATATTCTGTTATTCTGGATGCATTCAGTAAACAGAGGGCAGGTAGGCAAGAAGACAGCCAAATATTAAGGCTTGTACTTTTCCTCATATTCTGAATGCAAATTCTGTATCAAATCAAAGTCATCCACAGACAGATACACATAGAAAAACCTCATTAAAAAAACCCAACTTTTCTTAGTATAGGGAAAAATGACTACTACTTTAAAAACCCTACCTGAAAGCAGAAGAAACTGCACTATCTTCACCATAGGAAAAGCACAAACCCACTACTTCCATTTGTTAGAAAATAAACTAAAATGCTTCACACCCACATATCAGAATTCCTTCTCTACAGATATGTTCAAAAAATGGTAGAAAGAATCTTAACACTTAAAAGACAAAAACCCCAAATATTCCATTGCAACACTGTCGTGGTTTTGTTAAAAACAAGACTGGTTTCTCTTGTAGTGAATTTTCCTTTCAGCTAAAGTCTTCTTAGTAACTGCACTTCTCTAAAGTAGGATACATGTTTTGGTAGACATAGCAATGGAATGCAAGGTCGCTGATAAGGATGCACGTCCCGTAAGTGAGAGGGGCAAGGAGGAGCGAACTGAACAGGTGACTAAAGCTGACCAACTAAGTATTCCATCCCATCCACGTCATAACACCATATAAAAGTGGGAGATCACAAGGGCCTCATCCCTTTTTCCCTCTTCAACTATGGCCGGCATCTGGGGAGAACTTTGCAAGTCATCCCTGCAAATCTGAGGCCTAGTGACAGACTGAATCCAGTTCCGGTTTGCTGCAGAGTCCAGCCCAGGACTTCCGGGTGACTGCTCTACAGCTATCAGAGCAGCCAGCATTGATTTGCTGGGACTTTCAAGATTGGTTTTGTATATTTTGTATTATTTTCTCTATTGTATTAGTAGCATTTTAATATTTTCCAACTCTCTCTCTCTTTTTGTCCTCCTTTGCCTTCCTATCACCTGTACTTAGTGGGGTGGGGGGGGGTGGGGGCTAAGGAGGACTGGGGGGAAGAGGGGGTTAACAAAGCATCTGCCATGGTTTAATTTTGCCCTGCAATCAAACCTTGACAAATGCTCAAACTAACAATTTGTTAAGTCATTAGTTTATAGAAGATCTGCAAAAGTCATTGGTGATTCGCTACACCTAAATTCAGATTCCTGAAACATTTAGTAATCACATTTTGCGGGGAGAAACCCCACCATAAGTCTTGACCTGAGAAGGCGGAGGAAGAAATGCAGCCGACTCAATATGAGTGATAAAGCATACTTCGATTTATTGATAAGTTGCACACACTCATATAGCCCTTTAGATAATTATGCCTACTAGTCATTCAATGATTGGAGAGAATACATAATTAGCCCAACCCTCCTTGCGGTTTCTCTGGTATGCAAGTTCCTTCTTTTCCCGGAGCTGGTTCCTGAAAGTTGTTTACTGAAACTCATCCTTGCCCGTAAGTGACCGAGGTTTCCTCCGGTCACCAGCCGCCTCTGACTCTTGCTCACTGAGGCCTACTGGGGCCTACTCATGCTAACTAGAACAAACTTTCCTGATACAGAGGATCACTGGAACCATGCCCCTTTTCCCGTAGCCATTCCCCAACAACATTTCTCTAGATAAGGGAGATTGGGAGAACAATTCTTTAAAGTATTTACCAATATTTAAATTACAGACACTTGTTATCACCTAAAATTTTGAAGAATTACAGATCAACTGTTTCAGACTAACGTTTCGGACAGCAAGCATTTCTCCTAATTATTCCATTCATTTCAATGCTGCACATGGCTAAAACAACAGGTTAGGTCAGCTCATCCTTTTAGCCTGGTTTCCCTAAGAAATATGATTACAGAATCACAGAATTACATGACTGCTGTAATCATGTTCTCCGTAATCTGTCAATCATCACTGGCCTTCTCCCTTTCACTTTTTTTCTTCCCAACGGGAGCTTTGGAACCTGCTGTTAATTTTTACAAAAGGGTAAAAAACAGAGGAATGTCCCTAACTAGTGACTCACCTGTGGGAAAAGGTGTACCTCATGTTCGTGCCTTACTGAACAACTAAATATACAAGGATATGCCTTGAGGTAAAGTACAAGTGCTATGCTGAAACTTGCATTTACATCTACTAACACTTTGCCACTTCTTCCATGAATCACATCCACAAACTCCTATAAATATCAGATCAATGCAGAGGAATATTCCTATAAATAAAAAGCAATAGAGACACAAACAAAATGAAATACTAATTTCTGGTGTTTCTAGTTTAAGCAAGTATTTGGCAATTTCTAGTTTTTGGAAAAAGTGCCCATCTGCCATCCTGAGAGGGAGTCACGAGAGGCAGGCTGCCTTCTGGGAGCTAAGATGCAAGATGTTGCCGAGAGGGTTCCACAACTTGTCAAGAGCACAGACTACAACCCACTGCTGCTCTTTCATGTAGGCACAAATGACACTGCAAGCCGGAACCTGGGCAGAATCAATGAAGACCATAAAGCCCTGGGGGTGCAAGGAAAATATCAGTGCCCAAGTCATCTTTTCCTCCATTCTACCAGTTGGAGGAAAGGGGGCGGCCAGAAATGGATGCATAATGCACATTAACTCCTGACTTCAAGGCTGGTGCTGTCGTGAGGGTTTTGGCTTTTATGACAATGGGACATTCTTTTATGACTATAACCTGTTAGGGAGGGATGGAACCCACTTGTCTAGAAGAGGCAAAGGCATCTTTGGCAATAGGCTGGCCAACTTGGTGAGGCAGGCTTTAAACTGAAGAGCTCGGAGAGCAGGGTCCAAAGTGGCAATGCTCATGGAATTGCATCCAACTGGGGAATAAGCCAGGCCAACCAGAGCAGCGACAAATATTCCTTAGCTGCCTCCCAAAATGAGAATCAGAAGGCCAACCACCTCAAGGGTATGTTTGGCTCTGGTGGTTCCTTCTGCACACCTCATGAGAAACCTGCATGCTTGATTACTTCTCTGAATTGACTGCACACCAACACATGCAGCATGGAGAATAAATAGGAAGAATTAGAGATCTATGTGCAGTTGTAAGGCCACACAGTGCTCCAGGTGAGGCCGCACCAGTGCAGAGTAGAACAGGACAATCACCTCCCTTGACTGGCTGGCAATGGTGTGCTGAGGTTCCATCTGAACATCAGGAAACACTTTTTTACCGTGAGGCTGACTGAGCACTCTGGTTGCCCAGAGTGATTGTGAAGTCTCCCTCCTTGGAAATATTCAAAAGTCATCTGGACATGGTTTTGGGCAATTGACTCTCTAGGTGGCCCTTCTTGAGCAGGGGGGTTGGACAGGATTACTTCTAGAGGTCCCTTACAACCTCAGCCATTCTGTGAAAAACAAACAATATAGTAAAATTTGACATTACCCCAGTTATTGCATGCTTCTTTTCTTTTGATAGTTCACATTTTTCCTGCCTAATCATTACTAGGTTTAGTAATGGTAACTGCTTGAGTAAAAGTTTAGTAGGAGAAAAAACTCCAGCTTGTGGCATGTATCTTTAAAATATGGGTCTGAAAAGAGGTGAAATGTAGTCAGAAAGACTGTAAAGTCAAGAGGGGAAAATACTTTTTTCTTCTCATGTGTTGATACAGCTTAAGGATTAGAAAAAGAGTGTGCTTATACAGGTGTGAGCTGAAAAGAAATCAAGAAAACAAGTTATCTATCAAGCAGAAAAAGAAATAGGGCTTCTGTCTATAATCACTGAAGAGATGTGGAGATCAGAGGATGTCCCTGATGACTGGAAGAGGGCAAATGTCACACTCATCTACAACAAGGGCCCAAAGGAGGACCCAGGAAACTACAGGCCCATTAATCTTACTTCAGTCCCTGGGAAAGTAATGGAACAAGTTCTCCTGGAAGGTGTTACAAGCCAAATGAAGCAGGTAATTGGGAAAAGCCAATATGGATTTACTAAAAGCAAATCATGCCAGACTAACTTCATCACCTTCTACAACAAAATAACTTATTCTGTTGACATGAGGAGAGCAGAGAAGTGGATGTTGTTTACCTGGACTTCAGCAAAGTGTTTGACACTGTTTCCTACAGCCTTCTCCTAGACAAACTGGCAAGATACAGACTGGATGGGTAGTCTGTGAGATGGGTAGGAAATTGGCTAACAGGTTGCACTCAGAGGGTGGTAATCAGTGGTTTTTACTCAGGCTGGCAGCCTGTCACAAGTGAGGTTCCGCAGGGATCAATACTGAGCTCCACAGGGATGTAAAAACACAACTAACTAACCCCCAACCCATCTTTCTGATTCACGGAAATGGTGGGAAATGGTGTAACCATCCCAAGAAGTTCTTTAAACATACTGTCCTGACATCAAGATGCTCTCTATACTCTTCTGCCTTCCAAATGCATACTCACATGCCAAACAGGCAATGTCATCAGAAAACATATTTCTCTTATTTCACAGAAGAGCCTGAAGTACTAAGTCATATAACAACAGCCAGTGAAAATGATTTTCAGTCCCAAAATTGCATGGATTAATAACAGCATCAATGTCTATAGCCAGCATAGAAAAAAAAAAAAAAATAATCAATGCCTTTTCCTTTTAATTTTTCCTTCAAACTTTCTTTTTGTTTTCTTTTTTTCCATAATGGAGGACATCCTTATAAATATCCCAGTATCATGAAATTTCCAGTCTCTCTTGCATAGTCTTTATGAGCTTTCTACAGTAACAAATCAGATCTTTTGCGAGGGCGAAAACTCATGGACTCCACACAATCCAATATGAATTCAAGCGAAGCCATTTATTACAGAAACAAGCCTCCTTATATATGCAGTTATTTCCTGATCACACATCCACGCTCCAAGCACGCATTAGCTGATGGGATATTGTCCATGTTCACGAGCTGTCCACGCGCCCGAGTCTCACTGCTAATAGGTCTGTTGATTTACGTTGTGTTTTCAGCTTTCCGAGGTGGCCTTGAAATTCCTTTGGGCCTGGCTAGTTTAATAACAAACCTCCATCTAATAGAAACCCATCCACACATTAACTTCAAGAAAATCCCTCAAATCTCCCACAATCTTTCAGTGCAAAAACTTTTCTGAGGAATTTTAAGGCCTGGCAACATGGGGCAAAGAGCAGCACAAAGGCTCCTCCGTGGCCCCAACAGAAGTAGAATAAGGATATTAACAACTTGTACTGCGTCTGACTGGGATGGAATCAACTTTTTTTATAGAAGCCTGTATGGTGCTGTGCTTTGCATCTGTGCCTAAAACAGTACTGATAACAAAGCAATATTCTGGCTATTGCTGAACAGTGCTTGCACAGCATCAAGGCTTTCTCTCTTTCTGCTCCTCCCACCACACCCCCCCCCAGCCGGTAGGCTGGGGATGGGCAAGACTTTGGGAAGGAACATAACTGAGACAGATGACCCAAACTGACTGAAGGGATACCCATATGGAATATGGAGGTGTCTTCTACCCATTCAATACGACATCATGCTCATCAATAAAAGCTCAGGGAAAGGAGAAGGAAGGGTGGATGTTCATGGTTACAGTGTTTGTCTTCTCAAGCAACCAGTATGTGTGCTGAAGCCTTGCTTTCTAGGAAGTGGTTAAACATCTGCCTGCTGATAGGAAGTAGAGAATTAAGTCTTTTTTCTTTGCTTACCTGTACAGCTTTTGATTTACCTATTAAAGTGACTTCATCTCAATCCAGAAGTGTTTTAACCTTCCTTTTCTTTTCTCTCCATCCCCCAGGAGACATGTAGATGACACCAAACTGGGGCGAGTGGCTGATATGCCAGAGGGTTGCACTGCCATCCAGAAGGACCTGGACGGGCTAGAGAAACAGGCCAACATGAACCTCATGAAATTCATCAACAAGGGGCAGTACAAAAGTCCTGCACCTGGGGAGGAATAAACCCGTGCTGGGGGCCAACTGGCTGGAAAGCAGCTTGGCAGAAAAGGACCTGGGGGTCCTGGTGGACACCCAGTTGAACATGAGCTGACAATGTGCCCTTGCTGCAAAGAAGGCTAATGGTATCATGGACTGCATTAGACAAAGTATTGCTTGCAGGTCGAGGGAAGTGACCTTTCCCTTCTACTCAGCACTAGTAAGTCCACACCTGGAGTCCTGTGTCCAGTTCTGGGCTCCCCAGTACAAGAGAGACATGGACATGGTCCAACAAAGGGCCATAAAGATGATTAAGGGTCTGGAGCATCTCTCCTCTGAGGAAAGGCTGAGAGAGTTGGGACTTTAGCCTGGAGAAGAGAAGGCTTGAGGGGGTTCTTCTCAGTGTGTACAAATACCTGAAGGGAAGGTGCAAAGAGGACAGAGCCAGGCTCTTTTCTGTGGTGCCCAGTGACAGAACAAGAGGCAATGGGCACACAATGAAACACAGGAAGTTCCATCTGAACGTCAGGAAAGACATTTTTACTGTGAGGGTGACTGAGCACTGGGGAAGATTACCCAGAGAGGTTGTGGAGTCTCCTTCCTTGGAGATACTCAGAAACTGTCTGGACATGGTCCTGAGCAACCGCCTCTAGGTGACCCTGCTTGAGCCAGGTGGTGGACCAGAAGACCTCCAGAGGTCCCTTCCAAACTTTTGTGAGAGGGGAGCGAGAGGCTGGGTGAGTGTTTGACTGCTCACTGGGGTCAACCAACCAGAGTCTTTTTTGGTGCCCAAAGTGGGGCACAAAGAAATTATACTTTTGATCTGAGCATGCTATAGCTATTGCAGATCACTTCAAGGAGAAGATTGTTCTGGGAGTTACTGAAAAACATCTGAACAACAACACAGTCATTGGTCCCAGCCAGCACGGGTTCATGAGGGGAAAGTCTTGCCTGACCAACTTAATTCTGTTCTACGACAAGGTTACCCACCTAGTCGACCAAGGGAAGCCTGTCAACACGATCTTTTTGGATTTCAGTAAAGCCTTTGATACTGTCTCTCACAGTATCCTCCTGGACAAGATGTCCAGCACACAGCTGGGTAAACACACAGTGCAGTGGGTGAGCAGTTGGCTGATGGGCCGGGCTCAAAGGGTTCTAGCAAATGGGGTAAAGTCGGGCTGGCGACCAGTCACTAGCGGGTTGCATGGGGATCCATCTTAGGGCCAGCACTCTTCAGTGTCTTCAGAAATGACTTGGACACAGGACTTGAGGGACTGATTAGCAAGTTTGTTGATGACACAAAATTGGGGGCAGCTGTTGACACTCTGGAGGGCAGAGAGGCCCTGCGGAGGGATCTGGACAAACTGGAGAACTGGGCAATCACCAACCGCATGAAGTTCAACAAGGGCAAGTGCCGGATTTTGCACCTGGGACACAGCAGCCCTGGCTGTACATACAGACTGGGGACGAGATGCTGGAAAGCAGCTCCGTGGAGAGGGATCTGGGGGTTCTGGTTGAGGGCAAGTTGAACGTGAGCCAACAGCGTCCCTGGCAGCCAAGAGGGCAGCTGTGTCCTGGGTGCATTCAGCACAGCATCGCCAGCCAGTCGGGGGAGGTGATTCTCTTGCTCTGCTCTGCACTGGTGCAACCTCACCTGGAGCACTGGGTACACTTCCGGGAGCCACAGTGCAAAAAGGATACAAAGCTACTGGAGAGTGTCCAGAAGAGGGCTACAAATTCAGTGAAGGGCTTGGAGGGGAAGCCATATGAGGAGCGGCTAAAGTCACTTGGTTTGTTCAGCCTAGAGAAGAGGAGACTGAGAGGAGACCTCATTGCGGTCTACAGCTTCCTCACAAGGGGAGGAGAAAGGGTAGTGGGGCAGATGCACTCGACCCCCGCCAGGCAAACCAGCAGCAGTTTGGTCCAGGCTCCAGAGGAGGTAAAGGCCTGAGCCGCAGCCAGGCCAAGAACTCCTTCCAGGAGACCCACAGGGAAGCAAAAGAGCACACTGAATGCCGGTGGCTTGTGGGAACAGAGAGTCTCGTGCAGACTTTTCCTACTGTATGCGATTTGACTACGAGTCAACCACTTCATTCTATAAACACGACAGCCTGGATGAGCCCACTGTGAGCTCTCCCTGCTACATAAGTGAGCTGTATGGCAATGGCTTTACTACTCACAGGTCACTGGATGAGCCCAATTCAAGTTCGATGTTGATCATTTAGCTTAAGTAGATGCACACCAAATGTAATGGATTATTTAGAGATATAAGGTTGTATGATTTTTAATATACTTTTTGCTTCATGGTACTTGGTAGACTAGATTTGCTAAAATTTTAGGCTGTAAAGTTCTGCTCATATTTACCAAAAGCAAATACCAACCACACTGAACACTTGCAAGATAAGGTCTAGTTTGCACTTTGCTAGGAAAAATGGAACTGGCTGGGAAAAATAACAATCTAAGGCTAACATGGAGGCATTACAGACATCTGCAAAGCGGGGCCTATTTTGCACTTTGCTGAGAAGAAAGGATTTATCCAGACAAAACAGTACCTGCAAGGATATGGACCAAAACCAATGTCAACAACTGAACAAAACAGAGGCCCACGTGGAGTCAGGTAAAAAGGGTCCAATGGGGAGCAAAGGACCTGGTGGTGAAATTTTGCTGTTGGACTGGATCTTGGTGTGAATGGTCTGTAGAGATATAAAAGTTTGTAGTTTTCTATGCTTGGGCGGACCTCTGCGCAGGTACCCAGCTTGAGCCAGCCCTTCTGCTTTTCTACTCCATTACATTTTTTTATTTTCTGAGGAATTTGTTTCCTGAAAGTCTGTTTTGCATGCAGTTACAGGTCTCCTCTGAAACTTTGCCTTCAGAGCTCTAAGTACAGGCTCCAGAGCGAACGGTTAGCAGGGCAAGAAGAATCCCAAACATTTGCATTGTGGCGGACATAAGCCTCACCTGAAAGTTTGCCTCCAGAGCTTCAAAACACAGTCCCTGGAGCAAATGGTTATCAGGGATGGAAGATGCCTGACAGCTTGCTTTGTGAATGGGTACAGGCGGACCTCTGTGCTGGTACCCAGCTTGAGCCAGCCCTTCTGCTATTCTACTCCATTACATTTTTTATTTTCTGATAATTTTGTTTCCTGAAAGTCTGTTTTGCATGCAGTTAAGGGCCTCACCTGAAAGTTTGCCACTGGAGCTTGTTGCATGTGGAAGTCTGTGTAAATGGTCATGTGTGTGTCTCTGGGATATGTGCTCAGCTTCACTAGTGGTTGAACTTGCAAGCAGGAAAGCAGCAGCTGCATCCCCCAGCCTGGGTAGAGAACCCGGCTCCCTGGATGCACCGGGCTGGGCTCCAGCAGCTGGGTGGGAGGGAATCCTGGGCCAGAGCTTCTGGTAGGAGGCAGCCACTCTTAACATCTGGCATACTCAGAGGATCTGGTTGAGTTGTGAGTATTCCCGAGATTGCATGTACATAATCCACATGTGATGGAGGGACTGATCCTTTGCTGATGTGCCTATAGTGTTAAATTTGCAACCAACCTTCTAGAACTATATGTAGGCACCCAAATGGGACCTGTGATAATAGATCCTTGGGTTAATTGGAACAATTGGATTGAAAAAGAAAAAAAAAAAAAAGACATTTACAGAATGTTAGAAGAACAATAAGAGGTGTAAATGGCTCAAACTGCAGGCCTAGTGACTGGGATTTGTAGTTTGGGGAATGAAAAGAGACACCATAGTATGCATTGAAGAGAAACTGCCGAGTTCATGCATACTGTGATTAAGTTATAAAAGACGTACCCATCATTAATCAATTGACATGAGATAAATGCTTTCTGACCACCTGCATTGTTCTGCAGCAAGCAGAACCCTAAAATCACTCCCTCGTGACAATTTGGTGTCAGAAGTGGGATGGCAGGCATTATTGCTAATTATTTACAGAGGCATGGAGTAAGTCCGAGTCCTAGATTTTCAGAGGAATGGGATTCGTGATAATTGGCATGATTGGAAAGCTGTGGAGGAACAACTAACAGCTGCTAGGGACCCTCTGAAGGATGGAAAGGGAAAAGGAATCATCTGTAAAATGCTAGGTACTTGCCTAGAAATCACTTGTGAGGAGCAGGAGACCTTGAAAAGAGAAAAACATGATCTGAGGGAAGTAATAGAAAGTAAAAAGGCTGCTGGATTGTTATTGTCCTTGAGAATTGAGCAACTGCAGAAACAGATATAAGAAGAAAGGGAAAGGAACAAAAAATTAGAGGAAAAAATTGGAATGATACTTATGTAGGCTCCTCATCCCCCTAATCTTCTACGGATTAGAAAACTTATTGCACCCCCTGATGAATGGGGTGGAAATTTATGGGGTGACCCTGACGATGATGATTTTGGGGAAGATGATACCTTGTCTCTCTCGTATCCTCCTGAGTATGAAGCTAGGTCTATGATTAAGACAGAAACTGATTTAAGAGAAAAGGCATTTAAAGAGTTTCAAGCAGAGTCTTGGGAACTGAGAAATAAGCTGTGGAGAAAGGCACTGGCACTAGGCATTCCCAAAGCCAAAATTCAGGAAAAGCCTCCCAGTGTTATATCAGATCTCATTGAAGCATTCCTGAAGCGAGACAGTTATGAGAAGAAGGAACACATTCCAACTTCTCCAGTGTCTGCTCCAAGAAGGAGTGTTAACCCTTTCTTTCCTCCAAGGGAAGGATCACAGGGCATGAATCCAAAAAACTGAGTAAAGTCCGGACAGCAACTGGGCCTGCCTGTCCGGAAGGTAGAAGCTTATCAGCAGATAAATTATGATGGCCCATACATTTTAATTCCAGTTGGCCCTCGAGGGCAATTGGTGAATTTTTTTAGTAGATGCAGGGGCACAAATTTCAATACTGACAAAACAAGAAGCTGAGGCGGCTGCCGGATTTCTGAAAGTGCATTTGCAGGACCGAGGCTGGACAATTAATCTGACTAAAACACAGGGTCCTAGTGCTATTGTACTATGTTTAGGAATAGTTTGGCATGGACAGCTTAGAGAAACACCAGATAAGATACAGCACACAGTTCAGCAGTTTTCTGTACCAGCTGCAGTAAAACAATTACATGCCTTTTTGGGATTTTTAGGGCATTGGAGAACTTATCCCCACATCTTCTGTGGAGGAGGATTCCCCTTGTGAAGGGTTAATAGAATAACACAATAAGGTTGATACACTTGAATCACAAAACAACAGGCAATCAGATAATATGACCTCTGCTGAGCTCCAAGCTCAAGCTCTAAATATGCATATAGCTTGTGGACATGGATCAGCTTATACTGCACATGCATGGGACGTTGCTCATATTCAAACCCCTTTGCTATTATATACTTGTAAAACATGCTCACATCATTGTGCTCCTTGTACACAGTTACATTTAAGGGCATTATGTAGGCCATGGGGAAAGATAAAACATGGCCAGTGGGCTTTGAATACCTGTCAGGCTGATTGTGTGGGCCCTCCGCCCCAGTCTAGGGGGTGGCAATATGTATACATTGCTGTGGATACAGTGTCAGGACTGACTACAGAAGAAATGGAATTATTCACACCAATTATTCAAACCAGAGCAGAGTGGAGGGGCAGAATCACCTCCCTCGACCTGCTGGCCATGCTCCTTTTGATGCAGCCCAAGATACAATTGGCCTTCTGGGCTGTGAGTGCATATTGCTGGCTCATGTCCAAGTTTTCATCCAGCAGTACCCACAAGTCCTTCTCTGCAGGGCTACTTTCAATCCCTTCATCCCCTAGCCTGTATTGATGCTGGAGGTTGCCCCAACACAGGTGCAGTACCTTGCACTTGTCCTTGTTGATCCTCATGAGGTTCCCATGGGTCCACTTCTGGAGTCTGTCCAGGTCTCTTTGGATGGCATCCTGTCCCTCAGGTGTGTCAACTGCACCACTCAGCTTGGTGTCATCTTCAAACTTGCTGAGGGTGCACTCGATCCCACTGTCTATGTCATTGATGAAGATATTAAACAGTACTGGTCCCAGTATGGACCCCCAAGGGATGCCACTTGTCACCGGTGTCCATCCAGACATTGTGCCATTGACCACTACACTCTGGGTGCGACCATCCAGCCAGTTCTTCATCCACCAAACAGTCCACGCATCAAATCCATACCTCTCCAATTTAGAGAGAAGGATGTTGTGGGGAACCGTGTCAAAGGCTTTACAGAAATCAAAATAGATGACATCTGTAGCCCTTCCTTTGTCCACTGATGTAGTTATGTGAGCATAGAAGGTCACTAACTTGGTCAAGCAGGACTTGCCCTTAGTGAAGCCATGCTGTCTGTCTCAAGTCACCTCTCTGTCCTCTATGTGTGTCCTGGTTTTGTTTAAAACAAGACCAGTTCTCTTTTAGTGAATTTTCCTTTCAGCTAAGTTCTTCTAAGTAACTGCACTTTTCTGAATTTAGCTGCATGTTTTTTGAGACGCTGTTCACTCTGGAGCTGATAAGATGAGCAATGGTATGCAGAAGAGTTCCAGGTTTAAATTTATTGCTATAGCAACCAAGGTTACTGATAAAATTTTGCACGTCCTGTAAGTGAGAGGGGCGTATTTGCAAGCAGGAGCAGCCAGAACAAGTGACTAAAGTGAACAACAGAGTGACTAAAACTGAACAACAGAGTATTCCATCCCACACACATCATACACCCTATAAAAGTGGGAGATCACGAGGGTCTCACTCTCTTCGACTATGGCCGGCATCTGAAGAGGACCCTGCCTGTCATGCCTGCAATCCGAGGCCTGGTTCCAGACCCTGCATCCCTGAATCCAGTTCCAGTTTACTGCAGAGTCCAGCCCAGGACTTCTGGTTGCCTGCCCTGCAGCTGCTGGAGTGACGCCAACTCCGCCACAGGGAATGCTGCCCCGGGAAATTCAAGATTGGTTTTATATATTTTGAATTATTTTCTCTATTTATTAGTAGCATTAGTAAAGCATTTAAAACTTTCTATTTTCTTTTCTTTCTCTTCTTGCTGCAGTTCAGCTGTACCAAGGCCACGCAGGTGGCGTAATCGCTGGTACGGAGTGGGAGGCTTTGGCAAACTCCTCGGTTACAACAAGCTGTGTTTATCTTGCAGCTCGACACAGGCCTGAAATTTATGTTCAAGCACAGGCCTGGGATATTTTGCTGTTTTGTTTTCCCATTTCATTCCAACCATAATACAGTTTATGCACAATTCCAATTAGCTCAAAAGTTATTACATTCCTCAGCCCCATTTGCCTTCTACAATTTACAGATGTCAAAAAACAGTATCTTAAGCACCAATCCATTTTCCTAGATGCAAATCAGTTCATATTCTAGCAGCTTTTAAATACAACCTCATACAATACCGAGTTCACATCCATCATAGCATTTAGGTGTTTGTTTGTTTTTTTTTGTTTTTTTTGTTTTGTTTTGTTTGTTTGTTTTTTTTTGTTTTTGTTTGGTTTGTTTTTTTTTCAATGGGAATCGGAGTTTAACAACTTCAATTCTTTTCTGGTCTCAAAATTATTAGATAACAATATGAGCAATTACTCTAAGGTGTAAGGATGCATCCTAAGGGGGAGCAAGGTGGAATTTTAGCAGTGGAACCGGTTCCCATTTTGTAATTATCTCCCCAAACATTCTTTACCTGGTGCGCATACAAAAGAGCCAAACCCAGCACATCGAGATGAGACACAACCTATCACAGAGTTGCGCAAGTCTGCAAAACGAGGGGATATTTTTCAAGTTTTAGATCCTTCTGCATGACAGGAGGGAGACAGAAGATTAATACATTGTTTAGAAGCAGAGTGCTTAGTTTATATTTAACTAATAATTAATAGGTGCATTGTAAGTAAGAAACTAAACAATTATAACTAACATCATCAATTATTTCTTAGTATAGATGTATTGCATGTCAGAATTTTCAAAACCTGTAATGCATATGTAATAATTATGTGAATATAAGCAATGCAAGATCATCCAGTCTGTGGAGCACTTATGGAGGATGATCCCCAGTGCTGTCAATAAAGAATGCCACTTAACAGTATAATTGACTCTGCTGTTAAGTTTATTTCTTTGTTTCAGTATAAGTAACAGATCACTTCCAACTATCAAATAGGCTATAAAGCAGGAGGAAAGGTGAGAGAATCAGGCTAAGGCTGAGCTCGCTAGTACTTGAACTTTCCAATCTGTGAAGAATCAGGTAGAAAAGGAAAATGCACAGTTGCAAAGGAAGAGCTGCAACTCACAGACATTTCAACCTGATGGAGACAAGGAATAGAGCTGATTATTATGGCAGAAATCAGTGAACTGTGGGGGAACAAACATCACTTAACTCTGCAAATAATGTACCTACTGTAAGTGCAAATCTCTTGTAGCTACTGTCATTAGACAAACACATGCTGTCTTGCTTATAAACAAGAGATTGCTGGACAGGACAACCCAGGGTCAACCGCAAGAGGTCCTTATGTCCAAGGATGCTCAGATAAGCCCCAAATCCAAGGGGATATATGATTATTATTCCTCCCCCCTCCTCACCTGCCCTCCCCCAAATCAAAGGAGCTACAACACTTCTAGGGATCCTTAAAAGGTTCTGCCCTTAAGAATGACAACAATTCAGGGACAGAGTTACAGTTTCAGTGACATCCTGCAGGACATTCCCCACCCCATCTTTAATGTAACCACTAAAGGTGGAAGCCACTTCAATGATGAAGAAGGGTCACCACAGGGGGAAGGGACTGAAATAACACTCAGACCTTCCTTCCTGCCAGAGATAACAGGCTCATTCGCCATAGCAGGAAAAATATATATATATATTGCTTTTAATGTTTCAGTTCATTATAAATATGCTCTAAATTAACTACTCAACCACCACTGATTGAGATTAGATATCAAAGGATAAAGAAGGTGGGGGGGTCAATCAGCTGAAAGTGAGACATTCCCCCCAACCCCATAAAACTGCTGGGGAAGTGGGGTTGCTCAAGCTCCTGAGATGTGCCTGGGAATTTCTCCCTAGTGTAGTCACTGCCACTGAAAAGAATTAATCCAGTCAGCAATTGCTAACCTAAAGATATGTAAATCCTGTCAGTTTCAGGTGATTTGGGGAACTCCTTATCAGGGGCCCTGATTTTTTGCAGTTTAGATACCATGGAGCCTATGCAATTAGTTGAACATGTATCTCGAGATTGTCAGATAAAAGTATCCTTTTGGTGAACTATTCTCATTATATGCTCATTATAATACTAAAAATCACAACCACAGGAGTGAGGACCCCAGCCCAACCTGAGACTCCTCCCCAGGGAGCACAGGTAGTGGTAAAATGATTGTGTAACCAATCAGCTCTTTAGGACTACCCTGAGGGTGTGACTACAGTGATAAGATTTTGTATATAATGGCTGTTACTTTTCTTTCTGGCATGCTGGCTTTATTCCAGCATCCAGACTTGTGCAACTCTGTAATAAACAGTATCTCGTCTCTGTGTGTAAAATTGACTCACACACCAGGTGAAGAACCCTTCTTTTCAACAACACTAGGAGATATTCCTGAAAAGATAATAAGGGAGAGACAGGAACACTCTCCTATTGCTTGAAAAATGTCTCTCCCACCCTGGTTTCAGGCTATAGTTCATTTGATCAGTTCACATTAATTGTACTACAGCTACCCAGGAGGCAGGAAGCACCCTGCAATGAACCTGTCTGGAATGATTTACAGCTTCCTGCATATTACAGGCAAAATGGCTTTAGGAGTACAGCAAGAATAATAAGAGATACACCAGCCCTTAACTCTTATGGCCCATACCAACAAAGGGGGGATGATTGCAGCCATATGAAAAGATTAGTTTGCTCCAAATTTCTTGTATGCGAATCTTTCAGCTATTTGTCTATTCTCAACATTATTTTAGAACAGAATGATAGCAATATAATGCTTGAGTGAAGTCACTGAGCTAATGAGTGCATCATTACAATTCTGGCATATCCAAAGATACAGCTAATACTGAAAAAGGAAAGTTGAAGCACTTCAGTATGTGTTTCCCCTTTTTTAATAGTTCACATAAATGTAGGGTTTCTATAATTTATACACATTTTTATTTAATCAAATAATTCTATAACTTGAATGACCAAGAAGGAGCTTTCATTTTTGTCAGAAATTAAGGTGTAAAGGATTGAAGAGTGTTAGCACTCTTCCAATTTTTGAATCTTCATATTCTTAGGACACCTTTTCAACAAAATAATATACTTGTCTTCTCCTGCTGTCCTATATCTGCTGATCTAAATTGGAGTCCAGTAATTCTGTGACATATGAAAAGTACCAACATCATGTTCTAACACCACAGTAATAATGGACTAGCCAGACCTCTATATAATAACAACTGTGAAAAGACTGTCCTTCAGGCCAGCAACTTGACTGTCAAGGGCACCCCATGAAGCCAACCTCCTGCAGGCGCATGCCATGTGGCTCCTTCTGATTTTTCCTGCGTGACTGCAGGAGGACATAAGAAAGTGGGATAGTGAACCTAGATCTAAGATAGAAGCCCATGTATGTGAACAGTGGGGGAATGCAGCTGCTAAGAAGGGGCCATCCAAGAAGGTTGTCAGTTCAGTTACTGTTGCGGTGGTAGAAGGTAACCAGCAATCCCCCAGACACAGAAGCAGCACTGAGATCGACCCTCCTCCTGATTTTGGTGAACAGACTTCTGGTCTGACACTGCAGGGGTCAGATGGTGAGTACTCTGACCAGGAGTACAGGGTCCAGGCCTCCAGACAGAGAGAAGAAAGGGAAAACCAAGTTTATTGGACAGTGTGGATTTGGACTTGGAGATTTTGAGGAATAAATTTATGACAACCTTACAGGCTGACTGCAGTCAGTTGGACTTGCAGATTTACAGCTACAACATAGAAACAACCTGTGGCTATTGTGGGACAGTATGATGAGAATGCTAACAGACTGATATACCGATTGTTACTCCGATCAAGAAATGCAGGGAATGAATTTAAGTCTCAATAGGCCACGATCCTTTTGCCATATATGTAGCATTTGTGAAATTTAATTCTGATTTTTTATTTGCAATCTACATCCTTGTAAATTGCACTAGCTGGTTTTCTTACCAGCACAGCTTTTGGCATGCATAAATGTAAATTGCTGCAGAACCTGCAAGTCTTCAACATCAGGTCACAGACCACACATGTATCTGGTCTGATCCTACATACTTGCACACTTTTTGTTGGTGGTTCTGGGCAGTCTCATAAAGCTGTAGTGGTCTGGCGTGAAGATAACAGTTGGCATCATTCTGTAAAGATTATTGAAGGTTCAACCCAAGTAGCAGAACTTGGCGCAGCTTTACATTACTTAGAGCTTGTTAAGGAGGAACCTCTAAACTTGATTTGTGATTTTGAGTACGTAGTCAAGGTCCAATGCACGTATCTGATTCTGAACTGGTTTTTGTTTTTAAACAAAAAGGGGGGAGAAGTAGGGAAAACACCACAAAACCAATTGTCAAAAGCATTGTATGTGATGAATCACTTGTATCTAAGTGGTGCAGCCCAAATTTGCCCTGTGATTAAACACTTTGCAAGTGTGACCCAAAACCATGCTGAATCAGAAAGAACCTACATTAGTTACGGTCAAATCACTAGTTAATGGTCAAAGGAAAAGGCCCCATCAATTAATAACTTGGGGAAAAGGTTATGCTTGTGTCATTACAGGCCAAGGATCGAAGTGGATTCCCACGAAATGGGTCAAGCCATGGCTGAATAAAGACAAAGATTCAACGGATGCAGACCCTACTTCTCCTGTCTTAAGTGACCACTTTGACTGATGGGGCCCAATTCATAGCCTGTTCTTATGAACATTTTGATGAGTGGTGGAGGCCTAGGCAATGGGGAAATAATATCTATCTGTTAAGGGACAGGGGATAGTAGTTAACGAGACTGTATAAGTCCGTATGTTGGGTATAAAGATGGTTTAGGTATGTAGTATAAATTGTGTTATTAAGAGGGGATTTCCAGAATAAGAAATAGATATAAGGGGATGGTCAGGAGATATGTAAATATATCACATTATGTAGGACCTATAAAATGGCATGGAATAAGGGGTAGAGATTGTATTGGGTCTGTCTGGGATAGAGTTAACTTTGCCCATAGCAGCCCTCATAGTGCTGTGCTTTGTATTTGTAGCTCACCAATGTTTTGGCTACTGCTGACCAGTGCCTGTACAGCATCAAGGCTGTTTCTCCAACCCCCCTCACCCACCCAGAAGGTCAGGACAGTCTACTCCAACTGACCAAAGGGATATTCCATATCATACAACATAATGCTCAGCAGTAAGAGCTAAGGGTGTGTGTGTACGAAATGTAACATTCAAGGCATTTATCTCCAAAGTGACCACTACACATAGTGGGGCCCTACTTAAAAAAGAATATTTCCAACCCAAAGGGAACTATAACAATCATCTAATCCAACTGCCTGACCACTTCAGGGTTGACCAAAACCTCAAGCACAGTATTAAGAGCATTGTCCAAATGCCTCTTAAACACTGAGAGGCTTGGGGCATCAACCACCTCTCTAGGAAGCCTGTTCCAGTGATTGACCACCCTGTTCTGATAAGGAAATGCTTCCCAATGTCTAGTCTGAACCTCCTCTGATGCAGCTTCGAACAATTCCCATGTGTCCTGTCACTGGATGCCAGGGAGAAGAGCTCAGCCCCTCCCTCTCCACTTCCCCTCCTCAGGAAGCTGTAGCAATGAGCAATGAGTTTGCTCCTCAGCTTCCTTTTCTCCAGACCAGACAAACCCAGACTCCTCACAGCTGCTCCTCATAGGACATGCCTTCCAGCCCTTTCACCAGCTTCATTGCCCTCCTCTGGACGCATTCAAGGACCTTAACATCCTTCTTAAATTGTGGGGCCCAGAGCTGCACACAATACTCAAGGTGAGGCTGCAGTGGGATAATCACCTCTTTTGACCAGCTGGTTACGCTGTGTTTAATGCACCCCAGGATGTGGTTTGCCCTAAGGTGCCAGGGCACACTGCTGCCTCCTATTGGCCCTGCTGTCAACCAGCAGCCTCAGATCCCTCTCTGCAGGGCTGCTCTCCAGCCACTCCTCTCCCAGTTTGTACTTGTGTCCAGTGTTACTCTGCCCCAAGTGCAGAATCCAGCATTTGGTCTTATTCAATTTTACGTCATTAATGACTGTCCAATGCTCCAATCTGTCTAGATCCTTCTGCAAGGCCTCTTGAACCATGAGACAGTCAACAGCACCTCCCAATTTGGTATCCTCTGCAGACTTGCTAAGGGATCATTCAACTCCCACATCCAGATCATTGATAAAAATACTGAACTGGCCCTAGAATCAAGCCCTGAGGAACACCAGTCACCAGCTAGATGTAGCCCCATTCACTACAACCCTTTGAGCCCTGCCTTTCAGCCAGTTCTTCACACAGCACACTGTGTACCTGCTCATCCTAGAGCTGGACTTGCTCAGAAGGATGCTGTGCAAGACAGTATCAAAAGCCTTACTAAAATCCAGAAAAACTGCATCCATCAGCTTCCCTTCATCCGCTTGGCAGGTGACCTTATCATAGAAGGATATCAAATTACTTAGGACTTCCCAGGAAGTTGCTGGACATTGCCTGTTGATGGGAAGTAGAAAACCAATCTTTTTGCCTTTTTTTTTTTTTTTTTCTTCTGTGCACACACAGCCATTGCTTGCCTTTTTTAAATTGCCTTTATCTCACCCCATGAGTTTTTTTTATCTTGTTTTCTCCCTGTCCTGTTGACAAGGGGGAGTGACAGAATGGCTTAGTGGGTACCTGGCAGCCAGTCAAGGTCAACCCACCATAGGTAGACACAAGTAAACTTCAAGTAGTAGAATGTAAGTGTTTTTGTCCTTACTCATTCTCTTACAAATTAAGTCGACACAAATAATTTATTGTAGTTGTGAGCAAGTTTACACAGGTTGGTTAGATTAACAGTGAAGATGACAGATCTCTGGAAAATAGAGGGAGGAAACATCTATTTTAATATTTTCTGTTCTCTAAGAGTCTCCTCATACATGATATTGAGATCATTAGCTTTCATGTGAATACTGAATTTGATTGCTGTTATCTAAGTCTGAGAAATATTATTCCAAAAATCAAAAGACTTATCCAAGTGTTCTGAAAGAAAATGCCCAGTGCAAATGTAGACATCCCTGTGGTTAAAAGTGGCAGTGGAATAGTAAGTTACTACTACTTAGCTAGAAGTCTTATTTTAATTAATCATACATCAAACTCTTGATGTTTTGAGTACTAAACCACATTTGACAGCAAGTTCTCAACTTAGCAGACACTGATATACACATACTTACCAACTCTGAGACAACATTAAGTTTGATGTTAAATTTTAAAGGGGGGGGAATTGATTTGCCATTTTACACACCACTTTAAAGTTTTTTTTGTTCACCAGTGGCCTTTGGACCAAAAGTAACAAGTTAATCTAGGATATGCATTTTCAGACCTTAAGAGTCCAATACACTGAGATGTCACTGCAACACTAAACTGAAAATAAGTTTGGCCTAGAAAAATACTTTAATTACACTTAAGGATTTGTGAGGTCATTTATTTTTGTAAGATTAAATGTCTTGCTGACATACTTGAAACAAAATTTCTTCTAATGCAGCAGGCTTCTACAACTTTATTCATGATGGGCCACAAGACAGAACATTTTTTGTTTCCTGCATTCAGAGGTGACACAGTTCATGCTTTAGGAACCCCTTATTCCTAGGGTCTACATCCAAGTACTGCAGCTGTTTTATAACTTGCTTGCAACATAATCACTATTTGTCTTTAAAGATAAGCAGTGGCAGAACACCAAGTTGGAGGAAAGGGCCAGAAATCTGTCAGAAGATAGAAAAAAAAAAAAAGGGGGGGGGGGACATATTATATATTAAGATTTGTGGTACAGTAACCAATTTTGAAAGTATATAAAATCCATAAGCATTCAAAATTCTTATAATGACAAGCTATTTTTTATAGCATTTCATTGGTCTGAAAATGAATCTAAATAGCCGATAAGAGTAATAAAAAATAAGAAGGTATTTGACACTTAAAAAAAAGCCACAAAACATTTAATGGAGGGACCAGTTTTAAAAAAAAGAGTTACACAACATTAGCTCCATATCCAACCAAAAACAAGACAAGCTGTTCTATAAATCCATTTATTCATTCATTTGAAACACCCGTGCCTAAAACTTCTCCCATAATCAACACGACTGTAACTACAATCACAGCAGACAGTACTGAGCTTATTACAGGCAATAACTTGGGTCTCTACCCTACCCAAATGCTGACTGCAAAAAACTCAATTATCTTTCTTAAACTAGCTAATTGGGGGTGGAGGGGAGGAATTACAATTAAGTTATTGGGTAAATTAGGACTGAAGAAACCTTGTCTGGTCACAAGAAAATGGATAAATAACTTTCTTAGAAATTACTAGCAGTGAAAGAGTAAATATTAGTGCATTTCTAAGCAAAATGCTATGACACCAATACAAAGATCATAAGCCCCTACCCAAAGCACAGAGAAATTACCAGTTCTCCCTGGGAGATTAGGGAATTCAAATAGGTGGCAAGTTTCATTGTCTTTGCACAATTAAAAAAGTCATTTTAGCTTAGATTAAAGCAGTTCTCATGTAAATGCATTCAAGTAACCGTATGCATTAGGAAAGTAAATCACTTAAGTGAAAGCATTTGCTGTCAAATGCAACTCTTGCCATGGGTATTTACCCAATAACACAATTTTCTTTTAATTCCAGACTATTGGGAGAATATTCACTTACTGCCTATGATGTTAACACAAATCTCAGCCTAAAGAGATTATAAACTTGAAATAGCGAACAGCTGCATTAGCTGTCAAAATTATAAAAATATAGTAACAGCAAGGCACTGAGAAAATTCAGCATTATATTCATAGAATCATTTCCTTTGGAGAAGACCTTTAAGATCATAGAGTCCAACTGTTCACCTAATACTGTCAAGTCCACCACTAAACCATGTCCCCAAGAACCTCATTTATGTGTATTTTCATCCCCTCCAGGGCTGGTGACTCCAGCACTGCCCTGGGCAGCCTGTTCCAATGCCCCACAGCCCTTTGGGGAAGAAATTGTTCCCAGATCCAACCTCAACCTCCCTTGGCGCAACTTGAGGCCGTTTCCTCTGCTCCTGGCGCTTGTTCCTGGGGAGCAGAGCCCGACCCCCCCTGGCTCCAAGCTCCTTTCAGGCAGTTCAGAGATCAGAAGGTCTCCCCTCAGCTCCTGTTCTCTAGCTGAACCCCCAGGTCCCTCAGCCACTCTATCACACTTGTGCTCCAGCTCTTTCCCCAGCTCCATTCCCTTCTCTGAACTTGCTCCAGCACCTCAAGGTCTTTCTTGTCATGAGGGGCCCAGAACAGACCCCAGGATTCGAGGTGCAGCCTCACCAGTGATGAATACAAGGGGATGATCACTTCCCTAGTCCTGCTGGCCACGCTATTCCTGATACAAGCCAGGATTCTGTTGGCCTTTTTGGCCACCTGGGCACACACTGGCTCATGTTCAGCCGGCTGTTGACCAACACCCCAGGTGCTTTTACACTGAGCACTTTCCAGCTGCTCTTCCCCAAGCCTGTAGCATTGCCTGGGGTTGTTGTGACCCAAGTGCAGGACCCAGCACTTGGCCTTGTTAAACCTCATACAATTGGCCTCAGCCCAACGATCCAGTTGGGCAGGATCCATCTGTATGGCCTTCCTACCCTCCAGCAGATCAACACTCCCACTTAGGAGCTCTAGCTACAACTAACTATCTATCTATCTATCTATATATATATAAATTTAAGGGTCAGTGAAAGATAGATAGTTCTTTAAAATGAAGTGTTGCTTGTAGAAGACTAGTAGAGCCATAGAAAAGAAATCAGAGCCATGTAATATTGATAATTTAAATATTGCAGTCAACACTGAAATTATGAAGTGCAAATGAGAACTGCATACTACCCATCCCTGGAGGTGTTTGTTTAAACAAGGTTCTTAGGGACATGGTTTAGTGCTAGAGTTAGGTTATGGTTGGACTCGATGATCCCGAGGGTCTCTTCCAACTGGAATGATTCTGTGATTCTATAGTGTTGTGGGGTTTTGTTTTCTTTTGTGTTCCCCCCCCCCCCCAACCGAAGATTAAACCCCTCAGCATCATAGCACTGTATGTTATTTTCTTTTAGATACAGGTCTCTCAGTAGCTCAATAATTCACACTGTATTTAGTGCTCTCCCCCTCCCCCCCCCCCCCCCTTGCTAGAGTATTTTTTCAGAATGGAACATACCTAGCCTCTTGAGGAAGAAATACCAAAACACACCCCAACCAAAACACACACTCCCTTTGTGAACTGAAGCAGTATTTAATAGTATTTACCAACACCTAGAAATAACTTACAGATATGAGAATTTCACGAAATTACCTTATTTCTCTGCTATGTTATTGTACTTCAAAGATTATAAAACTGCAAAGAATGCTTATGAATAGGCATTGGCTTTGAGGAATTGCCTCTACAGACAAGAAAAACACATGCCTCAAATGTTTAATTCCTCTTGTTCTGTATTAGCAGAGGTGAAAAAATATGTCAAGAAGGAAATCAAGACTCTGAGTGAAGATCACCTTAGTATCTTTTTTTTCCCCCCTACCCCACAGTACTGGTTTTGTTAAAAACAAGACTGGTTTCTCTTGTAGTGAATTTTCCTTTCAGCTAAAGTCTTCTTAGTAACTGCACTTCTCTAAAGTAGGATACATGTTTTGGTAGACATAGCAATGGAATGCAAGGTCGCTGATAAGGATGCACGTCCCGTAAGTGAGAGGGGCAAGGAGGAGCGAACTGAACAGGTGACTAAAGCTGACCAACTAAGTATTCCATCCCATCCACGTCATAACACCATATAAAAGTGGGAGATCACAAGGGCCTCATCCCTTTTTCCCTCTTCAACTATGGCCGGCATCTGGGGAGAACTTTGCAAGTCATCCCTGCAAATCTGAGGCCTAGTGACAGACTGAATCCAGTTCCGGTTTGCTGCAGAGTCCAGCCCAGGACTTCCGGGTGACTGCTCTACAGCTATCAGAGCAGCCAGCATTGATTTGCTGGGACTTTCAAGATTGGTTTTGTATATTTTGTATTATTTTCTCTATTGTATTAGTAGCATTTTAATATTTTCCAACTCTCTCTCTCTTTTTGTCCTCCTTTGCCTTCCTATCACCTGTACTTAGTGGGGTGGGGGGAAGAAGGCCTGAGAGGGAGAGGAAGTTAACAAAGCATCTGCTTTTGGTTTATTGTTGCCCTAGAATCAAACCTTGACACATACTTTGTTTGTCCTACAGAAAATGTGCATTCATTTTTACTTTGATAATAAACTACTTATAAAAAAATCTTTCTTCTAAATTATTTTATTTTTATAGATGCAACACAAATGAAAAATAAATGGCTAAGTACATTCATCAAGACAGGACTTCAGAATGAGAAGCTTTAGCAGGGACAAGAGGTAGATCCTCATCCTCTTAGCTTGAAAATCTTTGCAGAAAACTTTATGTCTGACCTGAACTAGATTCAGCAACATAAACAATTATGTCTTCTATTTCCTGAGGTTTTGCATACATATAGGTATTGGTATTAACGCAAATAAAGAAGTCTCTTTTCTTCTGGAAATGCACATACTTATTTGCAGAGAGACAGATTAAATTATCTTCTAGTACTTCAAATAGGGTTGAGTCTACTGACAAGTGCAGAGAACAGGAGAAAAACTCAGAAAGTGAAAAAGTCAGGAAATCAGAAAGCAGGGTATCCCTCTCCTTATAAACAGATGAGGCTTTCTGGAAGTCTATCCTATAGATAAACAGAGCACACACAAGAACAGACACCTCTGCCTTTCATGGCACATTGGGTGTGTGTGGCAAGAGGTCAGGGACCGCTCTATGCCTCTCACAGCTAGTTCCAGCCTGCTCAGCAACACATCTGCCACAGACCAAACCTGAGCCAATAAGCAAAGCTGACAGCACCTCTGTGAAAAGATGTTTTAAAAATGGGAGAAGACACCAAAGCAAGAGGGGAGAAGGAAACAAAAAGAAGTGAAAAACAGAGGGAACACCAAGGTCATAATAGAAAGAGCTCCATGGCAGAGCAAATATTCCTTCAGGAACTGCAGTCTGCAGAGGACTCATTGCAGAGCAGATATTCCTTAAGGACTACAGCCTGTAGAGAACCCATGCTGGAACAGAGAAAAAGTGAGAAGGAATGAGCAGCAGAGAGAAACTGCTATATGCTGACCATAACAACCCCCCCACACACACTTGCATCACCAAAGGGACTGAGTGTAACTTGCAGACATAACAAAGGGCAAAGGGAAGAGTTTGGAGCGAAGCTGAGTCTGAGAAAAGGGGGAAGAAAAGTGTTTTCCCCACATGTATTCCCCATGTCTTTTTATGTTTGTTTTGTTTCTGTTTCCCAATAGTTATATAAATAAACACTAAAATTATTGATTCATATATATATAAAAATTAAATTCCCCAAGTTAAGTCTGTTTTGCCCAGGACAGTGATCTCCCTGTCTTTATCTTGACCCACAAGCTTTCTTGCTCCTGTTGTTCCTACTTTCTCACTCCACCCTGCTGGGAAAAGAGGTGAAAGGGCAGCTGGGTGAGAGTTTGGCTGCCAGCCAGGGGCAACCCACCACATCCCTGCTTCATATTTCAACTTGCTTCACCCCTACCCAAACATACAGTCTCCCAGAACTGTGGTTAGAGGCCTCAGCATGACTGACAACTAGGATGTTTATTCACAGCAAAGAATCTTGTCCCAAGTCATTACCATTTAAAAATGTACTATTCATCCAATATTGATAAAGCTACATCTCTAGTCATATGAAATAAGTTTGCCTCATCACCCTCTCTATACAAACCAATGCTGCTCTAACTAAAGGTAGGAGTGAACACACACACCCTCCTTTAAACAAGTGAACTGTTAGGACAGAACACAGAATCATAGAATTTCGCTTGGAAGGGACCTTCAAAGGCCATCTAGTCCAACCACTGTGCAATGAGCAGGGACATCTTCAACTAGATCAGGTTGCTCAGAGCCCCATCCAGCCTGGCCTTGAATGTCTCCAGGGACGTGGCATCTACCACCCCTCTGGGCAACCTGTTCTATAAACCAGAAGAGAGGTTGCTTGCCCTCTGTCTTATGGCTTACACCTAATAGTAAAGTATGTTTATACTGATTAAAAAAAAAAATAAAAAATCAGGATAATCAGGATGATGGGGGGGGGTTGAAAGAGGTTTAAATCACAAATACTAATAAAAAAGAAATACAGTAGTCACCTGGGGTGCCTTCAGTAGTCACTGGACCTAGAGAGATTTCTATCTTGATTCACTTCTAGAAAAACCCTTTTCCTCAGTAGATAGATGACCCTCTAGGATCTGAGGGCAGTGAATGCTCCCCCTGCTCACAAGATGTCAATGGTCTCCACTTTCCAAATATGACAAACACTTGTATGCTCCCTAACTCTAAAAGCATTTAAGAGTCATATTTTTTAAAAGTATTTGCACCACACAAGAGACAGAATTTTCTGTTAAGCTGTTTTTTGAAGGTACTTCTGTCAGCATGTATTTTGACAGATCAGACCTCTTATAACTGCAGTTCCACTGATGGCAAACCAACTATCAACAAAACGTTGTCTTCTTTTAACATTAGGACAAAGATCTTCTGACTACCCAAAATACATGAGATTAAGGAACAGGATGGGCAAACAACCATCCAGAATCACACAGACATAGCTGACTGTCTTTTGAGTACAATATGGGTGTTGTGGTTTAGCCCTAGCCCCACCCCAGCCAGCAACTAAAACTACCTGCCCCTCACTCATCCCTCCCCTGGTGGGATGGGGAGGAGAATCAGAAAACAAAAGGCAAAACTAGTGGGTTGGGATAAGAACAGAAAACTAAAAAACAAACACACACAAACAATAACAACATATACAAAGTGATAGATACACAGAGTAATCTCACCAGATGGCAATCCTGACACTGCACCTTGCCTCCTCTAAAGCAGCAAGTAGATTCCTGACCTCAGTACATGCCAACCCCCTCTCCCCACACACACCTGAAACACAGTAGCCCAGAACCACGTGAGGAAGAGAGAAAGGAGAGAGCAGGCAAGCAAGAAAACCCTCCCCCCCACCCCCCCCATCAGCCCCTCTTTTGTAACTGAGCATGACCTAATATAGTATTAAATACCCCTGTGTCATCCCCCCAGGTACCTGTGGAAATTAACCCTATCTCAGTTGACCCAGCAACGGGTTAGACAACCTACATCCTCTAAGCCTTATTTTCATTATTTGTATCATGCCTAGAAAATTTAAAGACAGTTTACTATCCTAACATTTTACAATTTGAATTGAAGACCAGTGATAAGTTACAGACATACAGAAGGACAGAAAAAATGCTCATCAGTATGATAAGTAGTTATCTAACCATACCAGAGACCTAAGCACTGTACTGAATTTTAGTAGACATTGTTTGACACAGTATTTGAAAACGGACAGCAAAAAAACATAAATGTGTTGTGGGCAAAAAAGTTTAATCATTTTTGGAGAATTTCAATCAATTCAGTTTATTGTCAAGTAAAAACTTATAATTACCAATTTTGTTACTGAAACAAAACCCACACTCTCAGAAATCACAAAAATCACAGAACGGTTAAGGTTGGAAGGGACCTCTGGAAGTCATCTGGTTCAATACCTCTGCTCAAGCAAGTGCACCTAGACCCAGTTGCCCAGGATCATGTCCAGATGGCTTTTTAGGATCTCCAAGGAAGGAGACTCCACCATCTCTCTGGGCAACCTGCTCCAGTGCTTTAGTCACTCTCACAATGAAAAAGTTTTTCCTTATGTTCAAACAGAATCTCCTATGTTTCACTGTGTGCCCATTGCCTCTGCTCCTGTCACTGGGTACCACAGAAAAGAGCCTGGCTTTGTCTTCATTACAGGCTCTCTTCAGATATTTATACATATTAATAAGATTCCCCCCGAGCCTTCTCTATGCTGAACATTCCCAGCACTCTCAGCCTTTCCTCAGATGCAAGATGCTCCAGTCCCTTAACCATCTTTGTGTCCATGTCTCTCTTACACTGTGGAGCCCAGAACTGGACACAGGACTCCAGGTGTGGCCTCCCTAGTGCTGAATATTAGGGAAGGATCACCTCCCTCAACCTGCTGGCAATGCTTTGCCTCATGCAACCCATGATACCATTAGCCTTATTTGCCACAAGGGCACATTGTCAGCTCATGTTCAACTGGGTGTCCACCAGGATCCCCAGGTCCTTTTCTTCAAAGCTGCTTTCCAGATGGGTGGTCCCCACTATATATTGGTGCCTGGGCTTGTTCCTCCTCAGGGGCAGGACTTGGCACTTCCCCTTGTTGAACTTCATGAGGTTCCTGTCAGCCCATTTCTCCAGACTGTCCAGGTCCCTCCAGGTGGCAGCATACCCTCTGGTTTATCAATCACTCCTTCCTTGCTGAGGGTACACTCTGCCCCATCATCCAGATCATTAATGAAGATGTTAAATGGGACTGGACCCAGTATTGACCCCTGGGGTACACCGCTAGTTACTGGCCTCTGACTAGATTTTGTGCCACTGATCACCCACCCACTGGGCCCAGCCATTTAGCCAGTTTTCAATCTACTTCATCCTCCCTTGCCTCTGCAAAACCTCTCCTTCCCCATTTGTTCTCCAATCCAATCACTACAGATAAAACAGTCTCTTAGATGGGGCAAGCACCGGAAATTGGGGTCAGCGTGTGGTGGTTGCTCTACTAGCAGCAGTTCCTTTAAAGTCAGATCTCTCAGCCCCTGCTCAGGTTACCACTCAAGCTCCTGCTCCAGTATGGTCTTCTGTCTCCTCTTTCTTCTGCTCTGGTTTTATTTCTTTTCTCCCTTTTATTCAGCATTTACCATTCTTTTAGTTTTGTTTTCACAGAGGTGCCACAAAGTTCACTGATCATCTTTGGCCTGCAACGGGGTTGTTGCTGAGCTGGCTGGAACCACCTGTAACTAGTACAGGGCAGCCAACAATTTTCTCCCACAGAGGTCACCCTTGCAGCCCCACCCTGCCCCCCCTCAACCTTGCCAATTATGCCCAATACAAAAAGTCACAAAGGAACTATTACAGAACACACTTTCTTCTGTCCTGCTAGAAAAAAAAAAACAAAAACTCAACAACAAGCATGGAATTATACAGTGGAGTTAAGCTACCTTTTCTGAGCACACTAGGGAGGAATTTTTCATAAAGAAAATACATACTAAACTAGGAATTTTTTTTTTCAACAGAAATACTTATTTGATCTTAATATATACCAGAGCAGAAGTCTGATATGTCTTTCAGTTGTGCTTCTTAGGGTAAAAGGTCATGATCAAGTAAAGCTCATTTTTATATTTAAATGGTATTAATACAGGTTCAGAAAAGTAGTAATCTATATTTTTTGAAAGAGAGGGGTCAAGTCAAAGTGTAGATAGGTGATTTTTTTAACATGGAAGTCAGCATAATGGCAGGTTAGTATGCTTTAGAACAAGTCAATGAACATTACTGAAAAAGTCAAGTTTACCTCTTCATTTTACAAGTGACTGACAACATCTGAGCAAAGTACTATCACCTTAATAAGCAGCACCAGTGGTAGACATGATTGTAAAGTATAACATTACCTAGCAAACTCTAGTCAGCACAGTGATCCTAAAACATAATAGTTACCCACGTTCCCTATATTCATTACTTGTTCTGACCTAATAGTAAACTGAGGAAAACAAACCCACCAAGCAATACAGCAGACAGAATGAAAAGCCTTTGAGGTAAATATTCAGAGGGAACTGTCATCTTAATAGGCTACATCCAAAGTAACTTGGGGTTCAGGACTACCTTTGAACCACTAAGAAGACTCTGAGAATAGAAGGATGAGAGATTGATCAGTGACATTAAACATAGCAACACATTTTATTGGAGCACTTGCATCCAAACTTGCACATACAAGCAGTCTTAAACTTAAGCAGACAGATAGGTTCCCCAGAACTCTTATACTAGAATCACAGAATCATTTCAGTTAGAAGAGACCCTCAGGATCATCGAATCCAACCATAACCTAACCTACCCTAAATCTAGCACTGAACCATGTCCCTAAGAACCTCATCTAAACACCTTTTAAACACCTCCAGGGATGGTGACTCCAGCACTGCCCTGGGCAGCCTGTTCCAATGCCTGACAACCCTTTCCGGGAAGAATTTTTTCCTAATATCCAATCTGAACCTTTCCTGGTGCAACTCGAGACCATTTCCTCTTGTCCTATCACTTGCTACTTGGGAGAAGAGACCAACACCCTCCATGCTGCAACCTCCTTTCAGGTAGTTCTAGACATTGATAAGGTCTCCCCTCAGCCTCCTGTTCTCCAGGCTAAACAGCCCCAGTTCCCTCAACTGCTCCTCATTAGACTTGTGCTCCAGCCCCTCACCAGCTTTGTTGCCCTCCTCTGCACTCTCTCTAGTATTTCAATGTCCTTTTTATGATGAGGGGCCCAAAACTGAACACAGTGTTCAAGGTGCGGCCTCACCACTACCGAGTACAGTGGCACAATCACTTCCCTGGTCCTGCTGGCCACACTATTCCTGATACGAGTCAGGATGTTGGTGGCCTTTTTGGCCACCTGGGCACACTGCTGGCCCATATTCAGACAGCTGTCAGTTAACACCCCCAGATCTCCCCCTCATCTCCTCAATCTGTGCCCAGCCTCAGCTCTTACCGTAGCCACTGCTGTGCACATCAGTTCACCATGTTTAAATCTCCTGTGGTTGCTCTGTAGTCACTGCTGTGCTCGCCATTTGCCCCAACTAAATCAAACATGCAAAAAACTCCCAAAAGGAACATGAAGACTAGTCAGGTTAGCACTCACCACTGATCACTCCTAGGAAATAGAACTGCAGAGACTGAATCCAAGGCACTTCAATTAAAGTAGCTGTCACTGTTAGTACAAGGGAACTATCAGCTACAATGTTGTCAAAGAATAGGATCTTCATACAGCTATGCCAGAAGAAGTGACAATGAAAATAAATAGACTACTTCAAAGATAGCAAGTGGACTCAACAATTGGTCACAACGATAAAAATGTTCTCGCTATAAAAAGCTACTGTAAGTCATCCATATAAAAACTGAAATATTATTGGCAAACAAAGAAATAAAGTTCTCCTCTGTTCAAACTACCCCCTGCAATTGAAGGTCTAAAGTTCAGCAGCTCATCTGCATGTTAAGTATTGTTGAAAACCATAAAGCAACTCTTAATTTTAAGATCTACTCTCACCATTATTTGGAGGTGCAGACCTTGAATAGCACATGAGAGCATTCAAGAATAACTTTTTTTTTTTTTTAAAAAAGAGACTAAAAGCTAAGCTTAGCAAAAAAAAAAAAACTATAAAAACCTAATGACACTATACTGTAAACATTTAAAAGTAACTTTTATTTTATAGATAGATCTCCAAGAAAATTCTATCATAAAAGATAAATTAACAACACATCTCAAACACCTTGCAATAATTGCACATACTAGAATGTAATTAGGTAACATTTAAATCTAATATAGTTACCACAGTTAATGACAACAATTTGTAATGGTTCCACGACCTGCTGAAATACATACAAAGTTTCCAAGCAAGTCAAACAAGACCTCACATAACATGGATTTACAGCAGTTTTACAATGTAC
The DNA here is from genome assembly GCF_036013475.1 of Columba livia. Classification (NCBI taxonomy): domain Eukaryota; kingdom Metazoa; phylum Chordata; class Aves; order Columbiformes; family Columbidae; genus Columba; species Columba livia. Next base: position 13,734,401 of record NC_088641.1, on the reverse strand, counting down.
ATTATACACAAGAAATATAAAAATGCAATCTTCAATTGTAGAAACATTCTCCTCAAACTGATAGCCAAATCAATTCACCTCCTAAATTCTACACGTCATCACCAAATTCACATTTTACATTAAGACAAAGTTAAAACCAACCACTGTCACATGATAAAAACAGAAATAAGTACTGTATGTTATTCAATTAAATAATTTCATCATTACTTGATAATTACTTCAGTGATCCTAGGCCCATTTTTCACCGTTCATAGATAAAAATACAAATTAAAATGCAGTAACTACTTCTATCTCAATAAAAACTGATTATGCTATGCCAGTGCTTCTCCACTAGAAGCTTCCAAAGTAGCAAAAAAAAAAAAAAAAAAAAAAAAAAAAAGACATCACTTCCGGGCACTGCTCTGATAGAAGTCATGGCTATAAACGCGTACATGCTTTGGTTAAAGACTCTGGTTTTAAATATAGTCTTTGAAAAATTAAACATTTACTATAAGCTACGGTAATACATGTTTAGAAAGCATCCCATCCTTTGCACCTTGAGCATCCATCCTTAAATTAAAACCTAGATATGCTGTTCCCCAGCAAATCATTTTAGATATGCCCAAGAAATTCAAATGTTAATTTGGCTTTATGTCATTAAAAAAAAAAAAAGGCAATAAAATATAAGCTATTTTCATCAAAGCCAGAAGGGAGTACTCTGAATAACTGAAATTGGGAGGTGCTGAACTGAACATTTGCCTTGTGTTAGGAGAGATCAGAAACATGCTGTCTTGTAGTTCAGTATCGTACCTCAACCCATGATGTTAAAAGTGCTCCTTTTCTTTTTTTGCCATTGTTAAAAAACACCCACAACCCAATCGCTTTCATTTGTGCTATTGTCATCACAAAGGCAAAATAATCTGAGACAGAAAACTAGCAACACAAAGAGACCCAGCAAACGTTAATTCCAGTTTTATATCCTGTGATCCACAAGCTCTTTAAGATACTGACAAGGAGATACAGAGAAAGCCAAGAAACCCCCAAAACCCTATACTATGTTTTTTCACTGCACAGTGCCTATTCTAACATAACTAGTTCAGGTCTTTTTAATAAGACTGTACCAAATTGATACATTATACTGAGCTACATCCTAAAATGTAAGAAATGGCACTAGATCATTTTGCAAGCATAATACAGTATTTAATTTCCGCTAGCACTTCGGTACACCAGCCCCCTCCCACAAAGAGATACACGCATTCCAATCAAGCTTGGCTCAGCCAATTCTCCCCCTCCCTCCAGGCCTTGCTAGGTTCCCAAAGCCCCACTGACTGTAGCTTTCATTTTGTTTTAAACAGCAAAACAAAAGGAGAAAGTCTCCAAAGCGAGGATCCTTACCCTTAAAATCCCACCATGCACGCAATAAGGAGGGTGAATTGGTTTGTTTTTGTTTTTTTTTGTTTGTTTGTTTGTTCGTTTTTTCTTTTTTTTCTTTTTTTTTTTTTTTTTTTTTTTCTTTTTTCTCCCCCTGGGAGATGAAGGGGAAGAAACAAAAGCCTAAATGGAGGAGAGACTAAGCGGCAGAGACAGAGGGAGAAAAAGGAGAGCCTGGTGAAGGAGCAGGGCGAGCGTCAGCCATATTGTGTGTGTTCATCCAGTATTTACAAACCTGCAGCTGCAGCAGCGTTTTGAGTCTGGGAGAGAGAGGAAAGAAGGGAGGGAGAAAGAAAGGAGAGGAGGGAGGAGAGAGAGGGAATCGAGGGAGGTGGGGAAAGCAGCGGCAGCAGTAGACAAAGGAACCCAGCAAAGCGCGAGCATACACACACAAACTCAGGATTCTCCGGACAGCAGCAGTGGCGTATGCAACCCCAGCGCTGCCAGCCCAGCGCGTTAGTAACTCTCCCAGCTCCAGCCTTTGACTACTGCGGCCGAGCCTCGCCACCATCCTCCTATCTTCTTCGTCCCATTTTCTCGTGGTGGGGGAGCAGACGGATAACAGGGCAGCGGCATGCCTCCCCCAACGTGCACTATCGACAGAGATGTTTATCTGCCGGGGACCCCTAGGTGGGCCCCAGCCCACACAGTACAGTAGCTCCACAGAGAGGAAGAGGGAATATGCAGCTGCGACCCCTCCCCTCCAACAAGGGATTATGTGAGGGTGGGGTAGAGGGGCCGTGCCAAAGGAAGACAGCAGTCCCCCAGAGCCCGGAAAAGTGGGGGTTGCCAAGGAGCCGGGACACTACGTAGGAAGGAAAGATAGAAACGGCAACACGAGCTTGAGGGCCGCCACTCCCGGCCGCCTCTCGCGCCTTCCGGGCAGGCCGCTGAAGCGGGCAGCGAAGAAGAAAAGGTACCAGAGACGGGACACCGCAAGTATTTAAATAACGTCAGCCTCGGGGGAGAGAAGGGAAAGCTAAGAACAGTGGCTCCAAGCTCATCTCACAGCGACTCCCTCTGGCTCTGTCCGGTTAGACTAAACTAAGCCAGGCCAAGGGCGGTGCGACGGGCTGCGGTTTCCCCCCGCCCCCCCCCCGCATTCGCTACTCACCTGCTAGGTGGATGGGCGCCTGGGAGCGCCAGGAGAACGGCCTAGAGACGTTAGCGCTGCAGCCAGAGCAGTCCTTCTGTCTCACTAAGCCACTCAGATTCTCTACGGCAACAGTAGAGACAGCTGCTCTCCTTGTCTCGTTTGTTCTATTCTGTCGTCACCACTGCTGCCTCCTGGTCGCTTCTGCCATATTTAGACCCTCCTCTCTGTACACGAACTCCACCGCCAAGATAGAGGCCTCCTCATCTTCCTGCCAAATAGTGAGCTACCCGCATTGAGACGTTCAAAACACAGGGCCGGACACCGCCCTCCGCCAAGGCGCAGGCGCACTGCAAATTCCGAACTGCGATAGGAGCGCAGAAAGCAATCTTCCACTTAGTCCACCACTCCTCGTTAGCGTGCAGGCGCGCCCGTAGTAGTAGTTGTTGCTGCTGCTTTACTGTTGTCTCCCGGCGCTCCGTTGGCAGTCGTAGTGGAGGGTGGTGGGGGCCTGTTCGCAAATGGCTGCCTGTTGGCCCTTCTCCAAACACAAGCCACCAGGCCCTGGGGCGGTGAAAGTCCGCCTTTCCCCTCCCGTCAGCCCGCCCACCGCGGTGGGGTCTAGTGCTGCCTCGCGAGGTGGACACTGATGGCAGCGGTACCGCTTCTCTAAACGTGCCTTGGGAGCCAGCGGCTCTCCGCTGCCCCCTTGCCGTCATAGGAAAGAAAAGGTGTAAGCCATCATAAGAAAAATAAGCTATGGATATCCTGTGTTACAAATTCGGTCCGTGCCGACTGAGGAGAGAGGCTAGGACATAAATATTTACCTTTGTAATTCTATACTTTATTAATGTGCATGAGATGTCTCAGCCAAACTGGGCACGCCCAAGGGATTTTCTTTAGGGTTTTTATACCTTACACTACAAGGGTATGTTATGAATCACCCAATTACCTACTGTGAGCACTGGTGCAGGCAGGTCGCAAGACGAGCCAGAGGCCAGGAATGCATTGCAAAGAGCAAGTTTTATTTTAGTTCCCTCTCTCCTGGGGGATCTCCGAAGTCGCACCTGAGCTCCCAGGCAGAGGTGACACAGGCGGGGATGCAGGCGCTGGTCAGTTCAGCCCTGCTGGAAGATCACTGGGCCTGCTGAGCTCGCCTGCATTTCAAGGCTTCGGGCAGGCGCAGCCTCCCGCTCTTTCTCACAACACAGCAGGAATCTCAGCCATAGTGATAAGGTGCCTGGAGTTTCTCACAGGCCTATGTTACCTAACACAGAGGTTCTACTCATCAAGCACACAAGGTCAGTAAAACAATTAGTGTGATGTATGTGCTTTCTCTACACCCCAGCTGCAAGTTGCTTCAGCGTGTTTACATTTCTCCTCCTCACCATTCTTGCGCAATTCCCATACACTTACTAATGCATATTTCTATCCAATCATAAATGTGGTACAGCATAGCAACATACATTACAAAAATATATATTGTAGGTCTTGCAGCATCATTATCTGTCAGCATCCTTGTGGTTTATCTGTTTATCCAGATGTTTCTATCATCAACTTCTGCAAAGTTATTAGGCATCAGCAATTCATGTTTCTCTTAGATATGGATCCTTCAGTTAAGGAAACCTCTGTTCTGGCAAAAAATTTCTTAGTTGATCGCTTGTCCTTAGTAGAGGTCTTGGGTCTTCAAAAAATGGCACAGCAATTAAACACTAATAATGTTCTTAGCTCTTAATGACTGTGTCATCTCAATAATTTGTGTCATGCCTACTAGAAATGAAAATAAAGATTTAGACAAAAATATAAAAATAAGATGCACTGTCACCAAATCATAATCTATTGCATTTTTTACATTATTCAGGGATATAACTTCAAGAGCTGTTCATAGCTTTAGACTGACAAAGAACAAAATGGAAAACATCAATAAGTAAAATTATATTCTTCTCTGACAAATCAAGTAATTGGTTCAAAAATCAAAACAGGTGAACAGATGAGGCACAGTCTGCCTTAAAAAATCTAATGGGTATTTTTTTTCAAAGTAGACCTTGGCAGGTATAGCATGACATGACATGACATGACATGACATGACATGACATTTCTCTGTTACAAAATCATAAGACAAAGAAACTTCAGTGCATGAAGACAGCTATGAAAAATTGTTTGAGTCAAGAAGAGTTTGACTGAAGGCCATCATATCGTGAAACCAAAATGCAGCTTAATTAATAATATCATAATATCCTGAAAATTTTTGTGTTTTTTTTTTTTTGTTGTTTGTTTTTTTTTTTTTTTAAGTGCTGTTGTCACCTGATGCTATGGGGACAGATAGGTTCTTTTAGGGATCCTTGACAGAATGATGATGACACTAAGTTGTACTTTCAATTAAAGCTTTCTTTTTTAACAGAATGTTGTGATTAGCATAGCATAGAATCTTATTATAAGAATACCACAGGATTTCTGATAAGCAGAAGCAGTGTAGCACAATTGCATAAATAGTGTAGTGCGGCAATGAGGAACGACGCATACAGACGCAGACAGAGATGTGGGAAAGTAAAATGTGGGAAAGCAAGATGTACGGTTCTAGCCACCTGGACAATAAAGGAAGATCAATACTAACATGACCATCTGGATGGTCAAAGACATAATACTAACATAATAATATATAAAAGGCCTTGGACAGATTACTTTGAAGTATCTTTCTCATAATTGTAAAAAGTTATAGCCCAGACTCGTGAGAATGGTATCTCAGGCCAGATAACCACCCCCAAGTGCATGGGATGTGTGAATGTCCTTGGGCCTTTTCTGTGAATGAGTGGAAATACAAGTGAGACAAACATCACATGAGTTTAGTGTGTTCTTAATAACAATTAGTGGAAAAGCACCTTTTTGTAAACATCTTAGTCCAGGCCTGTACCTGTAAATCCTATAAATTGTTAATGGTGAATAAAGAAGTCGGCCTGAGCCGAGGCCTAAGTCAGTTCTCTGCTTGGCCAGGCTCTGCGCTCCTTCATGAACAAGACCTCTGCCTCTGCGTGAATTTCTGTCTGCGTCCCGGTGTGCGTCGTCTCTAATCGCTGCACAGAGATGCACAGGCACAGAGCTCTTGTTAGCAGCAAGAGCAGAGCCAGGCAGAGCTGAGCTCTCTTTTATTAACAGTTCTCAATTTACATGTTTACAGATACAGGGCCGGACCAAGAGGTTAGACAGTTTTTTCAAAAAAATGTTATCCCAAACACACCACACTCATGTTGTGTCTGTTTTCAGTCACGTCCCCATGCATATCTTTTGGGCGGTGTTCCGACCCACTCATTCACAGACCAGGCCCAACATTCACACATCATACATATGGATGTCGGGGATTGGCTCAAGGAGCACAGACATGAGTCCACCAAGCAACTGTACGAGCAGAGCCCATTTTAGTTGACATAAGTAGGCCTTAGTTAGCTTGTCTATTAGGCCGTGGGAAAGGGGGGAACGGAAAAGTACTAACTAAGGCAGGGTCAGGATATTTTTGAAGAGATAAGAGTCAGAAGAATGTGGGATGCGCATAGCTAGCTAAACCCAAGTAGGTGGAGTAAGTAAATGTGCTTAGCCTATTAGATAGAGACAAGTATGCATAATTATGGTATTTGGTATAAATGCACGCTATCTCGGGCAATAAAGTTGAAGTATGCTTTATCACTCATATTGGGTCGGCCGCATTTCTTCCTCCGTCCGCTCGGGTCTGGAACTCTGATGGGACTTTTCTCTGCAATTGGCGCCCGAACCGGCGATCCGAAGCGGCGGATAGAAGCAAAAGGCGCCGGGAGAGCAGCGACCGGCGGGCAAGAGCGACCGAACACTGTGCTGCGGTGTGTCGACTCCGAAGCCTGAACCGACTGAAGTTCGCCAGTGCTGGGCTACAGGAAACAAGGGCTGCAAGAGGTCTCTTAATTTAGCAAGAGGTACCGTACTATAATGATGAATAACGGAGAAATAGATTAAAAATGATGAATAACGGAGAAATAGATTAAAAATGATGAATAACGGAGAGATAGATAACAGAGAAACGGATTAAAAGTGATAGATAACAGAGAAACGGGTTAAAAGTGATAAATAACAGAGAAACGGGTTAAAAGTGATAGATAACAGAGAAACGGATTAAAAGTGATGAATAACGGAGAAACGGGTTAAAATGATGAATAACAGAGAAATGGATTTAGAAGTAGCCCTAGATTTATTACAAAGCTTTTTAGAAAAGCGGGGGGTTGATTATAGTTGCGTTAAACAGCTAGCTGGTCTAGTAGCAACGGGGAAAACTAAGGGGTGTTTTCAGGATCCTGATTTATTGTTTGATGAAGGAGTGGAGGAAATTAGGGGATGTGTTGTGGGATATGGTCATAGACGAGGATAAAACAGCTAAGAAACTGATGAAACCGTGGAGGGAAGTAATTAATAATATTAAGCGTCATAAAGTGGAAAAGAATTTAGCCGCGGTAGCTTCACAGAAACTCGGCAAAATGGAGCCTTCCGCTCCGCCGATGGAAACGGGCATATCTGCGTTATCAGCGAAGAACCTTAAAAGACTATTAACTTGGTGCAGAGGCAATAGGTATCCTGCTGACCTGTCAGGAGTTTTTCAAATAGAGACTTGGAAAAAGATGGGAACTGTGTTGTGGAAGGCAATTAGTCACCGCGAAAGATATATTCTCGGCCTTGTAACCATCTGGAAACTGATAAATACTACAGTGAAGCAATTAAAACCTGAAAAGACTGTTACGAGCATTAGTGACTCAAAATTTGAACTTTGGGTGAGAACAGCAAGTCCAGAGGATTGGTGTCAGACAACTTACTCAAAGAACCTGTGAAAGCTGAGAATGCTAAAGTCGTAAACAAGTGTACTATCAGTTCTTTTACCAATTTTACCAATCTGCTTTTCCTGCATTTTAACCCTCTAACTTCCACAATAGAACAGAAGAAGTCACTGAAAATAGAACTGGACAACAGAACTGTGTGACAGATTAGATCAGCTAACAGCAAGTGAATCTGACAGTCGGCAATGTGGTCATGATAATCATGACGGGAAAGGCGGTGCTCCTGGGGACTCAGGGTATAAAACTTAGAAGTTAAGGAAGTACTGGTGTTGAAATTGGCAGCAGAGAATGCTAATGTTTGCTATCAACATGTTATTTGCGAGTTTTACAGTGAATATTATGTGCTGCTGTTTATTGCCTCTCTGAAAGTCAAGCAGCTTGTCAGGAATGTGAGTTAATTGTTTTACTGGTTGTTGTTAGAATTGTTTCTTTGTGGTATAAGTGCACCGTAAAACTTTCTCTCCACTTTTCCCACTCACGCCGCAAGCAGCCCTGTGCTTTTCCGTGGGGTCAGAAATTACTGTTTTCAGTCATGTTCATAAAAAATCGGTATTGGGAGGTGTTTCAAAACATAGGGAAGCACTTGGAAATATGAGGAAAGAAGATCTTGTAAAATATTGTAATTAATGGTGGCTGCTGTATAAGTTAAATGATTGGGAAAAGTGTCCGGGGAATAGAATCTTGAAGTATAACACCTTATTGCAATTAATGTTGTTTTTAGGGCGAGAAGAGTAAGACAAAATAAATCCCTACAAGAGATCATTAAATCATTTCAGACAGCTGAGAGAGAGTTAACTGATAACACGCAGGTCACAGTAAACTTGCCGAAGTCTGCACAATGTTTTCCTTATTAGCCTGTTTTCTTTGTGGGTATCTGTTTAAGCATGTTGCAATTTTGGTAGGTCTTTGTTATATGGTAGAGTAAGTTCACAGACTGTTAAATCATGAGAATCGGTTGACTCAAAAGGTGCGTTTTGTGATAGTACAAAAGATCATGAGTAATTTAGTTCCTTACTGCGTGAACGTGATGTTAAGATTTTATGTGTAGTAGCTGTTATATTTTTTTTTTCTAGCGTACTAGCTTTATTCCAATATCCAGACTTGCGCAACTCTGTGACAGGCTGTCTCTCATCTTGGTGCACTAAATTTGGCCTTTTTGTATGCACATCAAGTGAAGAATCATGGTTTTAGAATAACAGTTGTAGCACACCACATGAGACACTAATAAAAGGCCTTGCCCAGTCCAGCTTGCTGCGGGGGGGGGCGGATGCCAAATGGGCCTCCAGTGCGCACTGACCCATTTTGTCAGGGAGACCCAGGGGTATCTCCACCTGGCTGAGCAGTAAGCGGTTCAAGGTGCAATGCAAAAAATTGAGATATTGTCTTAAATTGGTGTAAGTGTGATCCATCTGCTTATTTGAACTTGGTATATGGTTTTCGTATCTGAGCTCAGTATTTTAGTTTGTATATTCATATTCGGTACCAAAAGAATCTTGTTTGGGGAGATAATTACAAAATGGGAACCGGTTCCACTGCTAAAATTCCACCTTGCTCCCCCTTAGGATGCATCCTTACACATTAAAGTAATCGCTTATATTGTTAGAAAAGCATTTAAATTGTTAAAATACTATGATAGATGTGAACTTGGGGTATTGTATGAAGTTATGAAGTTGTATTTAAAGGTTGCTGGAATGTGAACTGATTTGGATCTAGGACAATAGAATAATGGATTTATGTTTATTATACTGGTTTATACTGTTTTTTGACATCTCTAAATTGTAAAAGGTAAATGGAGCTAAGGAATGTGACTATTGCTGAGCTACTTGAAATTGCATATAAAGTGTATTATGGCTGGAATGAAATGGGAAAACAAAAGAGCAAAATATCCCAGGCCTGTGTGCAGCTCATTGTAACTGAGAAGTTTCCCAGAGCCTCCTACTTCGTACCAGCCAGTATGCCAGCTGCGTGACCTTGGTTATATCTACACTGCACAGAAAGAAAAAACAACTGGAAAAACCTGGCTGCCTGCTTTTAAAGCAGAGAAAGGGGGGTTCTCTCTCCCCCCACTGCAGCGATGTAATACTGAATGGAGCAGTCCGAGGGTGAAGTTTAAAGGCATCCTGAGCAGACCCGTAGTTCTAATGAAACTGGACAATTAAACCAAAAATTTGTTGATAGACTTATCCTATGGTAATTAATTGTACGAGACTTCTTAGTAAATTCACCATGCTAGTTTTTGAGGACATGGGAGACAACGAAAGAAAGGCCGTTTTTTGAGACAAATGGAATGCCAGATTTGGAACAAAGTTTTAATACATGAATTCTTGTATTTGCCCAAAAGTCCTATACCTCTCTTGGGTCAGGATTTGTTAAGTAAATTGTAAGCTCAAATAATGTTTTCTGAGAATTCTGTTTAGTTGCATATCCTACAAGAAGGTGCTTGGATGGTGCAGATCTGCTTGTGCAAGTGAGAAATCTTCAAGGAACTTAGCAGCCAATGTTTTTGATAAAGCAAATACTACACTGAGAAATCTGAAACAGGACTTCAATCCGGTAAGGGAAAACAATATCCAATAAATATGACAGCCAAAATGGAGTTAGAAACTTTGAGGAATGAATTTATGACAACTTTACAGGATGACTGCATTTGATTGGACTTACAGATTTGTCTATGAAACAACCTGTGGCTATTGTGGGACAGTATGATGAGAATGCTAACAGACTAATATACCAATTGTCACTCTGATCAAGAAAATGCAGGGAATGAATTTAAGGCCATGATCCTTTTGTCATATATGTACCATTTGCGAAATTTAAGGAGCCTCTGAATTTGATTTGCGATTTTGAGTACGTAGTCAAGATCCAACGCACGTATCTGATTCTGAACTGTGTTTTTGTTTTGTTTTGTTTGTTTTGTTTTGTTTTGTTTTTTAAACAAAAAGGGGAATTGTCAAAAGGATTGTATGTGATGAATCACTTGTATCTAAGTGGTACAGCCTAAATTTGCCCTGTGATGAAACACTTTGTAACTATGACCCAAAACCATGCTAAATCAGAAAGAACCTGCATTAGTTATGGTCAAATCACTAGTTAACGTTCAATGGAAAAGGCCACACCAATTGATAACCTGGGGGAGAGGTTATGCTTATGTTTTTACAGATCAAGAGCTGCAATGGTTGCCAGCACGAAACGTGAAACCTGTGTTATCTTCCTGACAATGATTGTTGCAGCTGCTGTGTTTTGGATGCCTGCACAGACAAAGACTAACATGTGGATTACTTTAGCCAACATGACTGACCATCTATATGCCTAACTACGATGTCTCTGGAAAAAACGTTCCACACATGCTTGGTTGGTGTCTTCCTTGATGACTACAGCAGCATCACACGACTGTTTCAAATAGTGGTTGATGCAGAGGCATTGCAACGAACTGTAATAATACTAACACGGCACTTTGGATTAATTGCCACCTGGAAGCAGACATCGAACCACAGGAACTGGAATTGATGGCATCTATGCCCATGGATGCTTGTATTCAGCCGGTTTGTGAAAAGTGTCAGAACAGTATACAAGAACATGAATGGACAAAACTACAAAATGTTAATGCTACCCTTGGTGACTACAGAAATGAAACTCGACGGTGTAATGCTTCACAGAAGAATGCAAGGGATGTCATCGACAGCGACCCTAAAACCTCCTGTATGGTGTATTCTTGATCTGTGAAGATAGAGCCTGACCGGGAATTCCTTCTAATGCTGTTGGAGGACTGTGTATTTTGGGACTATTAACTCTCTTAACGCCCAATGTATCTATGATAATAGATCACAAAAGAGCAAGACGAGAAAAACACTTTTATGGATTTACAGAATAAGTCGAGAACCATCCACGAGGAGATTAAACAACTTACGGACCATTCACAGAAGATCAGAGAGGATGTGGGCCTCTTTGGCTTAGACGGCCTCATGAACTGGTTTGGACTAGGAGGATGGGTAAAAGGGCTTTTGCAGAGTGCTCTGGCTCTCTTAATCATAGTAGTAGTTGTATTAATATGCTTGAGTTGTGCTATATCATGTATTAAGAAGATTTTAGAGCAGACACTTGGGCAGGCTCTGCTCATTAAAAAAAGAAAAGGGGGGAGATGTCGGGGATTGGCTCAAGGAGCACAGACATGAGTCCACCAAGCAACTGTACGAGCAGAGCCCATTTTAGTTGACATAAGTAGGCCTTAGTTAGCTTGTCTATTAGGCCGTGGGAAAGGGGGGAACGGAAAAGTACTAACTAAGGCAGGGTCAGGATATTTTTGAAGAGATAAGAGTCAGAAGAATGTGGGATGCGCATAGCTAGCTAAACCCAAGTAGGTGGAGTAAGTAAATGTGCTTAGCCTATTAGATAGAGACAAGTATGCATAATTATGGTATTTGGTATAAATGCACGCTATCTCGGGCAATAAAGTTGAAGTATGCTTTATCACTCATATTGAGTCGGCTGCATTTCTTCCTCCGTCCGCTCGGGTCTGGAACTCTGATGGGACTTTTCTCTGCATATGGGGGCAGTTTTCCGACCTGAGATATCATTCTCATTGGCCTGGGCTATCACTCCTTACACTCATAAAAAACATACTGCTGTATAACCTGTCCAAGGCCCTTTAGCTGGAACTGCACATCCTGCTGTTCCCACAGCGTAGCACAGAATTTTATAGCACAGCTTAGCTTATGGTTTCTAATCACCTGGACACTTTGGGTCAAATCTTAATACTTGACTTGCAGTATCAATATAACAACCATAAACTAGACTCAAAATACACAAAAGAATATGAGTCATTCAATCCTCAGAAGCAGCACATGATGGTGGAGGCATCTCTGACCACCGGAGGTTCATGGGTTTTGCTGTCCAGTAGCAGTTCTGGCTTAAGTCCCATTTTGGACTTGTAACTGCTTAATTTTATAGACGGTGATCTGTGTGCTGCTGTGCTTCCCTGTTCTGTGTCAGGGTCATCACGACCTGCTTGGCTAGGTGTTTGAGACCTTCAAGGCCAATAAGGAGAGGAGTAGTCAGCCTGGCACCCAGAAACCTGGAAGCCAACAGGGAAAGGGAGAAGTTGTCTGCCTGGTGTATCAGTGTGTACAAATACCCGATGGGAGAAAATGAAGAAGAGAGAACTAGGCTCTTCTTGATAGTTCCCAGTGACAGGTCAAGAGCCAATGAGCACAAAGTGAAACACAAACTGTGGCCTGCACTGTGCTGCCAAAGGAATTGAGAAAAATGGATTAGCAATATCAGTTGTGGCATACCACTTGGCTGTCTTTGGCTCCCCTTCATATTGGAGTTCTAGAATGTCCAATACAGCAGCCCTTAATGGCTGCATGACTTTGTTCAGGCCACAAGAGTTTAATTTTAGCCTCCACCCTCTGTCAGACTTTCATTCTGGCCATATGGAACTATCGAAGGGTGAGTCTTACTGATCAATCCTTGGCTTTCCAATTGAGGAATCAACTGGGGTAACTGGGGGGCTCAGTGTGATATTGTCTCTGGTGCACTGTCATGGTAGCAGTTGGCACCTGCTGTTCTTCAGCACGCAGCAACCCCACCACAGAGGGCTCATCTGAGAGGCCAGGCAAGGTAGACAGCTGTTTAGTCTTCTATGCATCCATGGAGGCTATACCAAAAACTAACTAGTACCCTTTTAGGTCCTTGAAATATACTCTCGTGAATCTATGCTAAGGACACACGGGGCCTCTGGGCTGGTCACAATAGGATGCTTCGCCACTTCTTCCTTGTCAGGCTCATCTCACCCTCCAACACAAACAACTGCTGGGATCTGTTGCTCCAGAAATTCAGATGGGTTCTGCGTCCCTTGTACCCCCAATGGCATTAGAGTACACTGTGCACCAGTATCCACCAGAGCCTTATACTCCTATACTCTCATGGGTCTGATGTGCCAGGCCATCGAATCCACACAGTCCAGTAAACCTGGTTGTCCCTTTCCTCCACCTGGCCAGAGGTAGGCCCCTCTTATTCCCAGTCAGAGCATTCACTGCCTTACTCCTGTAATTGTAAACTAGAATACCCTTCACAAAGATCAGGACAAGGAGAGGCCTTCTCAGCCCTTCTACTGCATCTGGGGTATTGTTCGACAGTAACCAGAGCAGTAATCTTCCTGGATGATCCAGCAGTGTGCCCAGGTGGCCAAAAAGGCCACCAACATCCTGGCTTGTATCAGGGATAGTGTGGCCAACAGGACTAGAGAAGTGATTGTGCCACTGTACTTGGTGCTGGTGAGACCACACCTTGAACACTGTGTTCAGTTTTGGGCCCTTCATCATAAGAAGGACATGGAGGTACTAGAGAGAATGCAGAGGAGGGCAACAAAGCTGGTGAGGGGCCTGGAGCACAAGTCTAATGAGGAGCCATTGAGGGAGCTGGGGCTGTTTAGCCTGGAGAACAGGAGGCTGAGGGGAGACCATATTGCTGTCTACAACTACCTGAAAGGAGGTTGCAGCATGGAGGCTGTTGGCCTCTTCTCCCAAGTAGCAAGTGATAGGACAAGAGGAAATGGCCTCGAGTTGCGCCAGGGGAACTTTGGATATTAGGAAAAAAATCTTCCCGGAAAGGGTTGTCAGGCATTGAAACAGGCTGCCAGGAAAGTGCTGGAGTCACCATCCCTGGAGGGGTTTAAAAGGTGTTTAGATGAGGTTCTTAGGGATATGCTTTAGTGCTAGAGTTAGATGAGTTAGATTAGGTTATGGTTGGATTCGATGATTCTGAGGGTGTATTCCAACTGAAATGATTCTATGAATGGATACTTTCTAGCCACTGTTTGTGTTGGGTTTTGTTTGGTTGGTTTTTTTCTGTTTACCCCCCACACTTCATGTACACAGTTTTCCATGTCTGAGGTAGCCTGCGCTATCCCACTTCCTCATGTCCTCCCTATGACCAATGACAAGCTAAGGAGCCACAGACAAAGGCCGGTTAGCTGACAGTAGGAGGTAGGGGACGTGCCAGAGGGTACGTAGCTCCGTCTTCTGATAGGCCAATATGGCACAAAGGGAAAAGCTGACACCCTTCAAGATGGCCCGAGACTTTTCTGTCTTTCACAATCACCCCCCAGACTTTTCTATCTTTCGCAATAACACCTCCTCAAAAGACCAAAAATTGTACAAGCAGGCAATCCAGAGGGCTATATAAAGGCTCACCTATACTAGCACTGGCAGGGAACCCACCATCCTGAGGACCACTCTGCCCACCAGCCTCATCGCAGGAACTGAACCAGACACCTGAGGATGCTGCACTCCCAGATTACAAACCCCAGCATCCTTGTTGCAGGATACCGGAGGCCACACATCACTGGACCCAGACTATAAGTCCCATCATCCATGCTGCGAAGCCGTAAGGGTGGCGGGATCCCTCACTTTCTTTCTTCCTTTCTTTTATTGTTCTCTTCTTTCTTTCCTTCTTTTTTCCTTTCCTATATCCCTATTTCTTTGCCCCTGCTTCTGTGAGTAGTAAAATAACATAAAGCTTACATCCCCACACATGCCGCAAAACTCTTTTATGTAAATCCTTTTGCTGTTAAACTGTTCACCAATTAGGCTTAAGTAACATAAATCTTTCTGCCGCCGAATCACCTGCTAATTGGGCTGAGCTGCAAAATAAAAGGTGTTGTTTTTCTTGTTTGCAGACTTTAAGTATTTTGTATACTGTTTTCCAACCAAGGGGACCCACAAACCTGAGTCACCTCTCCCCCCACTCACACCTCTGGGTGGGACGTGACAGTTCCCTTGTGTGGTTTGGCTGAACCCCTGCCCAATTATATCAAATAACCTCAAGTCAGTACTATAAGTCTGATCATGC